>NC_140987.1:212355246-212862847 GCF_052327205.1 Somniosus microcephalus
AAACAGTTAACGTTTCAGGTCTGGGACCCTTCATCAGTTGTGATGAAGGGTCCCAGACCTGAAACGTTGGGCTGTATTTTGCCAGCCCCGAGGAGGCGGGTATGGAGGCGGGACTGCCAGTAAAGTTGCAGAATGTGGGGGCGGCTGGCAAACCCGCCTCCGTGCCCTTTTGCCAGGAGGCGGGAAGCCGTCCTGACCCGGGTCCCGTCTCCTCGAGGCAGGAAAGGGATTAAATCCTTTTAGCTGCCTGTTAACTGGTAGTTAACAGGCAGAAAAAAGGATTAGTCCAATTTTGCCTTTTCAACTGCAGGCTTTCCGACCTCGGAGAACCCTGTCGGGTTGGAGGAGACGTGAAGGAGGTCGGAGGGGTCTGAAAGTGAGATGTAGAGGTGAGTGATGGGTGCAAGTGTGGAGTGGTAAGTATGTAAAGTGAGTGTAAATTGTTAAAAAAATTTCACTTATCTTTTGTTTCTGCTTACAGCCTTCATCCACTCTGGATCGGGAGTCCCGACATTTTCCTTGTAGATTTCACAACTGGCTGTTGGATCCTCCGAACCAACAGTCATCTGAAATCTACAAAGTAGAAAGGTTTGATGAGTCCTGAACACAAGGGCTCATCAAACTACACAGAATGTCAGTGTTTGACAGCTTCACAGAGCTGTCAAACGCTGACATTTCTTCTTTCAAGAAATCTTGACAGATGGCACGTCAGACATTGGTGTGCTCTGTCAGTGACTTCCCCCTAATTGGCCTGCTGAGCCCGCAGGGCGGGCTTAACAAGGTCAATCATGGAGAAATCCCGCTGATTGGCCAGAAGTTGATGGAGGCGGGACTTAGACCCAACAAGCAGCAGTCCCGCCTTCAACTCGTCTCCATTCACAAAATCCAGCCCGCTAATCCTGTTCTCCCGCCCTCTGTCTACTTTGATGCAGCAGTTGCTAATCCACTTCAGTAACTGCAAGCCTCATCATCATTATGTTTTCTTTGTTGACTGATGCTTTGCAATGACTGGACATACTAGTTTGGAGCATACCATCACACCCAGATCTTTCAATCTCTCCCCTAGCTAGTTTAATACCATTTATGAAGCATATGGGCCCTGTTTTACCCACCAACATTTAACTCATTCCACACGTGTATTGTATTTCATCTGACAATTCTGTACTTTGCAATTTCGCCTAGTTCCTTTTACAGTTCCTTGGCTGCTTCACCAGATTCAGCTGCTTCCCCCAATTTAGTAGCGTTTGTGAACTAACCTTGCATTGCGTTTATGAAGCCAGGTTGTTTATGTAGATTTAAATACAACAAGGATTCCAGTCAAAATCCTTGGTGCTTTCCACTTAATGCATCTGACATCACTCCCCTATATAGTACCTACTGCTTCCCCTCTTTCAGTCAGTTCCTTATCCACTCCAACGTTTACCTGGAAGACCCACTGCATTAACCATGAAGCATATGGTAATTGATCAAAGACTTTCTGGGAGTCCAGTTAGATGACATGATGCAGGTTTCCAACATCCATTTAGATTGTCACTTCCTGAAAAAAGTGAAGAAGGTTGGTCAGTCATGATCGACCCCTTCTGAAACCACCTTCACTGCCATTTATTTGGTTATTTGCATAATATAGGCAGCCCTCAAGTTTGTTCCTGATGATCAAATCCATTATTTTGCCAGTTATCCATGCAATTAATATGGGTCTATTCTTTATTTGGTTGCCTTTTTGGGAAATGGATACCACTTACTCCTATTCCAATGAGACCTCTTCTGTAATTATTCATTCCTTCATTCATTATGACTGGCAACGCTTTGTAAGTTTAATCCCCAGTCTCACTTAGTACCCTTGGGTATACACCCTCAATCCCTGGTGATTTATTGGTTTAAAATCTTTTCAGTCTGTCTAGGACCTTCATGTGTGATGTCAAGGCCATTAGGTTTGGTTGTAGAACTTCCTATAATAGCATGTTACCAGTGCCTTTTGTAGAGAATAGTTCATTTAGTGTATCAACTATTTTTAGTTCATCCTCAGTTTTAACCAAATTTGCATCTATAAGGGATCTCAATTCTTCTTTGATAGCTCTTGTTATAATATTGGAAGAATTTCTTACTGTTGTGTTTGAGTTCTACAACTATGCTCATTTCCAATTTCTTCTCTGCCCCCTGACTTCTGATTTTACATTTTTGATGGTTCTTGTACTCTTCCAGATGGCTTTCCTCACCATTTTTCTAATAGGCTTTGTAAAGGTTTTTTTCCCTCTCCACTCCATATTGTCTTGTTAATCAATTTAATTAACACTTGTTTAGTCTGCACTTAAAGATACTCAATTTATCATCAACTGAGATTTTCTTGAGTAATTTTTTTCTCACCCCCAGTTGAATTGATTATTCCCTTGAAGTTGATCCTTTTAAAATAGCATATCTGATGGTTTGGGGTATTAGTTTATCCAAATCATAATTTAAACACATTTTGATCATTTCAATTCCCAGTATGCAATCTTCGTCCTCTGGCATTACTAAGGTTAGATGTAAGTCACTACTTGTGACATTCCTAATGCATGAGGTCAGGAACTAGTCTCGCATTACATTTACTAGCTCAGATTCTAGACCACGTGGGATTTTCCAGTTAATATTAACTTTGGTTAAAATCCTCCATTAGTATGATCTTCCTATTTGCACATATCCCTTATCCCTTCATACAGTAACCTGTCCTTTGGCCAAACGTTCGGTCACTTGTCCTAATGTCTCTGTCTTTTTCAATTTTTGTCTGATTATGCTCCTCTGATGTGCCGTGGGACATTTTACTACATTATAGGCGCTATATAAATGCATGTTGGTAATCTATAGCAAATCCCAAAAATTGAGTCGTGCCCCCTTTGGGGCGCTAACTTCGCCGGGTCACTTTTTAGCGCCCCAAAAAAATTAGCACCCCTGCAGCCGAAATTGAGTGGTAGCTCCCCAAGAGGGAAGTGGGGCGCTATTGGAAGCGCCTCGCCACCCGCTTGGGGCGCTGCGAGGGAATATCGCGGCACTATGTGCTGCAGCGTCATGTGGCACTCGAAGTGCCGGGCTCATGGAGCGCAGCTGGCACTCCGCATGGGGGGGATGCTCAGGAGGCCAGGGACAGCAGCGGAGGCAGGTGGTGAGCAACAAAAATGGCCGTCCAGCACCTCACCTTTAAATAGCGCTGCCCCGGCCGCAGGCAGGCCCCCCTGACCCCGTCGGACATGGCGTCCGTCAGTAAGTCAGGGGGCGCAACTGAAGATCGCGAGCGGGGCACTGCGCACGGCAATGATGTCATCGCCGGCAGCGCAGCGCCACGGGGTGCTAATGGTTACCGCCGCCGCTAACCTCCTGCTGAATTTTGCGGGAGGTGTTGGCGGCGCCGCGCCCGGGCACTAGTTGCTTTCAGGACGCTAACAGGAGGTGCAAAGTGCCTGTACCAACTCTGTAAAAGTGCAAACCACTTTTCCCTGCCCTTTCCTAGGAACAGGAGTAGGCCATTTCCCCATATCTGCTTTTTATATTCTTCCCTTTTAAAAGCCACTGGATTCTACTGCCATCGCTGTGTTTCTGGTAGGACGTTCCAAGTCCTAAAAGCCTCTACCTCAAAATATTATCCTAACCTTTCCCTTTTTTTGGTGATGAGCTTAAATTTATGCCCTTGAGTTACTAACTCATTGACCAATGGAAATAGTTTTTCGCTATTTATATTACTCAAAACTCTTCTTAATTGTGAACACCTCTGTATAACTCCTCTTAGCCTTTACCTTTTGTGAAAGTGCTTCAGATTCTCTAGTTTCTGTTAATACTAAAGCCATTTATCACTGCTATCATCTTAGTGAGTCTCTTCCGTACCCGCTCCATGACCTTGCCATCCTCTCTAAAGTGGGGGGGGGGGGGGGCGGGAAATCTGGACATAGTATTCCAACTGCAAATGAACCAGTGATTTGTATAGATTTAGCATTACCTCTGCTTTTTACTCGGCCCCTATAAAACCTAAGACCCCATCTTTGTTTTTCATTGTAGCTTGATCAACTTGTCCTCACATTTAAAAATTTGCATTTCTGAACCCCTTAAGAGTCTCTACTCCTTTTAAAGTTTTACAATTTAATCTCCCTCTCCCATCCCCGATTTTATTTTTTTTAAAACACTAAACATTAATTTTACCCGAATAAAACTTTTGAAATGAATCCTTTAGCTTTTCTTCAAGTAATTTGGAAAGAACGGACCATTGAAGTCTGAAGATAAACATTGCTCCTGTTGGGCTGACAAATTCCTATTGATTGACTGGGAAATTGTGCAGCTGCATGTGGTGAGACTGCAGAGTCTCCCCTTAGCTTTCACAATCGTAGCTCTGGGCAAAAATAGCTAGTCCAAGGCTTTTGAGAGAGGCTGAGGCAATCAAATTAAAACATGAGTGATGGTAGACAAAGGCACAAGATCATTTTATAGTAAAATGTAATGATTTTATTTTGAAATATGTTTTTATTAAGTTACAAGCCTTATATTAAGCTTGTGGTCAGTTGATATGGGGAGGAATGGAAGTAGAAAGGTTTGTCAAAGTCTTTTGAGCAATTTGGTTTGCTTGGTTCGCCTTCGCCTTTTTAAGAAATTTGCATATTGCTAAATTAGAATTAATAAATTTGAATCACAGTTAATCCATTTGTATTTCAGCCAATCAACTCGAAGAAATTTGAATTCAGCTTGAATAAATGAATGTATTTCAATAACAGCTGATTGGCACTGCAAGAATTTCAATAACTTGAATATTATTTGAATTTTTTTTTAATCCAATTATTTACATAATTGTGTGGAAACCTTGGGGCATGTTTTCCCATTCCTGTAGCTGGGGCAATTGGATCGCCTGAATGCAGGGAATACCGGAAAATCAAGTGGGGGTGCAGTGCACTCTGTAAAGGAACCCAAACTATTTTCTGTCTATTTAAATGAATGGATAATAATAGGACAGGCCATATTCGGTGATGTGTGCTCCTCCCCACCAGACTTTCCTGTATTGGCTGCACCCAGGTGATCTAATAGCCTTAGGTACAGGAAAATGTGCCCCTATAAATCAGTGACCTTGATTGTTATAATTTGTTTGATTATGTATGTAGATTTTATCTGTTTTAAAAGCACATGATGCAGAGAAAGATTGTAGGGGAGGATGTTTGAAGATGTATAGGAGGTAGGATGTGAGTACTGGAAAGATGTATGGTGAAGCATTGGGAGGTGGGTGACGTAAGGGGCAGTATTGGGTTATAAGAGCATTGTGGAGGCGGATCATTGAGTGTGAAAATGTGATGGGGAGGGCACTGATGGGGTGAGAATTCTGGATTATGGTGGTGTGGAGAGGGTGATGCTGGGGAATGTTGTTGGATCCTGATGCTTGGGTGCACTGAGTAGAGGGTATGAAGGAGTAGAAAGAGATCTTGAGATGTGGGAGCACTGGGATGGCAGTAACAAGGTATGGGACATTGGGGAGGGAATGTTGCTGGGAGTGGGAGTAATTGGATGGGGATCCTAGTGGGCAGGACAGTGGATTTCAGGCTGCCAATTGAGAAAAGCACAGTAAATAGAGTCTTTGGCAATTGTGGGTCAACAGTGAGTGGCTGGGGTGGGAGTAAGGCACTGGTGTCTGGTGGGGGGAGGGTGGAACGGGAGTGGCAAGAGACAGGTGGTGGAAGCAGGGAGGGCGGAACAAGCTAACCACCCCAGGATGCTATTTACCTATGCAAAGCCGTTAATCTATTATGTGGTACATTATCATACAGTATCGAGCAAGTGTCAAACACCATAGGGCAATTTTAATCCTACAAGCCCAGCAGTTAAAATGGTCAGCGTGACTTAACCGCCGATGTTCGCTATGATTCTGCCATCTTCAATTTTACCTTGGTCGGCAAGAGCACCTGCATGAAGTTGGCCGGGTCCTTCTTCAAATATGCAGAACAGGGTCTGATGACATCAATTTTAATTTTTACTGGGTAATTAGAGATGGTATAAAACTAAAAGGGCTTATACGAAATCAAAGAACAGTAGAGATCCTGTGGATTTGGGGGGCTATAAAGTACAGCAAAGGGATACAACGAAAGTGGTAAGAGCTGCAAAAAGGGAATTCGAGAAAAAGCTTGCAAGGAATATCAGGGATAACATTAAAGGTTTTTACAATATATTAAGAGAAAGAGGGTGACTACGAGTACAGAGCGCTTGGAAAAACAGTGACTGGATCGGACAAAGTCAACATGGATTTACAAAAGGTAAATCGTGCTTGACTAAACTACTGGAATTTAGTGAGGATGTAACTGGTAAAATAGATAAGGGAGAACCAGTGGCTCTGGTGTATTTGGACTTTCAGAAGGCTTTCGATAAGGTCACGCATAAGAGATTAGCGTGTAAAGTTAAAGCACATGGGATTGGGGGCAAGGTACTGACTTGGATAGAGAACTGGTTGGCAGACAGGAAGCAAAGAGTTGGAATAAACGGGTCTTTTTCCAAGTGGCAGGCAGTGACTAGTGGGGTACCGCAGGGATCGGTCCTAGGACCCCAGCTATTCACAATATATATTAATGATCTAGACGAGGGAACTAGATGTAATATCTCCAAGTTTGCAGACGACACAAAGCTAGGTGGGCGTGTGTGCTGTGAGGAGGA
The DNA here is from genome assembly GCF_052327205.1 of Somniosus microcephalus. Lineage (NCBI taxonomy): Eukaryota > Metazoa > Chordata > Chondrichthyes > Squaliformes > Somniosidae > Somniosus > Somniosus microcephalus. Next base: position 212,361,892 of record NC_140987.1, read on the forward strand.
TGCCGAGAAACTCCAGTATAATTTGGACAGGTTGGGTGATTGGGCAGATGCAGTATAATGTGGATAAATGCGAGGTTATCCACTTTGGTGGCAAAAACAGGAAGGCAGATTATTATCTGAATGGCAATAGATTGGGAGAAGGGGAAGTGCAACGAGACCTGGGTGTCCTTGTGCACCAGTCGCTGAAGGTAAGCATGCAGGTGCAGCAGGTGGTTAAGAAGGCAAATGGTATGTTGGCCTTCGTAGCGAGAGGGTTTGAGTACAGGAACAAGGATGTCTTGCTGCAGTTGTACAGGGCCTTGGTGAGGCCGCACCTTGAGTATTGTGTGCAGTTTTGGTCACCTTATCTGAGGAAGGATGTTCTTGCCGTGGAGGGAGTGCAGCGAAGATTCACCAGGCTGATACCTGGGATGGCAGGAATGACGTATGAGGAGAGATTGGGTCGATTGGGCTTATACTTGCTGGAGTTTAGAAGAATGAGAGGGGATCTCATTGAAACTTATAAAATTCTAACAGGACTAGACAGACTAAATGCAGGAAGGATGTTCCCAATGGCCGGGGAGTCCAGAACCAGGGGTCACAGTCTAAGGATAAGGGGTAAGCCATTTAGGACTGAGATGAGGAGGAATTTCTTCACCCAGAGAGTGGTGAACCTGTGGAATTCTCTACCACAGAAGGCAGTTGAGGCCAATTCATTAAATATATTCAAGAAGGAGTTAGATATATTTCTTAAGGGTAAAGGGATCAAGTGATATGGGGAGAAGGCAGGGACAGGGTACTGAATTTGGATGATCAGCCGTGATCTCATTGAATGGCGGAGCAGACTCGAGGGGCCGAATGGCCTACTCCTGCTCCTATCTTCTATATTTCTGTGTGGGCCCTGTAATGACACATGCAGGTATTATTGTAATTGGAAATCAGGAAATGGTAGACTTACTAAATTGCTACTTTTATATCAGTCTTTACAGAAGAGGATTGGGATAAAGTACCAGAGATACAGGAAAACTAAAAATAAATCAGGGGGAGGAACTAACTAGATTCAATATAAGTTTTTAAAAATGGTAATGGAGAAACTAATGAAATTTTCCAGGACCCGATGGTTTCCACACCAGGATATTAATAGTAGGTGAGGAAATTGTTGATTCATTAGTATTGATTCAGGAATTGTCGCCTTGGATTGGAGAACTGCTAATGTCACTCCATTATTTGAGAAGGGTAGGAGTGATAACTAGGAAATTATAGGTCTATTAGTTTAATGTCAGTTATGGAGAAGATACTAGAATTTGTTATTAGGGAGAGAGTGACTGAGCATTTGGACAAATATGAGCTGATCAGAGAGAGCCGGCATGATTTGGAACGGGTAAGTCCTGTCTAATGAACCTAGTTGAATTTTTTGAGGAGGTAACAAACATGGTAGATAAGGGAATGTCCATGGATGTTGGCATGGATGGGGAATTGGTTAGGAGCTAGGAGACAGAGAGTAGGGATAATGGGTATGTCCTCAAATTGGCAGGATGTGGCTAGTGGTGTTCCCCTGGGGATCTGTAATGGGGCCTCAGCTTTTCAGTATATTGATAAATGGCCTGGATGAAGGGATGGCGAGCCGTATATCCAAGTTTTCTGATGGCACTAGGTTAGGTGGCACAGTAAATAGTGTAGATGGGAGCGAAATATTGCAAAGGGACATTGATTGATGGAGTGAGTGGGCAAAACTGTGGCAGATGGAGTTCAATGTAGGAAAGTGCGAGGTCATCCGCTTTGGATCTAAGAAAAAAAATCAGAGTATTTTCTAAATGGTGAGGAGCTAGGAACTGTGGATGAACAGAGAGATTTAGGGATCCAAGTACAGAAATCACTAAAAACTGGGGGACAGGCACAAAAACTAATTAAAAGGCTGATGGAATATTGGCTTTTATCTCAAGAGAGCTGGAATACAATGGAGTGGAAGTTTTGTTACAGCTGTACAAAGCTTTGGTTAGACCCCAACTGGAGTGCTGCATTCATTTCTGGACACCCCACCTCAGGAAGGATATATTGGCCTTGGAGGGAGTGCAATGCAGACTCACCAGAATGATACTGTGGCTAAAAGGGTTAAATTGTGATGACAGGTTGCATAGACTAGGCTTGCATCAGCTGGGCAGGGCACAGGGTTCCCTCGAGTGCAGGACCCATGTGGGAATCAGGGTTCTTCATATCCAGTCCATGGCCTACTGAACAGAAAAGGTTTGAACATCAGTGTTATCCAGGATAAGGGATTCCACAGTCCACAGTGCCCACATTATTTGAAAATAGTTTTCACGTAACCAGGACTAACCTTTGAAAACTGGCTGCTGATCCAACGGTGTAACCACCTAACATCAGAGGTGAGACTTGGGCTGAAAGCCTGTACAGCTGTTTTCTGTTCCTCTGACATATCCTTCTGCAAAACAAATGTGTAGTCTGTGGCTTAGTTTTATAAATGATATAAGTGAAAAAGATCAGTGGTTGTATACAGTATTTTAAATGATATCTTCTATAGGGTATAGTATTTCCCAACTTGCGTTTGTCTCTGTCATAATGCAACACTCAGTGTGGTCTTTAACCACATGGAGCAGGAAGGTAGTAGGTTTAGTTCCTTGTCTGTGCTAATCCTAGTGTTAGCTGATCCTAACGGGGCATTCAGAGTAGAGTGCTGGGAAGTGCAAATGTAAAAATGCCGTTTAAGGTCAAACAGCATATCAACACTTAGTGACTCATTCATGAAGCTATTTGGATGAGGTACGTCGGGCTACTGGTGCCCAGAGAATCATACCCCAACAAGAGTCTGTGGCTTCATGAAGGAGAGCATAACATTGAAAAAAATAAAAATACCAGTTACTCTTGGCCTGTGTTGATTTTGGACCTGGATTTTTAGCACTTGTGCTCTATCATTCCTTTCTTCTCCAGGCTTCTGAAGAATAATGCAACTCCTGGCTCTCAGGAGGTGGAGGATAACTTTGATGGCAATGTCTGCAGATGCACAGGTTTGTAGATTCTTCAATAAGCAATGATTTGGGAGAATGCACGTGGCATCTTAAACTAGTTTCAGCGAGTTAAAATAAATCGATTCATTTTCACATCCCATGTTATTGATTGTTCAATTCTTTTGAATTTTTACCTCGAAGGCTGCTTGATACAGTGTGGCCTTGCCCATAACTACCATCTCTGGCAGTACTAGATCAACTAACGGGGGCCATAGTCCTTGTGGCTGTTTTTGCCCCTGCGCTGCACTTGCATACTGCTGTGAAGTACTTCACTAAGTGCTCCAGCCACGAACTCCCCAAATGTTTTGTATTTGAAGTAAGTACTCATTAATACTGTATTGAGAAAAATCAACTTTCTGGATTTCATGTGATAAACTGTATACATTTGATTTTGCTTTGAGCTATATGGTGGTTAGAATGCCAGTAATAGAATTTATGCTTCAGACTGCTGCATCTAGTGGTTTATACTTTAATATTTATTTTTTCTTTTATAAATTTTGTGTTTCCTCAGTTAGCCATATTTTGTGTTTCCTCAAGCCCACGTATTCATCTTCGACTGATGGGGCCAGGCCGTTTTCTGCTCCCAGACCACAACTACGATAAAGAAGTTGCATCCAATTGCTTTTGTCACTTCACCATTGTGCTAACTGAGAAATTACATTATCAACACAATTAGCAAACTGTGTCATACGCTTACCATGTGACTTCCTTACATAAATTGGTGAATTTAAATTGTAAAATGCAGGGTAGAAATTCTTGCCAGTGACATTGCACAAATGCTTAATGCGCTCGTATCAAATTTTTCACTTTGCTACTTTAATAGAGCTGTTAACCAATGTCCCCTTTAAGCTGCGCAATGCTCCAGGGGTCCCGTGCAGCCGGTGAGCTGGCTTTTAAATTGAAAAAACCGCGCATGTGCGGACTTTTGAATATGTCGCGCAGCCCGTTAAAGGGGCCACGCGACCGAAAAAAAAATTACGGGGAACTTTGGTGTTAACCTGTTTATTTTAAATGGGCTAATGCCTCCATTAAAATAGTGGAGAGGGGAATTTGGTAAAGGCACATTAAGCATTAGTATCACAATGGCACCAAAAGTAGGAGAGTCTCGTTGGCAAGGAAATTTCTTTTAGACTGACTTTCATTCTAGAACATTTGGGAGGGGGATGTGAGAGATGAGAGTTCGCTCTCATGATTTCCCGCCTTTGGTCACAAAATAATTAGAAATGAGGAAGGCCATTCAGACCATCATAGTCCATCCATCCAGAAAGACCCTAAAAGTCCCTAAAATTGTGGCATCCAATTGTTTCTTAAATTATTCCAAGGTTTTTGCCTTCACTATTCTATCTAGAAGTCCATTAAATCACTCTGTGTGTGAAGACAAATTTATTTATATCAATCCCAAATTTGCCTATGACTAGTTAGAACCCATGTTCCCTTGTCCTACTCTTGGAATTTAGTTCAACGTAATTTTCAAGATTTATCTTTTCTATGCCTCTAACTATTACATATATATCAATTAGATCACTTCCCAGATCCCCCCTTTCAAGGTTCTCCAGTCTGTCCTCCTAAGTCACTTCTTTCACTAGAGATTAGTTTCATGGCCCTCCTATGCATGGCCTCTAGTTCTTGAATGTCTCCTTTGTGTCTTGATAACCAGAATTGGACACACAACTCAAAGTATGGTGTGACAAAAGAATGCTATATTTTGATCTGCTATACATTGCACTATTTTGTCTATGTATTTTTACATTCTAATGCCATTGATGATTTTTTTTAAATATTTGTTTTCGCGATGTGGGCGACGCTGGCAAGGCCACATTTATTGCCCAATCCTATTTGTCCCGAAGTCATTAAGAGTCAACCATGTAGTGTGGGACTGGAGTCCCAGGCCACACCGGTTAGGGATTTCCTGAAAGGCATTTGTGAACCAGTTAGTGTTTACGATAATCCGGCAGTTTTTGTGGCTGTTTTATCTGTCAGCCCACAAGGCACCAGATTTAATTAATTCAATTTCCAACTTGCCATGGTGGGAACTCACAACCTTTTGGATTGCTAGTCCAGTACCATAACCAGGAGGCTACCGCACCATTGCTTGGATATGTTGAGGATCACTTCTACTCACTCACTTTTCAGACAGCTTGGGGTTAAATTATGTCAGCACTATCAAATTTGTACTGTAGCCAGTTATTCCATGGTATGTAGTATCAGGATATCAGTCTGCATTATTTGAAATGATCACATTGTGATCATTTTCCAACCTGCAGTTACACATCACTAAAAATTAGCTATCAAACCCACGACACATACAATTTAAAACTATAGACTGTGGCCACGGTCACCATAGTTTAAAGGGGGGAAAAAAATCTAAAGGAGTGCTTTTTCTTCACTGTCATTCCTTGAAAAGAAGAAATAAGCTGGACCCTCAGTAGTTGCATAGCTGAGTACTTAAAGTGACCACATTGATTCAAGTGACCTTGATGCTCTACGATGAATGGGGCGGAATTTGCGGTCAGCGGCGAAGCAAAGGCATTCGCCACTGGCCCCGAAGTAAGTTTCCTACAACGATCTTGCGATCTCTGTGGCGAGAAGTTCGATTTTTCCGACGCGCAATTGAAATCAATGCAGGCTAATGGGGATTCCCAACGAAGAGCTGCTGTGATGTCAACAAGCTGTCTAAGCCGCCAATCAAAAGGCAGAATTCTCACAGACAGTGAACCAGGAAGTGAGGAAGCTCTTAAAATTCTAACTTTTTAAAAATGTTAGAGAGAGCAGAACAAAGATTGGGGCTCTCACTTGGTGAAAAGGCAAACCTGAAATAAAGATGAACAAAATTTAAAAAAATTGTTTTTAAAGCTTCTTAAAAACTTATTAAAATGAATAAATTTCACATGGCATAAAATTAGTTTTTCAGGCCCTTAACCTTTGTTTAGCAGTCAATACGCTATTAAAACCCAAGTTACACCTAATCCCTTTGGGTCTAATTTTTAGTGGGGAATTTAACAGCGTAATTACTGCGGAAGAGCAGGAGTCTTTGCAAGTTTCCCTGATTTAAGTGATTACACTGATTGCCAGCTCAGATGGGGAGGGGATGGGGGAGTGGCACAGTGCAGCCTGTGTCAGAGCAGTGACTGACAGACCACTACTTCAGGATTTTGCACCAAATCCCAGGTTGCGATCAGTTTCTAAGGTGGAATGATGGCGAATGCTGCTGTTTGCCGTCATCAGGACCGCAAATTCCGGGACAACTTCTTGCAATTGTTATTTTGGAATGAAATTAAAACATAATCATCCAATATGAAGGTAATGCCCTACCAATTCAGTCTGCTAACTTGCTATTCTCTATCTGATAAATCCAGGGTATCGGCCTATTTTAGATGCCATGAAGTCTTTTGAAAAGGATTCAGACAGAAGGCTGAGAGGATCCTTAATTGATATTGAGGTAAAACCGAAACAGTTATGGTTCAGTATTCAGTTTGTTGAGATGTTGATACTGAAATAAAATCTTGGATTTTAGGTAGGTCTAAGGTTTTAATTAGATAGAACTATCACTTAAAAAAAAAAAAAAAAATGCATTCTCAAGCTGTGGGCATCACTGGCAAAGCCAACATTTATTGCCCATTCACAGTTGCCCTTGGGAAGGTATTGATGGGCCTTCTTGAACTGCTGTAGTTTGTTTGCTAAAGATATCACCAATATGCTGTTAGATAGTGAGTTCTAAGATTTTGACCCAGCGACAATGAAGGAACAGTCATAGATGTCCAAGTCAGGATGGTCTGTGACTTCATAGAATCTTTAAGCATAGAAGGAGACCATTTGGCCTACCGTGCCTGTGCCGGCTCCATGAACTTTTCAATTGTACTCCATATACCCAAGTCCAGGTCATTTATATATAACAACAAAAGCAATGGTCTTAATATCGACCCCTAGGGTACCCCACTGTATACTTTTCTTCAGTCAGAAAAATATCCATTCACCACTACTCTCTGTCTCCTATCCTTTAACCAATTATGTACCCAAGTTACCATCGTTCATTTAATACCATGTTCTTCTATTTTCTGAATAAGTCTGTTATGTGGTTCTTTTTCAAATGCTTTTTGACAGTTCATATATACAGCATCTACTGCACGACCTTCACCAACCCTCTGTTACTTCATCAAAGAACTCAATCAGGTTACTCAGACATGATTTGCCTTTACCAAATCCATGCAGCCTGTCCCTTATTAACCCATGCTTCTCCAAGTGAGAATTAATTTTTGTCCTTGACGATTGTCTCTAGTAATTTTCCCACCGCTGACGTTAGACTGATTGGCCTGTAGTTGCCAGGTTTATCCCCCTCCCTCCCTCTTTTTGAACAGGGGTGTAACATTTGCAATCCTTAAGTCCTCTGGAGGATTGGCATATTGAAAAAATTGCAGTCAGAGCTTCTGCTATCTCCACCCTTACTTCCCTCAGCAACCTAAGATGCATCCCATTTGAATTGAGTGACTTCTTAACTTTGAGTGATGCCAAACTATTTAGCACCTCCTTTCTATCTATTTTTATCCTATCCAATATCTCTACTCCCTCTTGCTCTACTGCGATATTAACATTATCCTCTTTTGTGAAGCCAAATGCAAAGTACGTATTCAGTACCTCAGTCATGTCCTCTGATTCCACAAGAAGATTTACATTTTGTCCCTAATTGGCCCCACCATTCTTTTAATTATCCTTTTACTTTTTATGTTTTATAAATGATTTTTGGGCTCCCTTTTGATACCTACTAATCTTTTCTTATACCTTCTCTTTGCCCTCCTTGTATCATTTTACAATTTCCCCCTGCACACTCTGTATTCTGCCTGGTTTTCTGCTGTATTCTGTACCTGACATTTGTCATAAACCTCCTTTTTCTGTTTTATTTTAGTCTCTGTTTCCTTTGTCATCAAGGGAGCTCTAGCTTTGGATGTTCCATCTTTCCTCTTTATGGGAATATGCTTGTTTTGTACCCTAATTATCTCCGCTTTGAAGGCCTGCTGATGCTCATTTCCTTGTTTTCCTGGCCATTCTTTGTTTCCAGTACACCTGTGCTAGATCCCTTCTCAAATCACTGAAACATGCTCTCTTCCAGTTGGGAATTTTCACCATTGATTTTTCTTTGTCACTTTCCATAACTACTTTATATTATGATCACTGTTACTGTTAGACCCGTGATTCTTTAAATAGGATGTTTCCCCAAGAACTACACGGATGCTGTAACTTAACAATCAACAGGTATTTACTGGAACAGAGTAGTCTCAAGACTGAAGTACAGAAGCCTGCTCCGGCTTTATATACAGGTGTGGTCACTGCCGGTACTACAGTATACAGGAGCTGTAAAACAGTTCTCTCTTAAAGGTACATACACAACAATTCCTCCCCTTTTAGATTAACAGTACCATAACATTCATTTAACAATTAACATTTTTAACATGCAACATTAACTGAAAATAGTCCATTTATAGATTCAGTCTTTGGGGCGGCTTCCTGATCCTTTCGGGATAGCGCCTTTCCTGAGGTTCTTGTTCTTGGTGCAGAGGCGATTCTGGCTTCTTTTCGTTGGTTAGTTCATCGGTTTCCACTGCTACTGGTTCGGAGGTAGATGCTACCGGTATGTCGGGTTCATCCCCAGGTACTCGAGACATGGGGTTGACTCGTTCCTGTGACGCTAAGATCTGATCGACGTGGCGTCTCACAATGTTCTCCCCGACATCCACTGTGTACATTAATGGCCCCTGCCTTGTGCATATCGTTCCGGGTTGCCATTTCTCTGTTCGGTAGTCACGGGCCAAGACTGGTTGTCCTACATTGAAGCTCCTTGTCGGCTTCTCATTGATGTACTGGAATTGTTTATCCTCAACATTTCTTCGCACATTGGGTATGAGCAAACCCAGACGAGATCTCAACCTTCGGTTATAGAAAATCATGGCCGGGGTCTGGTTGGTAACTGCATGTGTCGCATTTCTGTAGGCTAATAGGAAATTGTCCACCTTATGCTGTAGTGGAATTTCATTGTCGCACATGGCCTTTATCGCCTTTTTAAAGGTTTGTACGAACCTTTCAGCCAATCCATTTGTGGCTGGATGATATGGGGCGGATGTGTAATGCCTTACCCCATTCCTTCTCATAAATTTTCGAAACTCTTCGGACACAAACTGTGGTCCATTATCAGAGCAAATCTGCTCTGGCAAGCCGTTCCTGGCAAATATGGTCCGTAGGACTGCAATCGTTTTCTCTGTAGTGGTTGAAGACATTTTTATCACCTCAGGCCATTTCGAGTGAGCATCCACTGCTATTAAGAACATTGAGTCCATGAATGGACCAGCAAAATCAATATGCACCCGTTGCCATGGAGATGAGGGCCACTCCCATGGGTGTAGAGGGGCATGTGGTGGTGCATTTTGGACCTTCTGGCACCCTGAGCAGCTCTTGGTTAGGTCCTCGATTTGTTGATCGATCCCCGGCCACCACACATAAGCCCTAGCAAGGCTTTTCATTTTCACCCCTCCCAGATGACCTTCATAAAGCTCATTTAGCACTCTCTCCCTTAACTTGGGTGGAATCACCACTCGGGATCCACACATCACTGTCCCCTGGCATACTGACAGCTGTTCTCTTCTGGATGAGAATGCTGGCAACAGTGAGTCGCCATGTGTTGGCCATCCCCTCCCCGTCAAATCATATACCCGAGACAGTGTCGGATCATTGCGGGTCTCCTTCTCTCTATCCGCGTTCGTTACTGGCAATCGTTCAATTATTGACAAATAAAATATCTCGATAGGGTCCACTGCTGGTGCTTCCTCCACAGTAGGCAGTGGCAGGCGTGATAGCCCATCAGCGTTTCCATGCTGTCTCGTGCCTTTATATTCTATTTCATATTGATTCACCCCTAGAAACAGGGACCATCTTTGTAACCGCTGTGCAGTCATCACTGGAACGCCCTTCTTAGGATTAAAGATGGAGACAAGTGGTTGGTGGTCAGTCAGCAAGGTGAACTTCTGCCTGTGGTAAACCACTGTTTGTATTCCACTGTGTACATGCCTGGACATGCCTCGGCTGACTCCTCCCACAAGTCCTAGTATAAAGGTGACTGCTCCCCAGCCCTTTGTATTCTGGACCGGTCGACCACTCGAGGCAGACCTTCATTCTTTTGTTAATAAAAGCCTTTAGTTACTCTCTTAACTCTCAGTCTTTTATGAGTAATTGATAGCGCATCAATTTTATTAACAAAATTTTTATAATGGAGAAGATCCTCACACCAGCATGCCTGGACTTAGATCATCGGGAGGCGGACTCATCCACCAAGTTTACTCACTGGCTTAAGTGTTTCGAAAAATTCCTGACCGCCTCCGCAGCAATCAAATCGGACGAGGACAAACTGGATGTCCTGACCTCCAAAGTGAACCACCGAGTGTACTCGGTCATCCAAGACGCGACCTCGTACGCGGACGCTATCAAGCTCCTCAAGGACCAGTACACGCGCCCAGTGAACGAAGTGTATGCCAGGCACCTTCTGGGGAGTCGTAAACAACAACCTGGGGAATCGACCATGGAATACCTTCAGGCACTGCCTGTGCTTGGCCGGGCCTGTGGTTGTAAGGATGTAAAGGCCGCCGTGTACACAGAGGAACTTATCCGGGACGCTTTTGTAGCGGGCCACAGATCCAATTACACCCGACAGCGACTGTTGGAGCAGAGTGACCTCGACCTCAACAAGGCCTCTGAACTCGCACTATCATTGGATGCAGCCTACCGGGGCATGGATGCCTACTCCTCTGCACCGTGGACGCCGCGGGGAATGACAGCCTGGGAGACGGTAGGACCGCCTCATGGCGCCGTGCCACCCCAGCCACACCCCAGCAATGGCCCAACTACCGCAGCAGTGTCCCAAGGCCAGACAGCAGTGCTCCAAGGCCAGAAATGCTACTTCTGTGGCCAGGCAAAACACCCCAGAGCGCGCTGCCCGGCGAAAAACGCGATCTGCTCGGGCTGCGGGAAGAAGGGACACTACGCTAGCGTCTGCAGGGCCAAAGCCACCCCGAACCCCAGCAGCGCCGCGTGTGGGCCATGCGGGCCGCCATCTTGGGCCTCCCCGGCCATGTGCGAACCACCGGTACAGCAGCCATTTTGGACGCCTCCAGCCACATGGGGATCATGGACGCCGCCATCTTGGACGACAGCCGGAACGCAGCAGGCCCCCAACACCGCCTCATCTGATACCCGCAGCGACACACCGACCCCTACGCTGGCATCCGTTACACTGGACCAAGCGAGACCGCACCAGCTGGCCAGTTCCACAATGGACATTAAGGTAAATGGCCACGATACAATCTGCCTTTTTGACTCTGGGAGCACGGAGAGCTTCATCCACCCCGACACGGTGCGGCGTTGCTCTCTCCCAGTCCTGCCTGCGCACCAGCAGATTTCTATGGCCTCCGAGTCCCAGTCGGCGGACATCGGCGGCTACTGCGTGGTGACACTCGTAGTAGACGGGACTGTGTACGATCATTTTAAACTTCTGGTCCTGCCTGACCTCTGCGCTGCCGTCCTGCTGGGGTTAGATTTTCAGTGCCACCTTAAAAGTGTTACGATGGCGTACGGTGGACCCCTACCCCCACTCACAGTCCGCAGCCAGCAGCTTCCAAATTGCCCGCCGCGCACCAGGTGCAACCTCTCCACACTCAGAGTCACCCCCCCACCACTGTTTGCTAACCTCACCCCCGACTGTAAGCCCATCGCCACAAAGAGCAGGCGATACAGTGCCGGGGACAAGGTTTTCATTAAAACCGAAGTGGAGCGGCTCCTGAAGGAAGGGATTATTGAGGGCAGCACCAGCCCCTGGCGAGCCCAGGTTGTGGTCGTTAAGACTGGCGAGAAGCAGCGCCTGGTCATCGACTACAGCCAGACAATAAATTGCTACACCCTGCTGGACGCCTACCCACTCCCCCGCATAGCTGATATGGTCAACCAGATCGCGCAGTACCGCGTCTTCTCGACCATTGACCTGAAATCAGCGTACCACCAGCTCCCTATCCGCCCTGAGGACCGCCAGTATACTGCCTTTGAGGCAAACGACCGCCTCTATCACTTCCTTAGGGTTCCCTTTGGCATCAACAACGGGGTCTCCGTCTTCCAAAGGGAGATGGACCGGATGGTAGATCAAAATGCGTTGCAGGCCACTTTCCCATATCTGGACAATGTGACCATCTGCGGCCGTGACTTGCAGGACCATGACGCAAACCTCGAAAAATTCCTCCGCACCGCCCAACTCCTGAACCTGACATATAACAAGGAGAAGTGCATATTCCGCACAAACCGCCTCGCCATCCTTGGCTGTGTTGTGGAACACGGAGTCATCGGCCCCGACCCCGACCGGATGCGTCCCCTTATGGAACTCCCACTGCCTCAAGGCCCTGAAGAGGTGCCGAGGGTTTTTCTCCTATTACGCCCAGTGGGTCCCCTACTATGCGGACAAGGCCCGTCCGCTGATCAAGTCCACCTCTTTTCCCTTGACGGCAGAGGCCCGCTTAGCCTTCCACCGTATCAAGGAGGACATTGCCAAAGCCACCATGCACGCAGTGGACGAATCCATCCCCTTCCAGGTGGAAAGCGACGCGTCCGACTTTGCCCTGGCCGCTACCCTCAACCAGGCGGGGAGACCCGTGGCCTTCTTTTCACGAACCCTCCAAGGCCCGGAGACCAGACACTCCGCTGTTGAGAAGGAGGCCCAGGCGATTGTGGAGGCTGTGCGTCATTGGAGGCACTAGCTGGCCGGAAAACGATTTACCCTGCTCACTGACCAGCGTTCAGTTGCTTTCATGTTTAACAACAAGCAGAGGGGCAAAATCAAAAATGACAAGATCTTGAGGTGGAGAATCGAACTTTCCACCTACAATTACGAGATCTTGTACCGGCCCGGGAAGCTCAATGAACCCCCGGATGCGCTATCGCGTGGCACCTGCGCCAGCGCGCAGATCGATAGGCTGCGGGCCCTCCACAATGACCTCTGCCACCCGGGGGTCACCAGGTTCTTCCACTTCATCAAGGCCCGCAACCTGCCTTACTCTATTGAGGAGGTCAGGACCATGACCAGGAACTGCCAAGTCTGCGCTGAGTGCAAACCGCACTTTTATAGACCAGACAGGGCCCACCTGATAAAAGCCACTCGCCCCTTCGAGCGCCTGAGCGTTGATTTTAAAGGGCCTCTCCCCTCCTCCGACCGCAATGTGTACTTCCTCAATATTATTGATGAGTACTCCCGTTTCCCGTTCGCCATCCCCTGCCCGGACATGACCAGTGTCACGGTCATTAAATGTCTGAACGACCTCTTCACCCTGTTCGGTTTCCCCAGCTATATCCATAGCGACCGGGGCTCATCGTTTATGAGCGACGAACTCTGTCAGTACCTGCTAACTAGGGGTATTGCCACAAGCAGGACCACCAGTTACAACCCCCGGGGGAACGGACAGGTGGAAAGAGAAAATACGACAGTCTGGAAGGCCGCCCTTCTAGCCTTAAAGTCTAGGGGCCTTCCAACCTCCTGCTGGCAGGATGTGCTCCCCGATGCGCTCCACTCTATTCGGTCACTGCTCTGCACTGCCACTAACGCCACCCCTCACGAGAAAATGTTTGTCTTCTCAAGGAAGTCCACATCGGGGACATCGCTACCGCCATGGCTGACGTCCCCAGGGCCGGTCCTACTGAGAAGACACGTGAGGACCCATAAAACGGACCCCCTGGTCGAGAGGGTCGACCTCCTCCACGCCAACCCCCAGTATGCTTACATTGCATACCCGGACGGGCGGGAGGACACAGTCTCCATAAGAGACCTTGCACCCTCGGGGGCCGCAGTAACCCACTACTCACTACCACCCCCCCCCCCCCCACGATCCGATATCCAGCCCCAGCAGACGGCAGGCCTGGGCCCCGCAACCCGCTCGACATCTACGAGGACGACATGCCTGTGCCACAGCCTACGCAGGACTCGACGCCGGAAGCTCCACTACCCCTGCTGTCGCCACGCCGATCACAGCGGCAGACAAGACCTCCGGAGAGTCTCCAATACACTAACTTTTAATACACTCCACCCCGCCGGACTCAATTTTAAACAAGGGGTGAATGTGGTAAACCACTGTTTGTATTCCACTGTGTACATGCCTGGACATGCCTCGGCTGACTCCTCCCACAAGTCCTAGTATAAAGGTGACTGCTCCCCAGCCCTTTGTATTCTGGACCGGTCGACCACTCGAGGCAGACCTTCATTCTTTTGTTAATAAAAGCCTTTAGTTACTCTCTTAACTCTGTCTTTTATGAGTAATTGATAGCGCATCACTGCCCATGCAGATAGTGGTTGAATTTTTTTACTCCCCATACTAGGCTGAGGGCCTCCCTGTCAATCTGGGCGTAGTTGCGCTCGGCTGAGGTTAGTGACCGAGACGCAAAGGCTACTGGCCTCTCCAACCCGTCTGGGAATTTGTGCGACAGCACCGCTCCAATACCATAGGGTGATGCATCACATGCCAAACGAATTGGTAGTGCTGGGTTGAAATGGGCCAACACCTCTTTTGATGTGATCAATTCTTTACACTTCTGGAAAGCTCGTCTACGTTCGTCATTGCACTTCCATGGCACCCCTGTTTACAGTAGGGTGTTCAGTGGGTGTAATACCGTGGACAAATTTGGTAAGAACTTATGGTAGTAGTTTACCAGCCCGAGGAACGACCTCAGTTGTGACACATTTTCCGGTGCTGGAGCCTTGACTACTGCCTCAATCTTTTCAGGGGACTTATGTAACCCCTCTTCATCGATGACATGGCCACAATACGAGATCTGTTTCTGGAAAAACTCGCACTTGTGGCGATTAGCTCGTAGCCCATATTCCTTTAATCTGGTGAGCACCTTCTCGAAGTTGGCGAGGTGATCACTGTCATTTTCGCCCGTGACCAGGATGTCGTCCAAATAACACTGGGTCCCTGGAATCCCTTGCAGGACTTGATCCATCGCCCTTTGTCAAATAGCCGGAGCCGATGCTACCCCGAACACCAGCTGGTTGTATTGATAGAGACCTTTATGAGTGTTGATCGTGAGGTATTGTTTCGAGGCTTCTTCTACCTCCATTTGCAAGTACGCCTGGGCTAGATCAATTTTGGTGAAGCGTTTACCTCCCGATAGCGAGGCGAAAATATCCTCAATTCGTGGAAGCGGATATTGTACCGTGTGAAGGACTGGGTTCACTGTCACCTTAAAATCCCCACAGATGCGAACCTTCTTTGGTTCCCCAGGCGTATTACTCAACGACCTCTTCATTATAGGAACGATGGGTGTAGCCCACTCGTTCCAGTCTACTTTGGACAGTACTCCTGAACGTTCCAACCCTTCCAGCTCTGCTTCGACGGCTGGTCTGATCGCATAAGGCACTGGTCTGGCCTTAAGAAACTTTGGGCTTGCATTTTCCTCTATTTTAATCATTGCTGTTATGCCTTTTAGTGTTCCGAGTCCCTCCTGGAACACTACTTTTGCGTCAGCATTTTTGACAGTCGTCCAGGTGTGACGTCGTCATCCTTTTTGGCCTCAAGCTTCAGTGCCTGTATGGAATGCCAATCTAATTGTATCTTCCGGATCCATTCACGTCCTAGCAGTGGTGGTCCTCCATCTGGCAATACATATAAGTCCATTTTAGGTATTTCCTGGCCTTTGTGTATCACTTTCACCCTTATTTTTCCTTTGGGGTAGACTTTTTGCCCCGTGTACGTCTTCAAGACAATCTCTGTAGCTTTCAAGGGTATATGTGAAAATAGCCGCTTGTAGTCCCTTTGGTTTATGACTGTTAGGGCTGATCATGTGTCCAATTCCATTTTCACTTGGACTCCGTCTATCTTGAGTGTAACCCAGATAGTCTGGTGATCCTCCATTTTGGTTACCTTATGTAGTTTCAGACAACCCAGCTCCTTGCTTCCGGAGTCTGTCACTTTTCTGTTCGTCTGAACTACTGTCCATCACCTTGTGTATCTTTTTGTACTTCTCCTCCTATGGAGATTTCTTGCTGTTGGTTTTCTTCCCAGACCTGCAGACCCTTGCTATGTGTCCTGCTTGTCCACACTGTCTGCACACTTGGTCCTTGAACCAACAATCCTTCTGGTCGTGTGTTGTTCTGCCGCAGCGATAACACTTCCCTGTTCCATAGGACATTTCATTGGTGCCATATTCTTGCGGTCTCCGTTGTATCTCTGCAGCGCCCCTTGCGGCTGCTTCGTGTGATACTGCCATACTGAAAGCCTTGTCCAGCGTAAGATCCTTTTCTGATAGAAGCCATTTCTGGGTTCCTTCACTTTGAAGCCCACACACAAATTTGTCCCTTAACGTATCTGCTAGTCCCACTCCAAACTGGCAGTGTTTCGATAGCTTGCGCAGTTCCGTTAAGTACTCAGCATTGCTTCGTCTTTGTGTTGGTTCCATTTATGGAACTTAAATCGTTCTGCTATCAGCAGCGGTGTGGGGCTTAAGTGGTCCTGTAGGATTTCTACTATGCTTTCGAAATTCTTATTCACAGGCTTCTCTGGGGTTATTAGGTTTCGCACTAACCCATAAGTTTTTGCACCCATGGAATTTAACAAAACCAGTGCTTTCCTAGCACCTGGCACTTCATTTGCCCTGCAGTACACCTCAATACGTTCCACATATGTCGCCTAATCTTCGACTTCATTGTCGAATGTAGAGATACTGCCACCCTTCGGCATCCCTGGGTGTGATTTTAACTGTCAAAAATGGTGTCTCCCGCGCTTTCCCTTCTTCTCCGCTGGCACAAAATGGCGTCGCCCGCTCTTTCCTTTCTTCCCGCGCTCGCCCTTCTTCTCCGCTGCGGCTTCTAAAAATGGCTCCTCCCACGCTCTTCCTTCTTCTCCGTGGCTCAATGGCATCTCCCGCGCTCTCCCTTCTCCCCGCGGACACTGTTCAGCCCTTGAGCCCTGGCTGTGCTCTGCGCGTTTTTTTTTTCTGTGCGCCTTTCCCGTTTCCGCTGCTCGGTCCTGAACCCGGCTGCTGCTTTACCCTCTCTCTCTCCGTTTTGTTTTTCCTCGACGCCGCTCGGTTTTCAACCCCCGGCTGCGCCCTGTGCGCTTCACCCTCTATCTTACCCCGTCGACGCTGCTCGGCTTTTTCTCTGCCGTCGGTCGGCTCCAGCCGCCGCTGTCCGGGAAGGGTCTGCGCTGTACCTGTTGTCAGTCTGTTGCTGATCGTCGTGGCTGGGGAACCAAGCCCGGCTCTCCACAGCCTCCCCTGCGATGTTCACTCTCTGCCAGACGACTGGGCGGTTGCTCGTGGTCGACGCCTGTGTTTCTGGCCTCGACTTTCTTCCACCGCCCTCCCGGAGCGAATCCTCGAAGGGAAATGCAGAGTTGCAGGTAGATTCGAATCGACACTCGTCGCCACTGTTAGACCCGTGATTCTTTAAATAGGATGTTTCCCCAAGAACTACACGGATGCTGTAACTTAACAATCAACAGGTATTTACTGGAGTAGAATAGTCTCAAGACTGAAGTACAGAAGCCTGCTCCGGCTTTATATATAGGTGTGGTCACTGCCGGTACTACAGTATACAGGAGCTGTAAAACAGTTCTCTGTTAAAGGTACATACACAACAGTTACCTAGCTGTTCTTCCACTGAAACACACTCCACTTGTCCTACTTCATTTCCCAGAACTAGATCCAGCACTGATTCCTTCCCTGTTGGGTTAGAAACATACTGAATAAGGAAGTTCTCCTGTACACATTTAAGGAATTCATCACCCTCTTTGCCCATGACACTTTTTCGTCACCAATCTATATTAGGGTAATTGAAGTCCCCTACTATTCCTGCTCTATTATTTTACTTTTCTCCTGAAATTTGCCTGCAGATTTGCTCCTCTATCCCCTTCTCGCTATTTGGGGTCTATAGTAAACAATGTAATGCCTCCTTTTCTGTTCTTTAACTCTAACTAAATAGATTTAGTCTTTGAACCCTCTCATATATCATTCCTCTGTAGAACTGTAATATTATCCTTGATGTAGAGCAATGTTCAACAAAGTCCAGGAAAAATATATTCCACTAAAAAACAAAAACAAGCTAAACACTAATGAGATGAATAAAGCCATAAAAGAAAAATTGAGGGTAAGGAAAGAGGCATACATTAAGTACATGGGCAGCAAGGGAGAGCATGGTGAGAGAATACAAAAAGATTAGGAAAGAAGTCAAAAAAACATTTAGGAAGGCAAAGGGAAACTATGAAATTAAATTATCAAGGAACATAAAACAAAATAGTAAAATATTTTACAGGCACGTAAATTAAAAAAGGAAGGTCGGAATGAGAATATGGCCACCAAGAGATGGACAGGATAATACCACAGGCAACGACCGAGAGATGGCAGAGATATTAAATAATTACTTTGTTTCAGTATTTACCAGGGAGATAGAACAGGTGGAGATGGCATCGGATGATGAGATTAGTAATGTGATAACTGCATTTAAAATAAAACGAGGAGCTATATTAAATAAACAAATCAAACTCAGAGGATAAAACCCCTGGTCCAGACGGATTACATCCATGCATTTTAAAAGAGTCTAGGGAAGAGATAGCAGAGGCATGTCTACAGATATTTAGTAATTAGTTAGAAAAAGGTGTAGTGCTAGAGGACTGGCGGATAGCTAATGTAATAATACCTATATTTAAGAAGGGAGAGATAGAACATGTCTAGGGATCTATAGATCAGTCAGCTTAATATCGGTGGTAGGAAAAATAATGGAATCCCTACTAAAGGAGAGAATAGAAAAACATCTAGAAACAAAAAGTATAATAATGAATAGTCAGCATGAATTTCTAAAGGGAAAATCTTGCTTGACCAACCTTATTGAATTTTTTGAAGAGTTCACAGAGAAAGTAGACAATGGTAATACAACAGATGTAATTTATCTAGATTTTCACAAGGCCTTCGATAAGGTACCCTGTAATAGACTAATGAATAAGTTCAGAGAATGCGGAGTCAGGGGACAAGTAGCAGAATGGATTGCTGGCTGGCTTCAGGACAGAAAGCAGAGAGTGGGAGTAAAAGGTAGCTATTCACAGTGGCAGAAGGTGGGTAGTGGTGTTCCACAAGGATCAGTGCTGGGACCACTGTTGTTCACTATTTACATTAACGATTTAAACTTTGGAATCAAAACACAATTTCTAAATTTGTGGATGATACCAAATTGGGGGAGGGATGGTCAATACTGAGGAGGACTGCAACAAATTACAGGAGGACATTAATAAACTTGTAGAATGGACATATAATTGGCAAATGAAGTTCAACACAGAAAATGTGAAGTATTACATTTTGGTAGGAAGAATAGGGAGGTCACTTATCACTTGGAGGGTGCGAGCCTAGGTGGAGTAGAGGAACAAAGGGATCGCGGAGTACAAATACACAAATCACTAAAAGTTGCACCACATGTTAGCGAGGCTATTAAAAATGCAAACCAAGCACTAGGGTTTATTTCTAGAGGGATAAAATTGAAAAGTAGTGAAGTTATGCTAAACCTGTATTGAACCTTGGTTAGACCACACTTACTGCGTGCAGTTCTGGTCGCCATATTATACAAAGGATATAGAGGCACTGGAGAGGGTGCAGAGAAGATTTACAAGGATGATACCAGAAACGTGTGAGTATACATATCAGGAAAGGATTAACAGGCTGGGTCTCTTTTCTCTTGAAAAAAGAAGGCTGAGGGGTGACCTAATAGAGGTCTATAAAATTATGAAAGGTTTTGATAGAGTAGATACAGAGAGAGTGTTTCCACTTGTGGGGAAGAGCAAAACTAGAGGCCATCAATATAAGATAGTCACCAAGAAATCAAATAGGGAATTCAGGAGAAACTTCTTTACCCAAAGAGTGGTGAGAATGTGGAACTCGCTACCACAGGGAGTGGTTGAAGCGAATAGTATAGATGCATTTAAGGGGAGGCTGGACGAACGTATGAGGGAGAAGGGAATAGAGGATTATGCTGATAGATTTAGATTAGGAAAGACAGGAGGAGGCTCGAGTGGAGCATAAACACTGACATGGACTGGTTGAGCCAAAAGGCCTGTTTTTGTGCCGTATATCCTATGTAATCCTATGTAAATTACAAGAAGACATTAATAAACTTGCAGAATGGGCATAAAATTGGCAAATGAAATTCAGCAGATAAATGTGAGGTATTACATTTTGGTAAGAAAAATAGGGAGGTCGCATATTACTTGGAAAATAAGAATCTAATTGGGGTAGTGGAACAAAGGAATCTCGGAATACAAATACACAAATCACAAAGTATCTACACAGGTTAACAAGGCTATAAAAGAAGCAAACCAAGCACTAAGGTTTATTTCTAGAGGGACAGAATTGAAAAGTAGTGAAGTTATGCTAAACTTCTGTCGAACCTTGGTTAGACCACTTACAGTACTGTGTTCAACTCTAGTCGCCATATAATATAAAAAGGATATAGAGGCACTGGAGAGGGTGCAGAGAAGGTTTACAAGGATGATACTGGAAATGCGAGAGTATACATATCCGGAAAGGATAAACAGGCTGGCTCTCTTTTCTTTTGATTAAGTGACCTAATAGAGGCCTTTAAAATCATGAAAGGTTTTGATAGAGTGGATACAGAGAGAGTATTTCCACTTGTGGGGAAGAGCAAAACTAGATGCCATCAATATAAGATAGTCACCAAGAAATCAAATAGGGAATTAAGAAGAAATTTCTTTACCCTGAGAGTGGTGAGAATGTGGAACTCGCTACCACAGGGAGTGGTTGAAGCAAATAGTATAGATGCATTTAAGGGGCGGCTAGATAAGCATATGAGGGAGAAGGGAATAGAGGGTTATGCTGACAGTTAGATGAGGAAAGATGGGAGGAGTCTCGAGTGGAGCATAAACACCGGCATGGACTGGTTGGGCCGAATGGCCTGTTTCTGTGCCGTATATCCTATGTAATCCTGCCACAGCAACACCCCCCCCCCCTTTCTTTTTTCCTTCCCTTTTCCCTCCTTGTAGCCAGGAATGTTTAGTTCTCATTCCTGCCCATGTTTAAACCAGGTCTTTGTTTTGGTCACGTTATCATAACCCCAAAATTTGCAGATGGCACGAAACTCAGAAATGTAGTAAACAGTGAGCATGATAGTAACAGACTTCAAGGGGACATAGACTGGTGAAATGAAGAAAGACTTGCATTTATATAGCGCCTTTCACAACCACCCGACGTCCCAAAGCACTTTACAGCCAATTAAGTACTTTTTGAAGTGTAGTCACTGTTGTAATGTAGGAAAATGAGCAGACACATGGCAGATTAAATTGAATGCAGAGAAGTGTGAAGTGATGCATTTTGGTAGGAAGAATAAGTGGATGCAATATAAACTAATTAGTATAATTTTAAACAGGGTGCAGGAACAGAGAGACCTGGGGGTGAACGTACATAAATCTTTGATGGTGGTAGGCAAGTTGATAAGTCTGTTAAAAAAGCATATGGAATCCTTGGCTTTATGAACAGAGGCATACAGCACAAAAGCAAGGATGTTATGCTAGACTTTTATAAATCACTGGTAAGACCCCAGCTGGAGTACTGTGTCCCATTCTGGGCACCACACTTTGGGAAGGATGTCAAGGCCTTGGAGAGGGTGCAGAGGAGATTTACTAGAATGATACAAGGGATACAGAACTTAAGTTACGTGGAGAGACTAGAGAAACTGGGGTTATTCTCATTAGAGCAGAGAAGGTTAAGGGGAGATTTAATAGAGGTGCTTAAAATCATGAAATGTTATGATAGAGTAAATAAGGAGAAATTGTTTCCAGTGGCAGTAGTGTCAGTAACCAGAGGGCTCAGATTTAAGGTAATTGTCAAAAGAACCACAGGCGAGATGAGGAGAAATTATTTTACACAGTGAGCTGTTATGATCTGAAATGCACTGCCTGAAAGAGTGGTAGAAGCAGATTCAATAATAACTTTCTAAAAGGAATTGGATAAATACCTGAAGGGGAAATATTGCAGAGCTATGACAAAAGGTAGGGGAGTGGGACGATTTGGATAGCTGTTTCAAAAAGCCGGCACAGGCATGATGGGCCGAATGGCCTCCTTCTATGCTGTATCATTCCACGATTCTATGATTTTTAAAGTCAGTTTGTTACAAGTCAGCAAATATTCTCCAAGTTCCAGTTATATACAGTCTGATTAGGAGTCTGATGTGAAGGCCAGAAAAGATCAAATGTAGGCAAATATTGAGGACGTTTCCAACTTTAAGTGTAATCAAGTACTGTAGTTTGTTATTGTTGTTGCTTGTGCAATCTTTAAAAGCATTGTCTCATTTTCAGGGAGTTTTTAGGCAGGCTTAGTCAGCAGATGTGGGGCTCGATTTTAATAGCCCTGAGGAGACGGGTCTGTTGGGAAAATCGGGAAAAATGGCTTCAGACACCCAACCCGCCTCCATCCCACCCCCACCCGATTTTCCTGAGTGTCTGTTTAGCTGCTCCCAAACTGACCCATCTCCAACAGGTGGGACAGGTAGTTAAGGCAGGGGACAGGTAGTTAACTGCCTTGCTAATCCTATTTTCATAGTGGTTTCTCATTTTCCTGCTTCTGGCTCCTGTTTCCTGACTAGTCAGAAACAGGCCAGGTTCAAGGAGACGAGTTGCTGGAGGACATGATTTGTATGCATTGGTGAAGTGCTTTAAAAGCACCCCTAAAACATGGCTGACATTCAAATGCAACAACTTTGCTGTTGTAGGTATGGGATAACATGTTGTACTTCTACTGACCTTCTGACTGTTCAAGCTGACACCCATCTGCAATGTGTCATGAATGGAATTATTTCAGGCCACTTCGACTGCGCTTGCAAGATTGCTACCTCAAATGAAATCTATAACAAGGGGATGGGAAACATTTATGCCCCCTCATCCTGGTCCTCATAAGCAGGAGATCAGCAGCTGCGTGGCTCACCACATATCTTCCTGGGAAGAGGAGTAGGAGGAGGATGAGGGGAGCCTTGCATGCCCTGTTGTGACCAATGCAGCATCCCTCCAGTTTACTGTTGCACGTCAACCAGGGTATGCACACTGCCATGCCACACTACAATAAGCTTACTCTTCGACCATAGGTGGCCACCATATGGCTCTGTAATTGCAGGCGACACTTGTCCAACATCATACTTCATCTCTGCTATAACTCTTATTTCCTATCACTTTTACCATCAGCATTACAAATGCAAATCGCCCTGAGCCCTCAATGCGCTTTTGCCATTTCGCAGAACACACAGGCCACACAATCAACTGTTTGACATAATTTATCTTTAACACATGACAAAATATACCAACAACAGTCAGAAAAAAAAGAAACATCACCCAAGTGAGACCCCTTGTGACTATAGGTGCTTAATCTTTCTCTTACACGTGCTTCTACGTGGTGCTTCCCCAGTGGCTTCAGCAGATGTAGAGGCACCTTGCTGACTAGGATGCTGCGCCTGCTTAGACGCCTTTGGTGGGCGTCCTCTGGGTTTGGCAGTCTGCTCTTCCTGCGGCTGTGCAGGGGCTGAAACGGCCATCTCAGTTGTCTCTGCAAAATGGGTCTCTGACCGAGGGCTCCTTAGTGGCATGGTTGTGTGAGCACTTTGAGAGGAGCCCACACTTCCTTCTGTCCTGGCAACAACATCCCTCTCATGGGTCAGCCGCACCTCAGTGCTGGCAAGTGGCAGGAGAGCACCTTGCTGCACTTCAGGGGGACCATGAGGACCCGTATCTGCACTGGCAGTCCTCCTCAAAAGGATGTCCATGAAGCTCTGGTCTCTCTGCTCAATAGCTGCCCATCGCTCCTCAAGAGATGTCATTCTATTCTGAACAGTCACCATATTTTCCTGACTCTGGCGATTTATTTCTTCCATGGCTGTAGCCATCCTTTCCACTGAGGTAGCCATCATTTCCACAGAGGTTGCCATCCTATCCCTGGTGGTGCGTTCATGCGCCATTGCCTCCACCACAGCAGTGCTGATGTTAGAGATGGACTCCTCCATTCTCTCCACACTCGCACTAACCCTGGAGGCAAACCCATCCAGAGACACCTGCACTTGTTCCTGTATTTCACGAACCACTCTTTTTCTGGATGGCCCCAGAAACACAGCGTCTGCATGCAGTTCAGCGGAGCTAGGAGAGTCCTGCGACTTCCACCGATGACTCTCCACTGCTGTCGCTGTCTCCACCATCTGCTGATGCTCACTTGTGCGCTGTGATAGACCAGGTGACAACACTATTCTAACTCGCGATGGCCCCACCGAGGTGTGCGTTGCTGCGCTGGTGCTGGGTGCGCTGAGTCCTGGTGACGCTAGTCCCTCGGAGGCTTCAGGTTCCTCTGAGGAGATGTCCGGGTCTTCGTCCTGGATCGTGGGGAGGGGGGCGCTCGATGGTCCTGTGGGAGAATAAAGGCTTGAATTAGACATCTGATATTGATGTAGTAGACACATCCTTTTGAGCAGATGATACAAAGCGATTCTCTATGAACATCATATTCCATTGCTTTCTGAGAGGGATGAAACTCTATTATGTCACCAGCTTCCTCTAGTGTGCCCGTCTCTCCGCCCACTTCCAGGTCCTTGCCACCTCCAACAATCTCGTTTGCTGCCTCCTCAGCACTGGCCAATGTTGCTAGGGTAGGTGTTCCTCCTCTAGTCATTGCTCTATCTTTTCCTGCAAGGAGGGATACAAGCGGTGTTTCAGCCACAGTGATGGAGTGAGTGTGATCGATCCCTACCATGGAAGCTTTGAGTGAGATGAAGATGGGGTAAGGTGCCAAGAGGGAGCTAGCTCCCTGTGCGTTGTTAGTTGTTGTCACTGCATGACAGCGAGAGCGAGTCTAAGGGGTGCATAGGCAGGATGCTGAAGTGATTCAGTACAGAGACAGAGATGGATAGGAAAGGTGCAAGGGAAGTAAGAGTAAGGTGGGATGTGAAGGAGGAGGCTTACAATGCAGAGTACTGGTGATGAGAAGAGAAGCAGAGTGAAGGTAAGTGAGATGGGATACTCACTTTTGATGTTCTCACAAGATCATTAAACCTTTTTCGGCACTGGATCCATGACCATGCATAAATGGACCTTGCACTCACCACCTGAGCAATGCGCAGCCAGGCTTCCTTGGTCTGCTGAGGAGGCTTCCTCTGGCCATCAGGAGGGAAGAGAATCTCCCTGCGCCCTCTGACAGCAGCCACAAGAACTTGGAGGGACTCATCATTAAAACGAGGAGCTGCCTTGCCTCTGGAAGAAGTCATAGCTTTGAAAAGAAGTGCAGGAAACCACAATGGAAAGGCTCAGGCTGGATGGCAGCTTTAAAAGCAGCTGCTATTATGACGCCATCAGAGGCGGCCAGCCGACCCGATCCCACTCATTGGACCGGCCAGCACACCTCCATGAAATTAACAAGGTACTTGAATAAAAATTGCAACTCTGCAGCTGTTCCCGCTGGAAGCGGCTCCCGAACCCGCCCACCACGCAACCCGACTCCAACCCGCCTCGGGAATTAAAATTGAGCCCATGATATCTACTGCAGCATGAACTTTTGTATGTGTTTCTTTTCATGAGAAGGTTTTCATTTTTAATAACTTTTTACTGCAGGCATGGACAATGATGTGATGTGCCATTGAATGTCTCACAAACTTCATAAAATGAGATGAAGCCACTTTAGAAGGAACACGAATGCTCCTTTCAATAAGAGGATAGTTCCATTTAGCTATTTCTAAGATACCAAAGACAAATAAACTGCACGTCTTCATGGCTTCATTCGGAAGAGATCAAAGACTATCAACTGTTAAACATAATTGAAATGAGTGTGTGAGGTAGATAATACTGCGTTGTTTACTTATGACTGGAATGTTCTTGGAAATAAGTTTTGCCTACATTGTCAGTATCATGTGTTGCACTGTGTTGGTTGTGGTGTGAGGGAGGAAGCAGGATCTTGAAAGCTTATGTTTCACTACTTACTTTGGACTCGTTGGATCTCATTTAACAAAATCTGCATGTTTTAAATGCTTAATAAAGAACAGCAACTAGGATTTATTTAGCTCCTTTTGACGTAGTAAAATGTCCCAATGCGCTTCACGAGACTAATCAGACATAAATTGTCAAAAATTAAAAGGAGATATTAGGACTTGTGACTAAAAATTTGGTCAAAGAGGCAGATTTTAAGGAGCGTTGAAAAGGAGGAGAGGGAGGGTGAGGCTTATGGAGAGAATTCCAGAGCTTAGGATCTAGACAGCTGAAGACACGGCTGCCAGTGGTGGGCGAAGGAAGTGGGGTTGCACAAGAGGCCAAAGTTGGAGGAACGCAGAGTTCTCTGAGGGCTGTAAGGCTGGAGGAGGTTATACAGCTGGGGAGGGGCGAGGTCATGGAGGGATTTGAACACGAGGATAAGAATTTTAAAACCTAAGGCATTGGTGAACTGAAAGCCATCAACAAGAACAAAGAAAGAAGTTGCAATTATATCACACCTTTTCAGGTCTGAGAAAAGTTCTAAAAAGTTCACATGAAATAAATTATTTTAAAATGTGATTGTTATGTAACGTATGGGTCAGCCATTTTGTGCATAGTATGGTTGCACAAAGAGCAATATAAGTTAAATGACTAGTTAATCTGTTTTGTGGTGGTGTTGGCTCGGGGAATAATGGTGGCCAGGGCATTGCAAGAAAATCTACTCTTCAATAGTACCATGGGATCATTAAGCAGTAACAGGAGAGTATATGGACACAATTTTTGCTCCAATGTTAATTACACTGACAATTTCAATGGCATGATCCACATTTTGTTGAATTTTCCTTGCAGTTTTTAAAATCTGGAGATATTGTTGAGCGTATTGGTATATCGAAAGCCTGTGATGTTAAAACATGTTTCCATTTTGTGTCCATTTGCGTTCTAAGGATTTGAAGAGTTGCCCCAGGACGAAGCAGCCTTGTAATCTGAGCTATTTGGATAAAGTTGTACCGAGCACTGATCCAGCAGAGGGCACCGACTGCATGCTTTTCTCAAAGGATGGAATAAAATGGTACCAGCCCACGACACTAATTAAGCTTTATCTACTAATGCAGGAGCACGCCAGTGAAGCCATCAAACTTGTACATGGAGACACTGCTAAAGGTACCTATATAGATGGAAACTGTGCAGTTACAGAATGACAGTTCTGCCTTTTCAAAAACATTTTAATTTTTTTCGCTTTTAACTTGATGGCTCATGGGAACAATACATTGCAGACATAATATCAGCAAGAGTTTCTTCACCAACTATATAAATATTTTTATTAACTGGTTGACACTTTTTCCCTGCCGGAATAAAAAAAAGTCTATTCAGCTCACCAAGCCAATTTCTTCCACAGACCCAAGTACAGTTTACACGGTCAGAGACTTTACCCAACTTACTTCACATCTTGGGGAGGTGAATAAGCACATGTACCACTTCTGTCTCCCTGATCCTTTGAGATAATCTAGTAAAACTTCAGGATATCAATCTGACACCATAATCACCACGGTGTAGCTTTGCCCAGTAGATTTATCTCTGTTCTTGTGTTCCACCCTCCGTAAACTTCAGCTCAATCAAAGCTTTGCCCGCATTCCTAATTAGCACCAAGTCCCGTTCACCCATCACCCCTGTGCTCGCTGACCTACATTGGCTCCCGGTCCAGCAAAATTCTCAACCTTGTTTTCAAATACCTCCGTGACTTTGCCCCTCCCTATCTCTATAATCTCCTGCGAACCTCAGAACTCTGCGTTCCTCCCATTCTGGCCTCTTGAACAACCCTGATTTCCTTCGCCCCACGATTGGTGGCCATGTGTTCAGCTGCTTGGGCCCTAAACCCTGGAATTCCCTCCCTGAACCTCTCCGCCTCTCTCTCCTCCTTAAAGCCTACCTCTTTGACCAAGCTTTTGGTCACCTATTCTAATATCTCCTTTTGTGGCTCAGTGTCAAATTTTATCTGATAACTCTTCTGTGAAGCACCACAGGATGTTTTACTATGTTAAAGGTGCTATATAAATGCAAGTTCTTGTCCCCACAGGAATAGTGGAGTTCCCCAAATATTTTATCCTCTGTTTGTACTGATCCTATGAATCTCAGTCTTTTCTTTTACCAGATATATATGTAACTCTTTTAAAGGAGTGAGTTGACTCTCAGTTACTGCTTATGGTGGAAGTCTGTTCAACATATCCACTATTATGTTTAGGGCAAAAAAAGATCTGATTTCTAATTTTGCTTGAGGCTTGTGATTTTTTTTTGGAATTAATTCTCTAATGTGATAACATTTTAGATTACCTCTGCTTACATCTACACTATCCATTCTATTCAAAGAGGACAGGCCAGGCCCTGTCAGTCTATAGACATGAAATGAACACTTAAGGAAAGGTGGGAGTCAGATTCTTAGCCTGTTATTAATTAACTTCTGGCAGTTGGTTTCTACAGTTGGTTTCTACAGTTATCATTGTAAAAGTCTGCAATTTTGCCATCAGCTATGCCAGTCTTTCCTGTCTCTGCTGTCATTGCAGTCCCCTCCCTGACACATTGGGCTCGAATTTCCAAGCCCCGTGGAGGCGGGTTTGGAAGCGGGAGTGGTGGGAAAATTGCAGAATCGGGGGGCAGGAACCCAACCCGCCTCCGTGCCAATGTCCCAGGAGGCGGGTGTCCGACCTGTGCTGGGATCTGCCTCCCCGAGGCGGGAAGGGGATTAGTGCCAATTAACTGCCTGTTAACAGGTAGTTAACGGGCAGTTTTTTTGCCTAATCCCTATGTTTAGCCCTGAAGTGTGGGCTTCCCGACGGCTCCGAACCACGCCAAGTTAGCAAGGTGGGCCGTCGGTCTGCAGGGGCTGGAGGGGTCGAGATGTCCGTTGTGCAGGTGAGTGATGGGTGCATGTGTGCAGAGGTATGTGTGTGAGGTAAGTGTAAAGTGTTTTAATAAGTTTTACTTACCTTTTACTTTCTCCTGCCGGCTTCCTTCAGTTCTCGGGAGTCCCTCAGTTCACCGGCACGGAAAGCAGAATGGCCGCTGAACTGTCAAAAGCTGCAGCATTCTGCTTTCTGGTCTGGAGAGATCTCTAACTGAGTCTGAGTAGAAGGATTTGAGTTAGAAGACAGATTGTCAGTTTGACAGCTTCACAGAGCTGTCAAACGCTGATTTTTCATCTGTCAAAAGCTCTTGACAGATGAAATGTCAATCGCTGACGTCACCAGGAACCAGGTGTCCCTTAATTGGCCTGCTGGGTGGGCTTAACAAGGTCAATCAAGGGAAAATAGCGTGGGTTGGCCACAAGTCGATGAAGGTGGGACTACAACCCAAAAAGTGGGAGTCCCGCCTCCATCACGTCCCCATTGACAAAATCCAGCTGAAATAGGGCTGTGTAGACCCAGTTCACATTTTTCCTCCCCGTCTGCTATCTACCAGCCCTGAAGTGTTTTGCCTACTTTCAGCAAGTGCCTTCTACCTTGTTCTTGCTGTAAAGTGGTTTTAGCAATACAAAGGCATACGGGGAATATTAGTAACATGGCCCTTCGAGCCTGCTCCGCCATTCAATATGATCATGGCTGATCTTCTATCTCAATACCATATTCCCGCTCTCTCCCCATACCCCTTGATGGCTTTTGTGTCTAGAAATCTATCTATCTCCTTCTTAAATATATTCAGTGACTTGGCCTCTACAGCCTTCTGTGTTAGGCAGCACGGTGGCATAGTGGTTAGCACTGTTGCCTCACAGCGCCAGGGACCCGGGTTCGAATCCGGCCTCGGGTGACTGTCTGTGTGGAGTTTGCACATTCTCCCCGTGTTTGCGTGGGTTTCCTCCGGGTGCTCCGGTTTCCTCCCACAGTCCAAAGATGTGCGGGTTAGGTTGATTGGCTATGATA
Source organism: Somniosus microcephalus (assembly GCF_052327205.1). Classification (NCBI taxonomy): domain Eukaryota; kingdom Metazoa; phylum Chordata; class Chondrichthyes; order Squaliformes; family Somniosidae; genus Somniosus; species Somniosus microcephalus. The sequence goes on from NC_140987.1 coordinate 212,391,805, forward strand.
AATTGACCCTTAGTGTTAGGGGGATTAAAATATGTGGGGTTGCGGGGATCGGGTGGGATATGTGTTGGTGCAGGCTCGATGGGCCGAATTGGCCTCTATCTGCACTGTGGTGTTTCTGTGATTTCTGTGATTTCTTAGAGAATTCCACAGGTTCACCACCCTCTGAGTGAAGAAATTTCTCCTCATCTCAGTCGTAAATGTCCTACCCCGTATCCTGAGACTGTGACCCCTCGTTCTAGACCCCCCCAGCCAGGGGAAACATCCTCCCTGCATCCCGTCTGTCTAGCCCGGTCAGAATTTTATATGTTTCAATGAGATCCCCTCTCATTCTTCTAAACTCTAGTGAATACAGGCCTAGTCGACCCAATCTCTCCTCATACGACACTCCTGCCATCCCAGGAATCAGTCTGGTGAACCTTCGCTGCACTCCCTCTATGGCAAGTATACCCTTTCTTAGGTAAGGAGACCAAAACTACACACAGTACTCCAGGTGTGGTCTCACCAAGGCCCTGTATAACACTAGTAAGACACCCTTGCTCCTGTACTCAAATCCTCTTGCAATGAAGGCCAACATACCATTTGCCTTCCTAACTGCTTGCTGCACCTGCATGTTTGCTTTCAGTGACTGGTGTACAAGGACACCCAGGTCCCTTTGTACATCAGCATTTCCCAATCTATCGCCATTTAAATAATACTCTACTTTTCTGTTTTTCCTACCGAAGTGGATAACTTCACATTTATCCACGTTATACTGCATCTGCCATGTATTTGCCCACTCACTCAACTTGTCTAAATCGCCTTGAAGCCTCTTTGCATCCTCCTCACAACTCACAATAATACAATACAATACAAATCGCTTTATTGGCATGATAAGGTACATCTTATGTTGCCAAAGCATCAAAATACATTTATGGTTGAACACATAAACGCGGTTCCATTCATACAGTGTATAAACAGGTATATCCCTGAGTTTATAAATATATTTTCGCCTTGTTTATATATACTCTTGTCTTAGTTTACTGGTTGTCCCTCTGTTCATGGCAAGCTGTAACATAGTGTGCCGCCAGTGTTACACAGCTTCTCTCCTCCCCCAGTAGGAATGGGAGTTTTTGGTTGTCAGTCAGATTTCTGAATTCAGGGCATATTTGTGAGAATTTTTGATAGAAATTCTCTCATGCCCTGATATTTTCCACAGGCTGTGAGGAAGTGCATCTCTGTCTCAACTACTCCCTGACTGCAGTGAGAGCATATCCTGTCTTCTCTTGGCAGCCTGGTCTGCCTGTGTCTGCCTTTTTCGATCGCTAGGCTATGTTCGCTAAGTCTGTACCTTGTCAAGGTTCTTCTCAGTTTGTTATCCTTTACCATGGTCAGGTAATCAGCTATGTTGTATTGTCTGTTTAGGGCCAAGTAGCAATTGAGTTTGCTTTGGGTTTTTGTTGTTTCTGCCCAATATGACAGATATTTTTCCTTTTGCTTAGCGACGATTGTGTTGGGTCGAATTCTTTGTGTTACCCTGTCACTGTCCTGGGGCTGGTTATTGTTAGTATTGTTATTAGTTACTTTATTGAGTCCCAGGACTAGTTGACTGAGGGTATTCTTCTTTATGGTCAGCTCTTGGCATTTCAGGGCGTCGTAGTGATAGCATTGGGGGTTGCTCATTTGTAGGTGATTCCAAAATTTGGTGGCTCTTTTTTGGATAGTGATTATTAATGGGTATTGGCCTAGTTCCGCCCTGCATGCGTTGTTTACTGTTTTCCTTTGAGTCCGGAGGATACTTTTACAGAATTCCGCATGTAGGATCTCAATTGGGTGTTTGTCCCATTTTGCAAAATCTTGTTGTGTTAGTGGTCCCCAGACCTCACTGCCATAGAGTGCAATTGGTTCAATTACTGATTTGAAAATTTTGAGCCAAATGCTAATTGGGATTTCTATTTGGATTGATTTTTTGATGGCATAGAAAGCCCTTCTTGCTTTCTCTTTCAGTTCATTCACAGCCAGTTTGAAGTTTCCCGTAGAACTGATTTTTAAGCCCAAGTATGTGTAGTGAGTGGTTTGTTCAATTTTGGTTGTTCCTACTGTGAAATTTATTGTGGGTCCATGTTGTTTGGATCTTTGCTGGAACACAAGGACTTTGGTTTTTTGGGGATTTATTGTCAGGGCCCAAGTCTGGCAGTACGACTCCAGCAGGTCCAGGTTCTGCTGTAGACCCTCCTTAGTTGGTGACAGCAGAACCAGGTCGTCGGCATAGAGGAGGAATTTAACCTTGGATTCATATAGGGTATAATCCCACCTAGTTTTGTGTCGTCAGCAAACTTGGAAATATTACATTTGGTTCCCTCATCCAAATCATTGATATATATTGTGAATAGCTGGGGCCCAAGCGCTGATCCCTGCGGTACCCCACTAGTCACCGCCTGCCACCCTGAAAAAGACCCATTTATTCCTACTCTCTGTTTCCTGTCTGTTAACCAATTTTCAATCCATGCCAGTATATTATCCCCAATCCCATGTGCTTTAATTTTGCACACTAACCTCTTATGTGGGACTTTATCAAAGGCCTTCTGAAAATCCAAATACACCACATCCACTGGTTCTCCCTTATCTATTCTACTAGTTACATCCTCAAAAAACTCCAGTAGGTTTGTCAAACACGATTTCCCTTTCATAAATCCATGTTGCCTTTGTCTAATCCCGTTGATATTTTCTTAGTGTCCTGTTATCACATTCTTTATAATTGACTCTAGCATTTCCCCTACTACTGATGTTAGGCTGTAGTTCCCGGTTTTCACTCTTCCCTCCTTTTTTAAATAGTGGGGTTACATTTGCCTCCCACCAATCTGCAGGAACTGTTCCATAATCTATAGAATTTTGGAAGATGACAACCAATGCATCCACTATTTCCATGGCTATCTCTTTTAGTACTCTGGGATGCAGATTATCAGGCCCTGGGGATTTATCAGCTTTCAGTCCCATTAATTTCTCCAGCACTATTTTTTTACTAATACTAATTTCCTTTAATTCCTCCTTCTCACTAGGCCCTTGGTTCCCTAGCATTTCTGGGAAGTTATTTGTGTCCTCTTCCATGAAGACAGAACCAAAGTATTTGTTTAATTGCTCTGCCATTTCCTTGTTCCCCATTATAATTTCTCCCATTTCTGACTGTAAGGATTAATCTTTTTCTTTTTACATACTTGTAGAAGTTTTTACAGTCCACTTTTATGTTCCTTGCAAGTTTACTCTCGTACTCTATTTTTCCCCTCTTAACCAATCTCTTGGTCTTTTTTTGCTGAGCTCTAAACTGCTCCCAATCCTCAGGCTTGCTACTTTTTCTGGCAACTTTACATGACTAGTATAAGTTGACTGGAACACAAACTGCTTGTGAGAGACACAAGCAGGAGAGGTGAGATAAACAGAGAAAGTTGTACTGCATTGCATTGTTAAGGACAAAACATTATCAGATATCCATTTTCAGTGCTAGCAATGCGTTTTTTTTTGCTGAATGTGGCATTAGTGAAATGGAGGCCAGACATAGTCGAAGCCAAAATCAACAAACAAGATTGGTCTGCAAACAGTCTTAAGTAATTGGCTAGTGTATAACTATTGTAATAAGTGACTATATTCCAAATATTTCCTGGACTGTTCTTTTAACTATGGAATTGTTACCGTGTGTTTGACTAATTTAAATTCAGGATCAAACATTTTTGGGACTGACATCCTGGTGTAAGTGGCAGGATGCACACACTGGTGACCTCTGCTCCTGAACCTGCCAAAGTATCTGGAGTCAGGGGGCATCACTTTTAGATTATGACACATTGCTGGTGGGGCGGGGGGTTGGGGGGCACTAGACTGGAGAGGCCACAAAACGCTGAAAGAAAACATGTTGTTCCCTCACCCTGACCATGCCCCCTCTGACATGCGCGGCCCTAAATAAGGCCCCATGGAAACTGGTAGAGAAGGCTATTAGCTGGATTAGCCATGTCCGTGTACTCCTGCTGACTTTAGTTAGGAATGTGCCAGAAGACCCAAAAATCCTTCTGTGTTTAAAGAATTAACCACCATTTTCATTCTGAAAGGTCAAACTATTTCAAAGAATTAAGAACAAATGTGTTCTCTGATTAATCATTTTCTCACAGGCGTCTACAAGAGAGATGGACCATATAAAGTCCTCATTGATCTGAAAGGAATCCCTGACCTCTACATGGTCACTATGGAACCTAGTGGCTTAAAGGTGTCTTCCAACATCAGCCTGAGTTCACTTATTGGCTACTTGAAACAGTATTCAGACCAGTCACCATCCTACAGCGTTATAGCTCGTCACTTGCTCAAGGTTGCTAATGGGCCTGTGAGAAATGTAAGTTTACTGCTAGTTTTGTTACAAAGAATGTTCTTAGTTTATTAGTTATCATCTAACTTTGATATTGAGGGTTGAACTACAGCTGTGACAATCAGTAGAAGATTAATGAACTTTGATTTTATTTTCAGAGTTCTCTACTTATGGAAGGGGAAGGAATGATTGGGTGTTTCAAATGAACCACCAAACTTCTGACTACTCAAACAAATGTCATGGCCTCTATGCCAGCCCACATTGCTTCTGCCTGCCCATTGCATCTATCTGCCTATTTTCTCTCTTGGCCCCTCTCAGGCCCTTCTCTCCTGTCTCCTCTGTTGTGGGTTCAAGCCCCACTCCAGGGACTTGAGCACATAAAGCTAGGCTGACGCTCCAGTGCATTGCTGAGGGAGTGCTGCACTGTTGGAGGTGCCGTCTTTCGGATGAGACATTAAACCAAGGCCCCGTCTGTTCTCTCAGGTGGATGTAAAAGATCCCATGGCACTATCTCGAAGCAGAGCAGGGGAGTTATCCCCGGTGTCCTGGCCAATAGTTATCCCTCAATCAACATAACAAAAACAGATTATCTGGTCATTATCACATTGCTGTTTGTGGGACCTGGCTGTGCGCAAATTGGCTGCCGCATTTCCTACATTACAACAGTGATTCCACTTCAAAAGTACTTCATTGGCTGTAAAGCGCTTTGAGACATCTGGTGGTCGTGAAAGGTGCTATATAAATGCAAGTCTTTCTCCCTGTCACCCAGTCTTGCCATCTTTTATTTCTCCCTCTCTGGTACTTTGCCCCCTTGATCTTTACTCCAATCTATCCCTACTCTTCTACCATCGCAGGCATAATTCCAACTGGATAAGCACACAGCTACCCTCTGTGCCGCTTTCAGCATTCTCCAAAGGGCCCATCAAGGCAGCCATTGCTGCTGCCTTACGAGAAACAACCCCAACTACCCATCCTCCTTTCTCACTGGCCTCCTCAACCAGTGTGCCCGCAGGGCCTAATTTCACCAACCTCCTTCCTGTCCCACTCACTCCACCCACCACTGGCCCCTTGGACTCTTCCCGCAATCAATATGACTGCCCTCATCGCACTTTGCTACAGAATGCCTGTTCACTCACAAACACTGCCTTAAACATCCATGTCCTTATTGTGGAAGATTGCCTTGACATCAAGGCTATTACTGAAATTTGGCTCAGCTGTGGTGATACCTTCCCCTTTGCTGAAGCCTTTCAGCCTGGCTATACTTTCCACAATCTGCCCTGCCCAAACCATTGTGGTGGTAGTGTGTCCCCTATCACCAAATCTCATCTTGGTCACTCCCTCTCCTCCTCTCAGACTTTCTGCTTTGAGCACCTTACATTTTCCACCCCTCTTGCCTATATTTTAAAATCCTCATTCTCTAACACCCCCAAGCCCTACCCCAAGTTTCTTCACTGAGCTATCGTCCCTCCTACATAGAAACATAGAAGATAGGAGCAGGAGTAGGCCATTTTTGGTTTCCATATTTAAGAAAAGATATACTTGCTCTCGAGGCGGTTCAGAGAAAAGGTTCACTCGGTTGATTCCGGAGATGAGGGGGTTGACGTATGAGGAAAGGTTGAGTAGGTTGGGACTCTACTCATTGGAGTTCAGAAGAATGAGAGGTGATCTTATCGAAACATATAAGATTGTGAGGGGGCTTGATCGGGTGGATGCGGGGAGGATGTTTCCACTGATGGGTGAGACTAGAACTAGGGGGCATAGTCTAAGAATAAGGGGCTGCCCTTTCAAAACTGAGATGAGGAGAAACTTCTTCACTCAGAGGGTAGTAAATCTATGGAATTTGCTACCCCAGAGAGCTGTGGAAGCTGCAACATTAAATAAATTTAAAATGGAGATAGACAGTTTCCTAGCAGATAAGGGAATTAGGGGTTACGGGGAGAGGGCAGGGAAGTGGACGTGAGTCTAGATTCGGATCAGCCATGATCCTATTGAATGGCGGAGCAGGCCCGAGGGGCTGTATGGCCTACTCCTGCTCCTACTGCTTATGTTCTTATGTTCTTAATCGGCCCCTCGAGCCATTCAATGCGATCATGGCTGATCATCCAAATTCAGTACCCTGTCTCTGCTTTCTCCCCACATCCCTTGATCCCTTTAGCCTTAAGAAATATATCTAACTCCTTCTTGAATATATTTAATGAATTGGCCTCTACTGCCTTCTGTGGCAGAGAATTCCACAGGTTCACCACTCTCTGGGTGAAGAAATTCCTCCTCATCTCAGTCCTAAATGGCTTACCGCTTATCCTTAGACTGTGACCCCTGGTTCTGGACTCCCCGCCCATCGGGAACATCCTTCCTGCATCTAGTCTGTCCAGTCCTGTCAGAATTTTATAAGTTTCAATGAGATCGCCTCTCATTCTTCTAAACTCTAGCGAATATAAGCCCAATTGACCCAAACTCTCCTCATACGTCATTCCTGCCATCCCAGATATCAGCCTGGTGAATCTTCGCTGAATTCCTTCCATGGCAAGAACATCCTTCCTCAGATAAGGCGACCAAAACTGCACACAATACTCAAGATGTGGTCTCACCAAGGCCCTGTACAACTGCAGCAAGACATCCTTGTTCCTGTACTCAAACCCTCTCGCTATGCCTTCTTAACCACTGCATGCTTACCTTCAGCGACTGGTGCACAAGGACACCCAGGTCTCGTTGCACTTCCCCTTCTCCCAATCTATTGCCATTCAGATAATAATCTGCCTTCCTGTTTTTGACACCAAAGTGGATAATCTCACATTTATCCACGTTGTATTGCATCTGCCATGCTTCTGCCCAATCACCCAACCTGTCCAAATCATACTGGAGTTTCTCAGCAACCTCCTCACAGCACACACGCCCACCCAGCTTTGTGTTGTCTGCAAACTTGGAGATATTACATCTAGTTCCCTTGTCTAGATTATTAATATATATTGTGAATAGCTGGGGTCCAAGGACCGATCCCTGCGGTACCCCACTAGTCACTGCCTGCCACTCGGAAAAAGAGCCGTTTATTCCAACACTTTGCTTTCTTTCTGCCAACCAGTTCTCTATCCAAGTCAATACCTTGCCCCCAATCCCATGTGCTTTAACTTTACACGCTAATCTCTTATGCGGGACCTTATCGAAAGCCTTTTGAAAGTCCAAATACACCACATCCACTGGTTCTCCCTTATCTGTTTTACCAGTTACATCCTCAAAAAATTCCAGTAGAATAGTCAACCACGATTTACCTTTTGTAAATCCATGTTGACTTTGTCCGATCCTGTCACTGTTTTCCAAGTGCCCTGCTATTACATCTTTTATAATAGACTCTAGCATTTTCCCCACTACCGATGTCAGGCTTACCGGTCTGTAATTCCCCGTTTTCTCTCTACCACCTTTTTTTGAATAGTGGGGTAACATTAGCTATCCTCCAATCCATGGGTACTGTTCCAGATTCCATCGAATGTTGGAAGATGATCAGCAATGCATCTACTATTTCTAGGGCCACTTCCTTAAGTACCCTAGGATGTAGATTATCAGGCCCTGGGGATTTATCGGCCTTTAATCCCGTCAATTTCCCTAACACCATTTCCCTACAAATACTGATTTCTTTCATCAGACCCTATGTTCCCCGACATCTCTGGGAGGTTATTTGTGTCCTCCTTTGTGAAGACGGAACCAAAACATGTATTTAATTGGTCTGCCATTTCTTTGTTCCCCATTATAAATTCCCCTGATTCTGACTGCAAGGGACCTATGCTTGACTTCACCAATCTTTTTCTCTTCACATATCTATAAAAGCTTTTACAGTCAGTTTTTATGTTCCCTGCAAGCTTACTCTCATATTCTATTTTCCCCTTCTTAATTAATCCCTTTGTCCTCCTTTGTTGAATCCTAAACTGCTCCCAATCCTCAGGTTTACTGCTTTTTCTGGCCAATTTATATGTCCTCTCCTTGGATCTTATGCTATCCCTAATTTCCCTCATTAGCCATGGTTGAGTCACCGTTTTTATTTTTATGCCAAACTGGGATGAACAAATTCTGTAGTTCATCCATGTGGCCTTTGAATGTTTGCCATTGCCTATCCACCGTCAACCCTTTGAGTGACATTCCCCAATCAATCCTACCCAACTCGCGCCTCATACCATCGTAGTTTCCTTTATTTAAATTCAGGACCCTAGTCTCTGAGTCAAATACTTCACTCTCCATCTTCATGAAGAATTCTATCATATTATGATCGCTCCGACCCAAGGGGCCTCGTACAACAAGATTGCTAATTAATCCTTTCTCATTACATAACACCCAGTCTCCTTGAGCCTCTGCACTGTGACTCCTCATCCTTGATGACTTCAATTTCCATCCCAACTCATCTTGCTCTCTCCACGCTGAATTCACTGACCTCCTGTCCTTCCTAGGCCTCTCCTACCCATATTCAGAGGCACCTCCTTGACTTTGCCATCTCACGTGGCCACTCTACTCCCAGGATCTCGATCACAGATTATGGCCATCTTTGACCACTTTCTTGTATTGCTCACCACCCTCAACCCCCATCTCCCTTCTAACCACATTTACTTTTGCATCTGTCCTGGAAAGAATTACTCCTCAAATCACTTGCATTTGCATTCTCTCCTCCCCACCACTTTGCCATGATACTTCTGCATCTATCGATCTGCTCAACCATTCCCTCACCTCCACCTTTGATGTGCTTGTCCCCAGTAAAACCTTTACTCTGTCTCATCCTGGCCATTCCCCCTAGTACGGCCCCCATCTTCACTTCCTCAGGTCCAAGGGGTTCAGGCCTGAGCGTATCTGACACACAACTGGTTTAGCCATCCATCACCAGATCTTACTGAACCACATCAAGCACTATCAGGCCTGCCTCTGACAAAATTGTTCAGTACTCCAGGATCATCCTGGAGAGCAAAGATAACACCATTCTTCATCTTCACTACCAACTGTCTCCTTAAACCCCTCTCCCTGCACTCTCCATCCTCACTTCCAACAAGTGCAAGGAGATCATGGACTTCTTTGTCACTATGATTGAGACCATCCGTTCAGTTGCCTTGGTCGTATCCTCCCATTCCTCTTGTCCACCAAGCCAAATCTCCCCACTGGCTTCCCCCTGCACTAGCCCTGAATCTTTCTCTAGTTTCTGACCTATGTGCCCTATCTAAGCTCATCTTGTCCAGGAGACCAACTTTCTATTCATTGATTTCCATTCCCATTGAACTTTCTTTCCTGGCTCCCATTCTAGCTGACATTGTAAACGGTTCCTTCTCCTCAGATATTGTCCCAGTCCCTTTCAAAACTTCTATTGTCATCCCCCCCCCTCAAAAAAGCCACTCTTACCCTCTCTGCTCTAGCAACCTACCGCCCCATTTCCAACCTCCCTTTTCTCAAGTCCTTGAACATTTTGTTGCCACCCAAATCCATGCCAATCTTTCCTGCAACTTCATGTTTGAATCTCAGGTTTCCGCCCCTGCACTGGAAAAGTCATAAATTACATCCTTTGTGACTGGGGTGTATTTTCTCTCCTTGTCTTCTCCGCAGCCTTTGACACGGTTGACCACAATCCTCCTTCAGTGCCTCTCCTCGGTGGGACTGTCCTCTCATGGTTTCACTCTTACTATCCAGTCATAGCCAGAGCATCCTCACAGTAGTTTCTCTTCTTGACCATGAACTGTTATTTCTGACGTCCCCCCAAGGAGCTATTTTTGGACCCCACCTCTTCGTCATCTACATATTGCCCTTTGGTGACATAGTCAGAAGACATGGGGTCAGCTTCCACATATACACCATCTCCCTTGACCCTTCCACTGCTTCTATGTTGTCAGATTGCTTGCCCAACATTCAGCCTTGGATGAGCTGCAATTTCCTCCAGTTAAACATTAGGAAGAACAAAGTCATTGCCTTCGGTTCTCTTCTCAAAACCTGTTCCTTTGCCACTGATTCCATCTCTCTCCCCAGCCACACTTCAGGTTGAGCTAGATTATTTGCAACCTTGGCATCCTATTCAATCCCAAGCTGAGCTTCTGACCCCATATTCTCTCCATTACAAGACTTCCATCTCATAATATTACTCACTTCTGCTTCACTCCATCTGCTGCTGAAGACTTCATCCACACCTTTGTTACTGTTAGGTTTAAGATACTCACTATCCTTTCCTTATATGGACTCAGAGATAGAGAGATGTCTGATGATTAATCTTTATTGATGAACACACTAATAGAACAGCAACAGCAGAAACATTAAAAAAAACTTCCATAGCAAGTGCTTTGCCATTGGCACACATCACTGAAATGAAACAGTGCAGATTAACCCTTTTGAGTACGGAATATCTTTTGGAACTTGCACGTTTGTTAACTTCCACAAATGATTTTTCCTTTTGGAGGGTGAGAGTGGGATAGAACTGATTCGGAGAGGGTGCTCATGAGAACATTATCAAGAAAACTCAAACTGAGAACTCATCTGGGATTCAGAAGCCGCATTCTCTCATCACGTACATTAGCCCTGTACAAGACTAGGTAGAGTTCCTAAAGTGCACTGGTGTGCAGTACCTTTATATAGTTAATCATGTACGATAAACATGAGTTTAGTAAGTAAGCGTGTTTCTACTACCTGCAGTTATTGTGTGAAAACATATGGCTAATATGTCATCACTCAAGCAGACACATTGATCATCACTCCTTTCAATGCATGCTTATTCCTACTATCTGTTTCTCTGGACATTCTCCACCCATGAGTGACTGTGCCTGTCCTTGATAGCCTTCACTTCCTTATCTTCTTCAGATATTTATTACAAAGAGTCTTCTTCTCCTTTCACACTCCTCTTCTGCTTTCCAGACACCCTGGCACCAGTCCAACAATTAACATTCCATTCTCACACCATCCTGCACCTAACTGCTGTGTTTCTGTATCCCGAGACTGGCTTAATCCCATTTAACCCCTGCTACCATCATAACCTAACCGTGTATGTAATGCTGGCTATTCTACCTTGTTTATTAACCTATGCAGTTATCTCCAGACTCCACTATTCCAATGCTCTCTTGGCCAGCCTCCCATCCTCCATACTCCATAACTTCAGTTCATCCTATCACACACCAATCCCTGCTCACCCATTCCCCTGATTCTTGCTAACTTACATTAGCTCCCATTCCCTCAACGCCTCCAATTTGAAATTCTCATCTGTAAATTACTTCATGGCCCTATCTCTGTAACCTCTTGTAGCCCTACAGTGCCTCCCACCCCCCCCCCCTTATCCCAGAGCTCTGCATGCCTCTGACTCTGTCCTTGTATGGTCTGGAGATTCCTAAGCATGGTTGGTGGATTTTCCCCATTTGTCAGGCACACGGTGAAGCAAAACAATTGTTGAGTCATTTAGCACAAATATTACCATAGCCAGAATATTGAACCCTCTGACTTTCATACAAGAAAAATAACAACTTGCATTTATATAGCTTTACAGGAACGTTATCAAACAAAATTTGATATCAGTTGAATGAGCTGCGCACATTTCAAACTTTGCATTCTCTAGATTTTCTTAATGGTTAGACAATAATTAAGTTAAGTTTGTTTCGGGGGGTTTTCTGAACAGAGGAAAATATAGTCCTTAGTTTCTGAATTTGTGATGTTCATCCTTAATTTTATCCTTAAATATTGTATAATTTTATTTTCTAATTTTCAATGCTAACCAGTCCCTCTTTTTGTAATAGAGCAACAAAAATCCCAATTCAAAAAGAACTGGTTAATTTTTCTCTCTGAAAATGGAACATCTAACTACCTGTTGGTACTGCATTTATTGGCCTTGTTGAAAATTGGCAAAACTTTACTTACTAGAGGTAACATGGTAAGCTTCCGTCTTCACTGTGTGGGCAATAATCTGTCATCCGTCTGTGGAAGAACCCACGTGATTTACGCCGGCGAACTAAACTTGCAGTTTGAAAGTCAGGCACTGAGTAACAAGTACAGTTGATGGTGAAAGTGACCAGGGACAACTGCTGTTAACTGAGAATGATGTGGACAAAAAATGTGACTCTGCATGTTTTATGCTCCATATCAATAGGCTGGTGGATGGGCTGGAAATTTGATGATGAAGTGGAAACACCGTGAGTTTGTGTCTGATGTATTCGTGGCCTTTGAAGTTGCTGGTGCTCAAGTGACTGTTTCAGATATCACTGCAGTGAACACTTACACTCTAATGCAGTTTCTTGATGTCAACATGCAAGGAAAGGTATGTACTCATGACCTGATTAAGGATTTCTGTTACTGTTGTAACCTTAGTTACCTTACCCGCTAAATTATAAGCAAACATTTTAAAAGTTCTAGATTAAAACACCCTTCTGAATGTCGAAGTAGGTTTAAAATCAGTCTTTTTCAGTCATAATTCTCACTTCTGGCATGCACTGATATTGGCAGCTAAATGTAAGAACAAAAGAGTAGATTTTCCGAGTCATCGCTGCAGTGAGGTACCTTCAAACCACAAAGACGCATTGGAAATTTGCAAGCCCACAGCCTGTGATTTTTCTTTGCACACTTGCAGCGTGCCAGGTACCTCTCCACAAGTGAGTACTCAGAAAATCTATCCTAGGAAGTATGGATCAAGAAAAGTTGGCATGTTTCTCTGTTTTCTTCTTCTCAATTTAAAATATTTAATTTATTTTTCACTCATTCCTATCAGTTAGTAGTTATAAGTATAATGGAAGGTACAGGTCAAAGACTGTCACTAAAGATGAAGGCTGCGATTTTGCTGGCGCTCAGAAGGCAGGTTTGGAGGTCAAAGGGTAAAATTGTTTTGATTGACGGCGGGTTGCGATCCCACCGTCAACCAGCCTCCAAACAATTTTCCCAAGTGTCATGAGCCCGATTTGCGCATGGACCCAACACCTAGTAGCGGGTAGCGGATTAAAGGCAATTACCTGCCTATTAACAGGTAGTTGCTAGTAGTTGACAGGCTATTTTTGAATTTTGCCACTTCTGCCTCGGGATTCCCGATGTCCGGACACCACGCCAGGTAAGTCATAGAGTCATAGAGTTTTACAGCACAGAAAGAGGCCCTTCGGCCCATCGTGTCTGCGCCGCCCATCCAACCCTGTCCAGTCTAATCCCATTTTCCAGCATTTGGTCCATAGCCTTGTATGCAATGGCATTTCAAGTGCTCATCCAAATGCTTCTTGAATGTTGTGAGGGTTCCTGCCTCTACCACCCTTTTAGGCATTGAGTTCCACATTCCAACCACCCTCTGGGTGAAAAAGTTCCTCCTCAAATCCCCTCTAAATCTCCTGCCCCTTACCCTGAATCTATGCCCCCTTGTTATTGACCCCCCTACTAAGTGTGGTGTGTTGTGACTCTGCTGTAATGTTTCTGGATTGATGACCGCTGCAGAAGTGGTATGAAGGATCCAATTTTGCATTGGTGAGTCTCAGAGGTAAGAAAATGTTGGGAACTGCATTTATAATACATTTACACTTTTCTTTAGGTTACAAGTTTTGAAATCCTGCCACCTCATTGGGAGAACCTCTCTCACCAGTGACAGATCACTTCTGTCACCTCACCTGCAGCTGCCATCTATTCCAGCCTATGGAGGGAGTCATTGGAGAGCCTGGGTGCAAGAGGTGATCTTTGTGCAGTGATTGTCAGTGTTTTCAGCACCTCAATGCTGTCAAACACTGAGAAATCGGCTGTCAAAAAAAAATTGTGCGTGGTCCTTTTAAGAAAATCAAATGACGTCATCTGACCGGCTTCCTCTTAAGTGGTCGGCAAGCCTGCAGGGCGGGCTTAACAAGGTCAATCAACGTAAAATCACATCTGTGGGCCGGATGCAGCTGGGGGCGGGACTGGAAGCCGGAAACCACCTGACCTGCACCCAACCCGCCTCCATTGATAAAATCACGGCCGAAGAGTCTAATTTGTGACCTGTTTTGTTCATTCTATTAAGATACTTTCGTATGTGGAAATTCCAAAGCTGGCAGAGGGTGAAAAGATGAACACCTATAAGATTATGCCCCGAATACAGGTAAATAGAATTTTAATTTTTATTAATTTATTCATCAGGAAGATGCCAGTTAAGTAACATTAGGCAAGAACCAACTTAAGCAAGATGTATTTGAGTGAAATAAGACAAGACAATTCATTAGCGACCTCCACGATTATCCAGAGAACAGTGGGGGGGAAAAGTTGAGTCGCGGCCGCTTTGGGGCGCTAACTTGGCCCCGAAAAAATTAGCACCCCCGCAGCCGAAATCCATCGGTAGCGCCCCAAGAGGGAAGTGGGGCGCTACTGGAAGCGCCCCGCCTCCCTCTTGGGGCGCTGCGAGGGAATATCGTGGCTCTGCGGTACTGCAGGCCTTCCTCCCTTTCTTAAAGGGGAGGGGCCTGGCGCAGCGCCACCCAGGGCCCAGCTGGGCCACCAGGGATCGGAGTGCTGGCAAAAGAGCCCGGCACTCGAGAAGTGCCACGCTCACGGAGCACAGTCGGCACTCCGCGGGGGGTGGGGGGGGGAGCTGCTGAGGAGGCCAGTGACGGCAACGGGGGCAGGTGCTGGCAGGTGGCCAGCAACAAAAATGGCCGCCTGGCACCTCGCCTTTAATTAGCATCGCCCCAGCTGCAGGTAGGCCCCCCTGACCCCGTCTGGCATTAAGTCATGGGACGATACCGAAGATCGCGGGCGGGGCACTGTGCACACGATGACATCATCGCCAGCGGTGCTAATGGTTACCGCCACCGCTAACCTCCCGCTGAATTTCGCGGGAGGCATTGGCGGCGCCGCACCCAGGCGCTAGTTGCTTTGCGCCCCGTTAGGGCGCTAATGGGAGGCGCAAAGCAACCGACTTTTTCCTCCTGGATGTCCTGGAATAAAACCAGAAAATGCTGGAAATACTCAGCAGGTCAGACAGCATCTGTGGAGAGAGAAACAGAGTTAACGTTTCAGGTCGATGACCTTTCATCAGAACTGTGATACGAACTGCTCACAGAAACAGCAGTGGCTGTTGTGACAAATGGTCATCAACCTGAAACGTTAACTCTGTTTCTCTCTCCACAGATTCTGCCTGACCTGCTGAGTATTTCCAGCATTTTCTGTTTTCAATTCAGATTTCCAGCATCCGCAGTATTTTGCTTTTGTATTAGTGGATGTCCTGGATGAATTCAAGGCAGGGACGAGGGGAGGGGCGCTGCTGCTTACATTACATTAAAAACCGTGGGAACAAAGCTCAAGCATTTTATAACTGTGGACAAACAAATAACATCCGGGTACTCTGGGGCTTCAGAACATCATTTGGGGTATTAAAGTTCAGTAATTCGTTCATAAGTGCAGTCTATTGAATCATGCACAAACTCAGGAGAGTTAGAATCGTAACAATAACACAAGCCAGCAACAACGGAACCATATTTTATGCCTCGCTCTCCTCTGCCATCATCACAGAACCCACTGGGTTTTGTATTATTTACCCAAAAGATGGCACCGTCAGTGCAGCACTCTTTCAGTACTACATTAAAATTTCAGCCTAGATTATGTCCTTAAGCCCTTGATGGATTTTGAACCCACAAACTTCTGAATGTTATGTACATCGGTAGTGGGGAAAATGCTAGAGTCCATTATGAAGGATATAATAGCAGAGCACTTGGAAAGCAGTGACAGGATCGGACAAAGTCAACATGGATTTACAAAAGGTAAATCGTACTTGACTAATCTACTGGAATTTTTTGAGGATGTAACTGGTAGAATAGATAAGGGAGAACCAGTGGATGTGGCGTATTTGGACTTTCAAAAGGCTTTTGATAAGGTCCCTCATAAGAGATTAGCGTGTAAAGTTAAGACACATGGGATTGGGGGCAAGGTATTGACTTGGATAGAGAACTGGTTGGCAGACAGAAAGCAAAGAGTTGGAATAAACGGGTCTTTTTCCGAGTGGCAGGCAGTGACTAGTGGGGTACCGCAGGGATTGGTCCTTGGACCCCAGTTATTCACAATATATATTAATGATCTAGACGAGGGAACTAGATGTAATATCTCCAAGTTTGCAGACGACACAAAGCTGGGTGGGCGTGTGTGCTGTGAGGAGGATGCCGAGCAACTCCAGTATGATTTGGACAGGTTGGGTGATTGGGCAGAAGCATGGCAGATGCAATATAACGTGGATAAATGCGAGGTTATCCACTTTGGTGTCAAAAACAGGAAGGCAGATTATTATCTGAACGGCAATAGATTGGGAGAAGGGGAAGTGCAACGAGACCTGGGTGTCCTTGTGCACCAGTCGCTGAAGGTAAGCATGCAGGTGCAGCAGGCGGTTAAGAAGGCAAATGGTATGTTGGCCTTAGTAGCGAGAGGGTTTGAGTACAGGAACAAGGATGCCTTGCTGCAGTTGTACAGGGCCTTGGTGAGACCACACCTTGAGGAACAGGGTACTGAATTTAGATGATCAGCCATGATCTCATTGAATGGCGGAGCGGGCTCGAGGGGCTGAATGGCCTACTCCTGCTCCTATCTTCTATGTTTCTACATTATGATGTAGTACAACAGTATTTATTATTTTCTGCCTACTTGAGATAGTTAAACTTAACTGTAAAACTGTGTCACTGCTGACTACTTTTTCATTTATTATTTAATACATTTGGTTGGTAGTTAAAACCTAAGTCATAATCGTGGGTAGTGTTATTCTGCAGCCTTGTGAGGCCAAGGCAGATGATAAAATTAGTGAGCCAAAACAAAGTAATAAAGGAAGGTTCTCTGTTTTAATCTTTGGGCACACCACAAATTTACCTAGATTTCTAAAAAAAAAGTCAAAGCACTCTCTCACTCGTGGGGAGTGCGGCTTACATACTGGATAGGTCCGAGATACTGAAGCCAGAATAAAATCTAGAGGGAAGAAAAAGTTTATTTTCAAAGCCTGAAACCTAGCCATTATGTTACAGTCCTCCTGAAAATATAGGGATCCCGACGCACCGACCACCCGGCCCGGCCCCCACACGATCCCTTCCTCCTCTCTCTAGCATAGTGCTGGAGGCCTACCCGTCCACAGCCAGCCTCTGGCTGTGGGTGGGAAACAGATGCTTCCGATGCAAATCAGGCCCTGCATCTCTCAGTATTGACTTTGTAAAGTGAATCAACTTCCACCAGCTCTAGTTCCACACATTATCTGCGTTACTCTTTTTGTCGAAAGGAGATTGCATCTTTTGTCACTGTATATTCCTCTGGTGCCTCATAAATAAAATCTGAAACCATTTCCATACAAACGACTTGTTGCCTCCCTGATACTGCCCTGCCCATTTCTCTGTTTTAGAACGCTCACACTTATGTGAGTGCTGGGTTCCGTGCTCAGATCAGAGCCTGGGGTAAGAAGCAGTTGGTAGAATCCATCTCGATGGTATACACTGGAATCAGTAAAACCTTCATTCACGCTGTTGCCACGGAAAAATACCTTCAAGACAAAGATATCACTTCCAACGTGACTTTGCAAGGTAAGTGCATATTTCAGTGTTGACGTACACAGAAATTGAGAATCAAAGGATGAATTACATTATATTGGTGTAAGCCTGCTCCATTTTATACCTCACAAAACATGTGTAAAATTCAGTGGGTTTCTTTTTTGATTTGTGCACGGGATCACATTTTGATGACCTCTTAATAACCATTAGAACAAATATAATTTCTGCCTTTTATAATGTGTAGTGAAACTGAAAGTTAAAATGGGGCAGGACTTTGCTTTGGAAGCTGTGGTCCAGGAGGAGGATGATGCACTGTTGTTGCGCTCTGGGAATCTGGCTGAGTGCTGGGATGAAAGTTTCCTTTCTCAGTGCAGAGGCCCTCAATGAAATGTGATCGCTTTCAACACCATTCCCAGTGTCCACAGCACAGAACTGCCAGGAATTGGCACTAATTATTATTAAATTGTTAGCCTCATTCAGCAAGGCCAGAAGGTTAGCTGTTTTAGAAAATGGAAATGTCAGCTTGATGCAAAAGACCTACGAGTGCCTGACACGAACACTGGGTATAAACAGTGAAAAATGTTACATTCCTGGCACTGAACCTCACGTTGGTGCTCATGAACATACTCCTCCTTCCCTCAAAAAATGTCCCCAGCCTCCGCTGAGGCATAAACTGTCAACTGAGACACACTCCTCCTCCTCCTCCTCCTCTTCCACCCCTCCCCCCCGCCTCCTCCTCTTCCATCCCTCCCCCCCGCCTCCTCCTCTTCCACCCCTCTCCCCGCCTCCTCCTCCTCTTCCACCCCTCCCCCCGCCTCCTCCTCCTCTTCCACCCCTCCCCCCGCCTCCTCCTCCACGTCTCCCCCCGCCTCCTCCTCCTCTTCCACCCCTCCCCCCGCCTCCTCCTCCTCTTCCACCCCTCCCCCCGCCTCCTCCTCCTCTTCCACCCCTCCCCCCGCCTCCTCCTCCTCTTCCACCCCTCCCCCCGCCTCCTCCTCCTCTTCCACCCCTCCCCCCGCCGCCTCCTCCTCCTCTTCCACCCCTCCCCCCGCCTCCTCCTCCTCCTTCCACCCCTCCCCCCGCCTCCTCCTCCTTCCACCCCTCCCCCCGCCTCCTCCTCCTCTTCCACCCCTCCCCCCCGCCTCCTCCTCCTCTTCCACCCCTCCCCCCCGCCTCCTCCTCCTCTTCCACCCCTCCCCCCGCCTCCTCCTCCTCCTCCACCCCCTCTGCCTCCTCCTCCTCTTCCACCCCTCCCCCCCGCCTCCTCCTCTTCCACCCCTCCCCCCCGCATGCTCCTCTCCCCCCGCCTCCTCCTCTCTCCTCACTCCTCTCTCTCCCCCCCGCCTGCGCCTCTCTCCCCCTCGCCTGCTCCTCTCTCCCCCCCGCCTGCTCCTCTCTCCCCCCCGCCTGCTCCTCTCTCCCCCCCGCCTGCTCCTCTCTCCCCCCCGCCTGCTCCTCTCTCCCCCCCGCCTGCTCCTCTCTCCCCCCCGCCTGCTCCTCTCTCCCCCCCGCCTGCTCCTCTCTCCCCCCCGCCTGCTCCTCTCTCCCCCCCGCCTGCTCCTCTCTCCCCCCCGCCTGCTCCTCTCTCCCCCCCCGCCTGCTCCTCTCTCCCCCCCGCCTGCTCCTCTCTCCCCCCCGCCTGCTCCTCTCTCCCCCCCGCCTGCTCCTCTCTCCCCCCCGCCTGCTCCTCTCTCCCCCCCGCCTGCTCCTCTCTCCCCCCCGCCTGCTCCTCTCTCCCCCCCGCCTGCTCCTCTCTCCCCCCCGCCTGCTCCTCTCTCCCCCCCGCCTGCTCCTCTCTCCCCCCCGCCTGCTCCTCTCTCCCCCCCGCCTGCTCCTCTCTCCCCCCCGCCTGCTCCTCTCTCCCCCCCGCCTGCTCCTCTCTCCCCCCCGCCTGCTCCTCTCTCCCCCCCGCCTGCTCCTCTCTCCCCCCCGCCTGCTCCTCTCTCCCCCCCGCCTGCTCCTCTCTCCCCCCCGCCTGCTCCTCTCTCCCCCCCCGCCTGCTCCTCTCTCCCCCCCGCCTGCTCCTCTCTCCCCCCCGCCTGCTCCTCTCTCCCCCCCGCCTGCTCCTCTCTCCCCCCCGCCTGCTCCTCTCTCCCCCCCGCCTGCTCCTCTCTCCCCCCCGCCTGCTCCTCTCTCCACCCCGCCTGCTCCTCTCTCCCCCCCGCCTGCTCCTCTCTCCCCCCCGCCTGCTCCTCTCTCCCCCCCGCCTGCTCCTCTCTCCCCCCCGCCTGCTCCTCTCTCCCCCCCGCCTGCTCCTCTCTCCCCCCCGCCTGCTCCTCTCTCCCCCCCCGCCTGCTCCTCTCTCCCCCCCCGCCTGCTCCTCTCCCCCCCCCGCCTGCTCCTCTCCCCCCCCCCGCCTGCTCCTCTCTTTCCCCCCCCCGCCTGCTCCTCTCTTTCCCCCCCCCGCCTGCTCCTCTCTTTCCCCCCCCCGCCTGCTCCTCTCTTCCCCCCCCCCCGCCTGCTCCTCTCTCCCCCCCCCGCCTGCTCCTCTCTCCCCCCCCCGCCTGCTCCTCTCTCCCCCCCCCGCCTGCTCCTCTCTCCCCCCCCCGCCTGCTCCTCTCTCCCCCCCCGCCTGCTCCTCTCTCCCCCCCCCGCCTGCTCCTCTCTCTCTCCCCCCCCCCCCCCCCCCCCGCCCGCTCCTCTCTTTTCCCCCCCCCCCTCCTGCCGCCTGCTTCAGTTGAATATCAGTTGTGATCAAGGCAGAATGGAAGTGTTTTTATATTGCTGTTAAATTAGTCTGGTCATTGATTATTAAAAGTAATTGTTGCAGGTGCTTTGACTACACTTGACAAGGAAATAATTCCTGATGAGAGTGATCCACTACTTGCCAGTGCTGTATACAGGCAAACACTGGCACTTGGGCTTTTCTATAAGGTGAGTAACTCTTATAAACACGTTAAAATAATTTTATTGAATTTTGGTTTCTAAATCTTCATTAAATTATGTGGAGGGTAGGGGAGAGTGAAGGATTAATGGCTCATTGTGTAAATACACCATATGGTATAGCATTGAGCAATGCAAACCAGAAAGATTCCAGGATTGATCCTGGTCTATGCTGAATCAGCCAATCTTGGCCAGTTTGGTTATTGAGATACCACAGCAGACCGTAGGGAGTGGAAAATTGGCCAGCATTTCTGATCCTAATTGCTATCCGGTGAGACCTGGTTAAAAAGTTTACCCGAGGAGAACAATAACCCCTTTACCCGAGGAGAACAATAACCCCTTTACCCGAGGAGAACAATAACCCCTTTACCCGAGGAGAGAACAATAACCCCTTTACCCGAGGAGAGAACAATAACCCCTTTACCCGAGGAGAACAATAACCCCTTTACCCGAGGAGAGAACAATAACCCCTTTACCCGAGGAGAACAATAACCCCTTTACCCGAGGAGAACAATAACCCCTTTACCCGAGGAGAACAATAACCCCTTTACCCGAGGAGAGAACAATAACCCCTTTACCCGAGGAGAACAATAACCCCTTTACCCGAGGAGAACAATAACCCCTTTACCCGAGGAGAACAATAACCCCTTTACCCGAGGAGAGAACAATAACCCCTTTACCCGAGGAGAACAATAACCCCTTTACCCGAGGAGAACAATAACCCCTTTACCCGAGGAGAACAATAACCCCTTTACCCGAGGAGAGAACAATAACCCCTTTACCCAAGGAGAGAACAATAACCCCTTTACCCGAGGAGAACAATAACCCCTTTACCCGAGGAGAGAACAATAACCCCTTTACCCGAGGAGAGAACAATAACCCCTTTACCCGAGGAGAACAATAACCCCTTTACCCGAGGAGAGAACAATAACCCCTTTACCCGAGGAGAGAACAATAACCCCTTTACCCGAGGAGAGAACAATAACCCCTTTACCCGAGGAGAACAATAACCCCTTTACTCGAGGAGAGAACAATAACCCTTTTACCCGAGGAGAGAACAATAACCCCTTTACCCGAGGAGAGAACAATAACCCTTTTACCCGAGGAGAGAACAATAACCCCTTTACCCGAGGAGAGAACAATAACCCTTTTACCCGAGGAGAACAATAACCCCTTTACCCGAGGAGAGAACAATAACCCCTTTACCCGAGGAGAACAATAACCCTTTTACCCGAGGAGAACAATAACCCCTTTACTCGAGGAGAGAACAATAACCCTTTTACCCGAGGAGAACAATAACCCCTTTACTCGAGGAGAACAATAACCCCTTTACTCGAGGAGAACAACAACCCCTTTACCCGAGGAGAACAATAACCCCTTTACCCGAGGAGAACAATAACCCCTTTACCCGAGGAGAACAATAACCCCTTTACAGGTTCAGAAATGAAGAATGGTATTTCACATAAAGCCTGCAGAGATGAGTATTTCATCCATCAGTTTGAGCTACAGGAAACTTTGTGTTATCCGGAGGCTAACTGTCCGGAATGCTCGAGCCACCGGCAAAAATCAGGAGCCGTTTTCGTTAGGTTTTTTTTCTTCTCGTTGCTTTTTTTCTCAACAGTCAAGCTCTGCAAGGTCTGCTGGAGCTGTTGCTAAGCTACAGAGACGCCGCTACAGAGACGCTTGGACTGTTTAGAAGCTGTTGCTAAGCAACAGGGCTTGCTGACAGATACGGAGCTCAAAAGCTTCCATATCTTTCAACATTAGCGCTGGCGTGTCCGGCAGTTTTGAGGGAACGGCAACAGCTCGGTCCCGTCGGTGCTGGATAGCACAAAGTTTCCTGTATATTCAACCCAAGCTGCAGAGGTGAAAGGATAGTGTGATAATCCACTGTGCTGCCCAGTTCCCAATGATTTGTTGATTAAATTCTCATTTGTTCCAGATTGCTGATCAGTTGGTTAGCAGGTTAATTTTTAACATTATAATCTAAAACACTATACTTGCATTGCTCACTTTTGATTTTAATTTATTGATCAATAAATCTACTCTAAACTTTCTTCGAACAGTTTTTCCTGTCTCTGTTGAGTGACAGTGCTATTTCCCCTTGTAACCGAAGTGCCCAGTACTCTTTGGAGCGTCCTGTATCCACCGGAAAACAAACTTTCAGCAGCAAACCAGAGGAATACCCTTTGACAAAACCCATGCCAAAACTAAGTGCCCATCTGCAGGTAGGATTTCAATTAGTCTTGTATTTGGTGCCACGTGATGTATGCATGGTGTACAAATTCAGACAATGGTTCTGCATTGGCATGGTAGAGTGTTGTTTAATAAAGTTATGTGTGCCCTGGCATATACCCTGGTTATTTGAATAAGATATGCAAATCTTTCTTTTAGTGATCTTCAAATTCCCAGAGATTGAAACAAAATTCTATCACCCACTTTCTCAAAATATCACAGTTTCAGTCCATTACATGTGTAGAAGCCCCTAAAACCCCAGCTTACTCATGTTGGCTAACCCTGTCACTGTCCTCCTACTCTAAACAGGAGGTAAATTCTTACAAAGTGCAGTTGATACTGGTTGGTTATTGAGGTAAAATATATCTGATTGTGTTGGAACAATTTTGTATATAAGCAGAATTCTATTACATCAGGAATCTGTCACATGCCATAGAAACATGTGCAGTCTTAATTGGTTCTGGGTAATCACATGGAATTTCTTTAATCTGACATCATCAGGATCAACCCCACATCATGTGACCCACCTGCTCCCAAGCTGTCCATAGGCTCAGGACCTTTACAATAGCTCAGTCTTTCCCCCTATTTTGAGAAGGTTCATTGAGCATCTAACATTGGTTTTATTCAACTTCTAGAGCCACGTCCTGCAGTTTTGGGAAAAATAAGTACAATTTTAACTGTTAAGTAATTAGTACCTCGTGAGGATTTTTATTGCATTGTGATATCTCCAGAATATAGATGTCACCTTAAGTATAAAAGTAAGTTTACCAGCCTTGTCGTCTACTTGCCGTTCTTTGATAGCATTCCTCACAAGCCACTATCTCGCCCAGCCATTGCTTCAGACTTCACTGGGGTCATTGTTGTTGTTTTTGAACTTATAAAATCCGCATGATAGCTCAGTTCTTCTTGACTCATACCATCCTAAAATTATTTCATTCAATAAAGGGTGGAAGCAAATGGTCACCCTGTGTACTTTCTGTAAAAAAAAAAGATTCCCAAGAACCAATCAGGAATGGACGTGTTCCTACCCTATGTGAGGGATTCAAAATTATAAAGACCATACAAGGTGAGCATTAGTTTCTTGCTGTTTTAAAGATAAGGCATCATTCAGATGAGATGATTTTTATCCCAGTCCAAAATAGGTTGGGGGTGGAGCACTTATTCTAACTGCTTGGAGCATATACATAACTAGATCCAACCGTTGGTGTATGAATGCCAATTGAGCACATACAAATGTGCAGTGGATCCAATCGTATATTCACACAGCACTTTTTAAATTCAGTGACTGAAAGCTGCTCAACCTTTGATGATCCAATTTACTGGACAACCACCCTGCAACCTGTCTGGTTAGACCGCTGATTGCCATAAGCTAACTTTTGCTTGTGTTTCCACGGGTTTGGCAGTGGTAATAGGGCAAGTGGGAGCAGAAAATTGGGAGAGGATCTGTTATGCCAATTTCTTCCCATTTTTACTGTGACATATTTTCCATCCTTGTCGCCTTAGCAAAACTAGATGCTCAGAATGCCAGAACAGAACAGGTATTCAGGTTTGCTAGGGAAAGCTTAACGCAGCAAATACCTTACGATGCCAAAAATCAACAGTTGAATCAATGGAGAGACCATCAAAAATATCTAGGTCAGAGGATTGATGGCAGTTTCTAGGACTTCAGGGCTGCCTGCCCCTTTAAGCTGCTGGAGGCATCTGACTCCTATAGCAGCAGCAATGTCCTGACCAACACCCCACAAGTGAGCTGGTGGGAATACCAGCAGAAGTCTGCTTTAAAAAAGGTAAATTCGTCTGATCCTGGGAAATTCGCTGCGGTCAGTGCCGTTCAGTCAGGTGGGCCGCACTTCTGGCAGCGGAATATCCTGGCTTTTGCGTCAAGACTTTTTTGTTACTGGGGAAAGCATTGCAGTAGTTCTTTGAGTGGTAAAGTAACTTTAATCAAATATTTCCTTTGTCTTACTTCTAGACTTCTGGTGAAGCTCAGTTCATCGACGACATACTGCCTCTTCCTAATGAGCTATTTGCAGTGTTTGTCCTAAGCACAGCGGGAAATGCAACTATTGGCAACATTGACAGTACAGCAGCCATGACTGTGCCTGGTGCTGCTGCAGTAAGTAGTTAATACTATTCGTGAAGTGCATTGTTCAACTAGTTTTCCAGTACAGTCTTTTTAAATACAAGTTATGATCAACATTTTAAAAAAAATAAGGAAAAACTGTAAATCTGAAATAAAATGGAGAATGCTGTAAATACACAGCAGGTCAGCCAGCATCTGGGAAGGGAAAAGACAGGTTATGATGGTTTTTGGGTCTCTTCCCTTTGTCAGGACTTTTTAAAAACCTTGTAACTATAGCTGTGTATAAGACTCGTCACTTATGAGTAAAGTAAAATTGTTTTGTTTTAATTTGTTCTTGATGTTATTGCCCACTCTGAGTTGCCCTAGAAGTGGTGGTGAGCCTTCTCCTCGAGCCATTGCAGTCCTTGTGCTGATGGTGCTTCCACAGTTCATGCTAGGTAGGAAATACCAGGGCTTTGACCCAGGGACAATGAAGGAATGATGGTATCGGTCCAGGTTAGGATATTGTGTGCTTTGGTGAACTTGGGGATAGTGTTGCTCCCATGCCATTGCTGTTTTTATCCTTCTTGGAGGCTGAGGTTGCAGAGCTAGGAGATACTGTCAAACTAAGACTTGGTACAGTGCATCCTGTAAATTGCACATACTACAGTCACATTGCACTGGTGCTGGATATTCAGTCACTGGCAGGGTTGCCAATCCAGCGAACAGCAAAGTCCTAGATGACGTTGAGCTTCTTGAGTGTTGTTGCAGCTGCACTCATCCAGGTCAAATACTGCCTCGATGCTGAGGACAGTTACTGTCACCTCTTTTCTGGCATTTAGCCCTTGTGTCCATATCTGGATCAAGGCTGTGATGAAGTCTGGAACTGAGTGGTTCTGTCAGAATCCATACTGAGCATCGGTGAGCAGGTGTTGCTTGATGACACAATTGCAACTCACTCCGTCACTTTACTGACGATTAGGAGGAGACTGATGGAGTGGTTATAAAAATGTGCTTATATTCGTCATCTTTTCTTACATTTAAATTAAATTTTTTTAAACTTAGCATTAATATTTTGCTTTAAACATACCAAAGCATGTAAAAAAAAAAAATTTAAGCAGCTTTTTTTTTTGTTCAGATGAAGACAACTGAATTATGATAGTTTTGAAAATGTGGTTATTAAATAGAGCTTGCTTACAGTGAATTTAGTGAAATTCCCTTTATATTTTTGTCGCATGTAACCAACTAGAGTACAGGTAGACTACCCTTTATCCGAACTTCCGAAAACCGAAACCCTCTAAAAACCAAAGGTTTTTTCGTTCAGCGTAAGTCGTGCGCACGACCCCCCGCCGACCCTGACCCCTGCCGACTTACGCTGAGCGTCAGCGTAAGTCGTGCGCACGACCCCCCGCCGGCCCCGACCCCCGCCGACCCACCTTCCGAAATCCGAAATTCTCCGAAAACTGAAACACGGCTGCTCCCGAGGTTTTCGGATAAAGGATAGTCTACCTGTACCATCTACCTGCCTCAGCTAATCTGCTGCTGAAACCCTCATCCATGCCTTTGTTACCTCGAGATTTGACTCTTCCAATGCTCGCCTGGCCGGCCTCCAATCTGCCACCCTTCATAAATTTGAACTCATCCAAAACTCTGCTGCATGTGTCCTAACTTGCACCAAGTCCAGTTCACGCATCACCCCTGTGCGCGCTGACCTACATTGGCTCCCGGTCTGGCAACGCTTTGATTTAAAAAATTCTTATCCTTGTTTTCAAGTTGCTCCCTGGCCTCACTCCTCCCTATTTCTGTAACCTCCTCCGGTCCTACAACCCTGCTCCAGTTATGACCACTTGCGCATCCCCAGTTTTAATTGCTCCGCCATTGGCGTCTGTACCTTCAGCTGCCTAAGCACTAGGTTCTGGAATTCCCTCTCTTAAACCTCTTTCCTCCTTTAAGATGCTCCTTAAAACCTACCTCTGACCAAGCTTTTGGTCACCTGCCCTAATTTCTCCTTATGTGGCTCGGTGTCAATTTTTATTTGAAAGCGTTCTGTGAAGTGGTTTGGGACATTTTACTACGTTAAAAGCGATATATAAATGTAAGTTGTTGTTGTTAAAACCTATCCCTGTGACCAGATTTTTGGTCACCTGTCCTTGTATTTCCTTATGTGGCTCAGTGTCAAATTTTGTTAGCACCTCTGTGAAGCGCCTTGGGATGTTTTACTATGTTAAAGGCGCTATATAAATGCAAGTTGTTATTTTTATAATAGAAGGTAGCACCTATGTATAGGCTTTCAGCACTAATCTTCCATTATTTGATATGCAAAGAGAAACATTTAATCAAGCTCACAGTTCAATGAAGGCAATGATTTGTTGTATTATACTTTTTAAAAAGCATTATGTTCCTATTCATCTACAGGAAGTAATCAGGTTCAATCTCAATACATTTGTTGGTGGGCATAGAACAGTATTCCCAAGAATGTGGCACAGAATTAAAGCTTCATTCAAACAGGGCACAAGGATAGATGTCACAGTGGTGGGAGAGTACTAGGCAATTTAAGGGGAACTTTGTCTTCCAATTACCGATGTAAAACCAGACTTGTGAATTCATGATTCTAACACTGGTTGTAAAATGTGTTCCTTTCCCACTGGTATTACCCTCAGCAATAATTTTCCCAAAAAAGTATATGCTAATTGTTGAATTAATTAATTTCTTCCATTTCACATTATAGGTGCTAAAAGCAAAGGACATCCCTGGATCCAACACATTTATGCCACCACCCAATGAGGTTGAAGAGATTTTCAGCAGTGGTCCTCTTCTATATGCTGGGCAGCCAATCGCACTGTGTGTTGCAGGTAACACAATTGGAAAAAGTACAAATCTGAACTTTATTAAATTCAATGGCCGAGAAATCTAATTGTGCCTGAAAACAGGCACAGAGACCTCTTGAAATTGGTGCTGCCAGCTCATTATCATGAATCAGCCAACACTGCTTATTGGCTGTGTGTCTGTTTAGGGAGGTGAGAAATCAGGCTTGACGGACTCTACTTAAAGATAGCCAGCACCTCTTAAAGGGGAGGTGCTCTCTGGCTGTAGACAGCAGAGAAACACTGTGAAAGGTGTAAAATAGTTGGAAGAGATGCAGAGAAGGCAGCTAGGTTCTTGGATACAACGTTGGAAGTCCTGGTCCAGACTGTTGATAGCAAGAAGGTGAAGCTCCTCCCTGCCCCCCCCCCCCATCTCCAAGGGAGCTGATAGCCCTTCAGACCTCCGCTGCCAGTGGGAAGAGGTCGCTGAGGAGGTCAATGCCAAGAGCATAGCTGCAATGGATAGGTTAGAGGAGGTGTCGTCGCATCGTGAAGCATCAGCCAGAAGTGCACAGGAGCTGGGGCAGGGCCAGGTGCCAGCTCACCAGTGGGCGAGATCACACATGAGTTCTGCTACAGAGGACTCGGATTCTGACTTCGAGGGCCCAGGCTACCAAAGAAGACTAATACAAAGGCAAAAAACAGAAAATGCTGGAAATACTCAGCAGGTCAGGCAGCATCTGCGGAGAGAGAATTCAAGTTAACGTTTCAGGTCAGTGACCTTTCATTCTGTTGGCGGGCTATCGTTGTAGGCCACCTCTCCGACTGCTCTGGTTCCTGACACGAGTCATGAGCCATGTCTGAAGGGTGTACCTCTTTTTGCCCAGTAGCCAGTCTGTCACCTGATGGTCTAGTTGCAATAATGGCGGCACAGTGGACTGGCACAGGATAAATGAATCATGACTGCTGCGAGGAAACCTGACACAGAGCTGCATGAGCCGCTGCCTGTGATCGCAAAGAAGCCTGTAAAATGGGCACAGTGCGATCAAATTTCTAGGCTAATATGTCCTGCTATGTTCCATTGAAAAGTCCTATGTAACCCTTTTCCAATGATGCCTGTAGCTAACACTGACCTAATAGGACTTTTAAATGCTATGTGACGATCTTTGACAATGTGTAATTGTCTCTAACAGCTGCAGTTCCTTGCTTCAGCCACCAGGTGGCTCTTTGAAACCGTTTTTGTTATCTCAAACTCTCCGTCAGTCACATTTCTTTACCATTTGGCACCCCGAACAGTCTTAGATCAACCAATTGTGATTATATTAGTATTTACTCTACCAGCCTGCCATCGGGATCTGTAAATGTTACTGAGTGAATGAATTCACCTTTTCTTGACAATTGTCAGCATGCAGTGAAGTACTCCACTTGTCATGGTATTAATACAGGTGTTCTTACACCATCGACAGCAATCCCCCCCCATCTACCACATCTGTCACCTCCTCAAGGAACTCTTAACAGGTTTGCAAACACAATCTTCTTTTTTGAAATCCATGTTGGCTGTTTATAATTATTTTATTTTATTCCAGATATTTAGTAATTTCATCTTTTAATTAAAGTTTCCAAAATTTTCTCTACTACAGATGTTAAACCAAGTGGCCTGTGATTACCCAGGTTAGCTTTGATCCCTTTTTGAAAATGGGTGTTGCATTAGCTATGCTCCAGTCCCCAAATCACACATCCACTCTTAATAGAACCTGTAAATATAACTTCATGGTTTTAGTTGTTGTTGGATCATTCACAACACCGGAGTAGAGGATATCGGAGACTCTGGCTGAAGGGAACCGAGGTGTGCATCTTGTTTCTGAGCATTGCTGGTCCTATTGGATCCCTTACAGATGGAATCAACTGATATGAATCGAGGGCCACATGTGGCACAGTGACCTTCTAGCACTGAGACTACAGCTATAATCTGCTGGGATGCTGTATTCTACCTATCTGGTATTTACAAACACTGCTAAGTCAGGAACTTTGACTGAGCACCTAAAGGGCATAGTTTCCCCTCAATTTTGTGAAAATAAGTGAATAATACAGTATTCTCTGCTTTACACTCCTATCTTTACATTCCTATTTTTTCACCCAAATTAGCCAGCAGAAGGAAATTTACCCCTCAGTGCCTAAAACTTCCCACCCACAGTTGGTAGAAAATCCTGTTGCATAAAATTCTGTGGTATGCAGAATCACGAAAAACATTTGACAGGTCAAGCCATTCATTTACCAATTAGGATTCAAACTTGGTTCTAAGCAAGCTCATATTAGCTCATTTTTGTGTCCATGGGCTTGCGCAGTCTTAGCTTTCATCTTGGTTCAAAACTCAAATAACTAATAGTGATTTTTAGAAGAACGACTCCTGTCCAATGAAGTTTGGAAAGAGCCTTTAGCTGCCTTGGCCTTGAATCTGGAATTCTTTCCCTAAACTTCTCCACATTGCTACCTCTGTCCCCCAACTTAGAAGAAGCCAGTCTTTTCGACCATGCCTTCAGTCATCTCTCTTCATTCACTTACTGCTTGGCATCAATTTCTTCTTCCTGAAGTGCCTTGAAACTTCACTGTTTTAAAGATGCTATATAAATCTGTGTTGTTGTTGAATGATCATCTCACCAAAATGACAGCACTGTTGCATAAATTTTTCAAGTGATAAATAGTATCACTAGGTGATTTTTTTAAACTCCCATGGATGATGGCAAATCCTAATTGTAATTAGAGGTTGTGCATCTTTCAACAAATGAGGAAAACCATATCTACAATAGTTGATCTAACATTGCTGCTCAAGTTATGAGTTAAAAGTTCTATTTTTTTTAATAGCAGAAATAAAAGATGTTGATCTTCAGTACTGTTTCAACCGCTGCCTAATCATATGGGAGTTAACCATACCCATTTTCATACTAAGATTCACAGCATCATGCTCTCCAGATGGCAGAAGGAGTGAAGGTCACCTACCAAAATCAAAAACCACCAATAGTGACCCTCGATGAAGCTATTGAGAAGAAATCCTTCTACCCATCACCTGGAACAGAGTTACTTGTTGGAGATCCTGCCGGTGCTATTTCAATATCTCCTTGCAAGGTTGAAGGTGAAATTAGAGCAGGTGAACAGTACCATTTCCACATGGAAACACAGGTAACTTTCTTTACATTTAATGGATAGAAATGTAATTCATTACATATTTTACGTAAGAAGCACACAATGGGCCAGAAATTCCAGGCCAGAAGCGTGAGTACGGTCGGGTTACTCACGCATCTGGCCGTTGGAAATGCCGGCGTTCAGCAGGAACAGCGCATGCGGGGAATGCCGGCATTTCCAGACCCGAGGTCTATTCACAGCGCGTGCGACTGCACAGGCAGCGCTTGCGCAGTGAACTTTGTAGATTTCACTGATGGATTCAGTGAGGGTAAGTCCCTAGAACTTGCACTTAAAAAAAGCAAGTGTAAAGTTGTTCATTGGCTGGGGAAGGAGATATATTTTATGGAGGAGCTTATGAAATGCAATATTTGGTTTGGGAAAGGGAGGGAAGTTATTTTAAGAAATTTTAACTAAGTTTTAAACTTTAATTTTTTTTTTTTAAACGGGTTTTCAGAACGGTAGGTAGAAGGAGCAATTGTGGCTGTGTGAATGGAATGTGAGAATGAGTTATGTATGTATGTCCACATATATTCCTTTACTAATGTGTATGAATGTATATTTTTAATTATGATTTTCCAATAAGTTACTTTCTCTGAAAGTCATAATTAAGTAATACATTCATACACATAAGTAAAGGAATATATACATAACACGCAAAGGAATATATACAGACATACATACTTTCAGAAGCTCCACGATAAGAAATATCTTCCTCCGCAGCCTCTGGAGCAACTGTACCCATGCTTTTTTCATGTGTAAGTTGTAATGACTGGACCTCACTGAAAGCATTAATGAAAGCGGCGAATTATACTGCGCACGCGCTGCCTGTGCAGTCGCACGCGTTCTGCCTCTGAACCCCTTCATTCAGAGGACAGGAAATGCCGGTTTTCCCCACATGCACTGTGCATGCTGAAAACCGGCATTTCATCCGGCCAGATGCGTAAGTACCCCGACCGTATTAGCGCATTTGGAAGGGAATTACTGGGCCAACATTTTACATGTGCAATTGTTAAATTTTTTATTTTATTGACAACTTGCCCCCTCGCATCTGCGACTGAGGGTCCAAGGAGGTGCATTGCGCAAGAGGTCATCATCGTACGTATCCTCACACTGTTCCCTTTGGGGAACTGTATGAAGTGGTGGAAGGATTTATGGCCGTGATTAACGCTCATTCCGTGACCGTAACCATCTTTGAACCAGCCATTAGGGTGGCTAGTCCTATGGCGGGCGGGTTTTACGGGCTCCCACAACCCATCTGAGGGGGGGGGGGGCCACCAACACCCACGGACGCAAGCATCCCGCTGGATGTCCACCCAGAATTTAATGTTGGAGCTCTGACTCCACTTGCCGGGACTGTCTGGAGTGGGGTTCAAAACCCTACTCCTTCTGGCCCAGCGGCGGGGATGCTTACTGCTACGCAAAAGGCCCACTCCGCACAAAAGGTGACACCCATACGTTTCCTGCGCCTTTTCCCTCCTCGTGACTGGAGCCCTATGCTGCCATTTCACGTTGCTAATTGGATTGGGCCTTTGTCATATCGGTAGGATCCCCGCCGCTGGGCCAGATCAGGGTAGGGTTTCGAACCCCGCTCCAGACAGTCCCGGCAAGTGGAGTCGGAGCTCCGGCTCTAAATTCTGGGTTGACATCCAGTGGGATATTTGCGTCCGTGGGTGTGGGTGGCCCCCCCCTCCTTGTATAGCTTGTGGGAGCCCGTAAAACCCTCCCGCCATAGGACTAACCGCCCTAATGGCTGGTTCAAAGATGGTTACGGTCACGGAATGAGCGTTAATCATGGCCATAAATCCTTCCACCACTTCATACAGTTCCCCAAAGGGAACAGTGTGAAGACACGTATGACGACGACATTGCTAAATAAATAAATGGAATTAAAAAAATTCTTTTAGGGCTTTTAAAAGTCTTTAAATTGCTTTAATTCTCTTTAAAACTACTTCAGATTACTCAAAATAATGTAAACATTTTAAAAAGTTTATGAAAGTTACCAAAATCTTCAAAAAACTTCCAAAAACCTATTTAAACTGCTGCTTTGCATGTAAAAATGGTTAGCAGCTTGACAGAAACATTGGGGGCGTGTCCAGTGAAACTGAGACCTCAAGGGGCGTGTCTCACTTGCACTGCACGCTCCTGACTTCGCGCTGGCTGCACTCCTGGGCGGCGTGACGTCATACGCTGCCCGGGATTCTTCTTTTGGAAACACCAATTCCAGGCGTCCCTGGAGCTGATCGGCAGTAGCGCGGGGTAAGTGTAAAGCGCTGCAAGCCTCGTTCTGGAATTTCTGGGCCAATGTATAATTTTGTTTATAAATTTCATCCCTATTTTAAGATTGAAGTTCTGGCAAAAAGCCCATGAATCCCAAGCCCAACCTTCTTGCTCGCTTCCTCTAAGCCCTGACTCCAGGCCTTCACAGTGGACCTCCCATTCACTTCTCGGTTTCAGCACTGGGTTCCTGATTGATCCAGAATGTATCATGGAAGACACTGGTGCTGGGCTATGCATGGAGCAGGAACTTTTCCCCAAGGGAGTATAGGCCTACATGCTACTGTTCATGCAGAAGTGGGATAAGTGATAGATGTGGAAGCTGATTTGAACAGCCATAAAAGAAAAGAGCGTGGAAAATGCAACAAGAAATATTGTAAAGAAGCATTGGAATGGCTTCGGAGTTGAGAATGAGAAGCATTGGAGGGAAGGCGCTTACTGGCTCCTGAGTTTGATTTGAATGTACCTGAACACACCCTGTTGAGTGAGGTGCATTTTATCCATTATTTGCTGAAAGGACAAGACTTTATAGCCTTGTCGAGAAGCTGGATAGCCCTCTCATGCCAGGGTCTGAATCCACTGGTGAGAGGTATACCTGGGAGTTCTTTGTTAAGGCCTGATTGGGGAATGGGCTGACAGACCCAATGGAATATTTAGCCTTGCACAGGCCTCCTTCCAGATAGATAGTGCTTGTACTGGCCGCGCTAGACGTGCTCCTATCTAGCTATCCAGCAAGTTAAACACTCATTCAAAAATAATTCTTCTGAAGCGGTTGCTGTTTTGAAGCTTTACTTGAACAAATTTGTGAAACTGTAAACAAAGACAAAGTATGTTTTGTACATAAACTGAGTACTATACATTCGATATTACATAAGATATAAACATATTCACAACAGTAGAATAGACTAATTGTATAACTAACTAACATTTGGACTAACTTCTATAACTATCAAATATTAACCTTTTATAAACATAGTATTATCAAAATATTACTCTGACAACGTTGCTATTATGCTAAGGAACAAAGATACTCACAGATATTGCGCTTGGCCTAACATGAAATCAGATTACATTGGATTGTAAATGGAACCTCTCATGGCAGATTCTCCATTACTCAAGTCAGGTTCTTCCTGGCAAAACTGCTTCCTGGGGTCAACAGGAAGAAAGGTAGGAAGGTCAAATGACCTCTCACAGGAAGAAAGATCAGATGACCTTTCCAGCATACAAACTGTTAACACAATAACCACCACCAGAGGGTGCTATTGCATGTAAAAATGTCCAGAATGTCACATAATGTCCATCGGTCCAGAACAGTGCTCGTGTAACTAGAGGTCCCCTTTACTCCCTCCGGTATTTTGGCTGAGTGTTTGAAGGGCATGTTATATGTTAAATGATTTCAGCTTCCATCCCCACATTTGATGTGAGGCTGCATTCTAAGCCATAATTCCCCTGTACTGGGTCACTCAACAGTAGGATTTTAATTTTCAGCAGTGGTGGACAGCGGATGGTGGCGGCTCGGCCGCCTGTTATAAACCCGCCCGGTTTTCTTGCCATTGAAATCAAAAGAAAGAAAAATTGGGCGGGGTCTATAGAGAGCAGCTGATCACTGGTGCCTGTTTTCTGCTACCGCTGAAAGTTAAAATCAGACCTATGGTGTCCCTACATAACAGCAGTGTAGGAGTACCTTCACCACATGGACTGCAACAGTTCAAGACGAAGGCTCACCACCACCTTCTCATGGGCAACTTGAGATGGGCAACAAATGGCAGCCTTACTAGCAATGGCCATATTCCAAGAATGATTTTTTTTTAAACGTGTTTCACAACCACCTTTCAAGTGTAGCCACTGTTGTTATGTAGGGTATTGCACACATCAAAGTTCCACGTCAACATTGAGATAAGTGACCAGCTGAACTGTTTGGTGGTAGATGAGGGATAAATATTGGCCAGAACACCCGAGAAAACTCCCCTGGTGTCCCTTGAATAGTGCCATAGAGTCTTTTGTGACCACCTGAACCTGATTAATGTCTCATCCTAAAGACAGCACATCCACAATGCAGCAGTCACTTAGTGTTGCTGAGTATAACACTGAAGTGTCAACCAAGATTGTATGCTCAAGTCCTGCATTGGGGCTTGAACCTACAATCCTCTGACTCAGAGGTGAGAGTGCCAAGCTGACACAACTATAATTAAATTACCCGAAATGTGGCCAAAAGTCCTTGATAACTTGGAAGACGATGAGTCACCGAGAGCAACAGTGAAAGCGGACCTGGTCGGGGACGGAGTGGAACCAGGGGAATAAAGAGTGGAGGACAGAGAGAAAAAAAATTGAGGATTGACATCACGGGACTGCAGTTAGGTGATTGATTGGTGACTACTACAGTTTTTTTTAGCCTCTAAGCTAGCTAAGAAACTAAATTGCTATAACTACTTAATTGATTTATCAAGTCTTAGTTACTAATTTAATTAAGTAATAAAACTAAAATAATTGATAAAAATTAATTAACTAATCAAATAAATAAAGAAGATTAGATAGACATGGCAGGGCAGGTGGTGTCGTAATTGCAGTATGTGGGAGTTTGTGAAGACCAGCGAGATCCCGAGCAACCACCTCCTGCGGTAAGTGTCTGCAGCTCGAGGAACTTCGGCTCAGAGTTGTTCAGCTAGAGTCCGAGGTGCAGACATTACAGGGCATCAGGGAGGGGGAGAGTTACCTGGACACTTTGTTCCAGGAGGCAGTCACACCCCTTAGGTTAAGTACTTTAGAGTTCGTCAATGGTCAGGGACAGGAGGGTGTAACTGCGAGTCAGGAAGGTATGGGGACCCAGGATGTAGTGATGGAGGAGCCTCGGCCCTTGGCTTTGACCAACAGGTATGAGATACTTGCCACCTGTGGGGATGAGAACAAAGACTGCAGGGTGGATGAGCAAACTGACCATGGCACCATGGTGCAGGAGGCCATTCAATTGGAGGGAGTGAAAAGGAATGTAGTTGTGGTAGGGGACAGTATATTCGGAGGGATAGATACTGTTCTCTGCAGCTGCGACCGGGAGTTTCAAAGGTTGTGTTGCCTGCCCGGTGCCAGGGTAAAGGATGTCTCCTCGCGACTGGAGAAGAACATGGAGTGGGAGGGGGAGGATCCAGTTGTCATGGTCCATGTAGGAACCAACGACATAGGTAGAACTAGGATTGAGGTTTGAGGAGCTAGGGTCGAAATTAAAATGCAAAACCTCACAGGTAATAATCTCTGGATTGTTACCTGAGCCACATGCAAATTGGCATAGGGACAAGCAGATTATGGGGGGGGAAATTGAGTCTTGCCCCCTTTGGGGCACTAACTTCGCCGGGGCACTACTTTTAGCACCACGAAAAAATTAGCACCCCCGCGGCCGAAATTCATCGGTAGCGCCCCAAGAGGGAAGCGGGGCGCTACTGGAAGCACCCTGCCTCCCTCTTGGGGCGCTGCGAGGGAATATCGTGGCTTTACGTGCCGCGGTACTGCAGGTCTTCCTCTACTACTTAAAGGGGAGGGGCCTAGCGCAGCGCAGCCCGGGGCCCAATGGGCCACCAGGGATCGGGGTGCCGGCAAAAGAGCCCGGCACTCGCGAAGTGCCAGGCTCACAGAGCGCAGCCAGCACTCCACAGGGGGGCTGGTCAGGAGGCTGGGGATGGCAACCAAAATGGCCGCCCGAAACATCGCCTTTAATTAGCGCCACCCCGGCACATAGCATCTGGCGGTAAGTCAGGGGACGATACCGAAGATCACGGCCGGGGTGCTGTGCACGGCGATGACGCCATCACCAGCGCCACGGGGCACTAACAGTTACCGCCGTCGCTAACCTCCCGCTGAATTTCGCTGGAGGCGTTGGCAGCGCCTCGCCCGGGCGCTAGTTGCTTTGCGCCTCATTGCGCAAAGCAACCAAATTTTTCCCCCTAGAGGTTTAAATGCATGGCTCAAAGAGTGGTGTGGGAGACAGGGATTTCAATTCATGGGGCACTGGCACCAGTACTGGGGAAAGAGGTAGCTGTTCCGTGGGGACGGGCTCCACTTAAACCAGGCTGGGACCAGTGTCTTGGCAAATTGAATAACTAGGGTGGTTGATAGGACTTTAAACTAATGAAGGGGGCGTAAGAGGATTCAGGAAAGGGTAAATTCAAAAGCAGTAAGAGAAATGTCAAGGCTGTAGAGCAGAGTAGTGATCTGGGTAAAGATAAGCAGAGTGGGTCAGGAAGGGACAGAAAGATTAATAAAGGTAATAGGGCATTAGTGACTAAAGTGACATCAGTGGAAAAATAGAAAAAAGTTAAAGCTAAAGGTACTATATCTGAATGCACAAAGCATTCGCAACAAAATAGATGAATTAATAGCGCCGATAGAAATAAATGGGTTTGATTTAATAGCCATTACAGAGACGTGGTTGCAGAGTGACCAAGGTTGGGAACTAAATATTCCAGGATACTTGACTTTTAGAAGAGACAGGCAGCGTGGAAAAGTAGGAGAGGTATCCCTGATAATAAAGAGGAAATAAAGACAGTAGAGAGAAAGGATCTTCGCTTGGAAAAACAAAATGTAGAATCAGTTTGGGTGGAGCTAAGAAACAACAAAGGGCAGAAAACACTATAGGCCCCTTAACAGTGGTTGTAGTGTCGGGCAGAGTATAAATCAGGAAATTAGAGATGCATGTAACAAGGGTAATACAGTATTCATGGGGGACTTTATTTCATAGACTGGGCAAACCAAATTTGCAGAAATAGTGCAGAGGAAGAGTTCATGAAATGCATTCAAGATAGTTTTCTAGATCAGTATGTCAAGGAACCTATGAGGGAATTGGCTATTTTAGATCTAGTACTGTGCAATGAGACAGGGTTAATTAATAACCTTGTAGTAAAGGAGCCTCTGGGGAGCAGTGATTATAATGTGATAGAATTTTATGTTGAGTTTGAGAGTGATTTAGTTAAGTCCAAAACTAGGGTTCTAAACCTGAACGAAGCAAACTACGTAGGTATGAAAGGCAAGTTAGCTAAGGTAGGTTGGGAAACTAGATTAAAAGATATGACAGTAAAAAAGCAATGGCAAACGTTTAAAGAAATAATTCATAATTCGCAACAAATATACATTCCCTTAAGGAATAAAAACACTACGGGAAAAATGGTAAATGAGAGAAATTAAAGATAGTATTAGATTAAAGGAAGAGGTTTAAAATGTTGCCAAAAAGAGTAGTAAGCATGAGGATTTTAGAATTCAGCAAAAGAGGACAAATAAATTGATAAAGGGAAAATAGAATATGAGAGTAAACTAGTGAGAGATAAAACAGACTGTAAAAGCTTCTATAGGTGTGTAAAAAGGAAAAGATTAGCCAAGTGAATGTGGGTCCCTTACAGGCTGAAACAGGAGAAATTATAATGGGGAATAAGGAAATGGCAGCGAAATTAAGCAAATACTTTGGCCGCGATTTTGCCAACCGTGGCGGGTATGGTGCGGCCAGGGTTGGTAGTTCGGTCCCAGCCCGCTGCTGGCGCCATCCTGCTCTGTTGAAGTGAATTTATGATGATTGGGATTGTTGAGCCTGCCCAGCGAAGTTCCTGGCCAATTAAAAGGAAGCAGGTCTGATGATGTAATTTGATGACTTGTCATCAGCCAGTTTCCTTAAAGGGGCCACGTCCAAATTTACTTTGACAGTTGTGCTGTCAGTGTTCTACAGCATTGAGGCGCTGCAAACACTGACTAGCGCTGCACAGAGGTGCACGGCTGCACCCAGGCTCTCCCATGACTCCCTCCATATGCTTATGGAGGAAGTCACAGCACGCAGGGAGGTTCTCTTCCCTTCCAATGGGAGGAACAGGAGACCAACGCAGCCTGGTTGCACATTACACAGGAGGACACAAGCAGGGATGTCGTCAGGAGGACCGGGCTGCAGTGGCGCAAACCTTTCAATGATCTCAGTAGATCACGAAATGTTACTGCAAAGCCACACTCAACCTCATCCTGCTGTGCCACTCATCACATCCCCATCACTCTGCCTTCCCTACCCTACTCCTGAACATCCTTACTCACACCAACTTACCTTGCAGCTCCACCCATCCCTCTCTGTCAACATTATCACTTCCCCATCTCACTAGCCACCCCTCACACTCGCCCTCATCCTAGTCCAATCATACCAACTAACAACACACAAGGGTAGGCACTTGGGTGTTTTAGCCAATATTCATGTGAAGTTTCTGTTAATGTGCTGTCAAACATTGAAATCTTTATTTTCAACACTGTGTTCTTGGACAGATTTATGTGCACCTTTGGAAGTGGCTTAGTGAGTTGCAGTGAATGGTGAGATATAACAGTACCCCCACCCCCTGCAATGTTGATGAGTGTGAAAGGAATGGCTTGGGTATTGGAGGGATGCTTTATGGTGTTGCTGTGGGGTGGTGCCAACATGGCGCATCATGTGACAGCCAGGGTGTGCAGCATCAAGTGAAGTAAATGTGGCCATGGTGAGGCCATCCCTGGCGTCCTGGGCAGCAATGTGGTCAGGTGCTGATGTCCTGTGTCCTGTACAGTATCAGTTGATTGCTGAGAAGGTTGGTGCTGATGTTGGTGTGCCTGGTGCTGCTGGTGTTGGGGCTGATCGTGGTGGGATTTGAAGGACCAAGGTGAGATATTTTCAAAGGCACCGATGCTGATGGAATAGATGGCAGGTGAGGTTGAGATGACAGAAGCGATCTGTCAGTGGTGAGAGAGGTTGTTCCAATGAGGTGACACTGGATAGAGAGTTTGCTCCAAACACTTGCAAGTTGCATAAAGCTCAACCTGTCTTCCAAATGCAGTAAGCAACAGCTTCTGACCTTGGTAAGTGAAGACCTACGAAAAGAGAGCTTTTATAGACCATTTGCAGCTGTCAAGTTAGTAAATCGTCCCATGCTGACACATAACCTCCCAGAGATGTCGGGGAACATAGGGTCTAATGAGAGGGAGGAACTGAAAGAAATCAGTATTTGTAGGGAAATGGTGTTAGGGAAATTGACGGGATTGAAGGCCGATAAATCTCCAGGGCCTGATAATCTACTTCTTAGGGTACTTAAGGAAGTGGCCCTAGAAATAGTCTTCCAAAATTCTATAGACTCTGGAACAGTTCACATGGATTGGAGGGTAGCTAATGTTACCCCACTATTCAAAAAAGGTGGTAGAGAGAAAACGGGGAATTATAGACCGGTAAGCCTGACATCGGTAGTGGGGAAAATGCTAGAATCCATTATCTATCTATCTATATTATATATATATATTTATTTTTATATATATATATATAAAAGGATCATGGTGTCTGTCTGTCTGTGCATCACATATGTTATATCAAAAGAAAGCTTATGATTAGAGAAGTGTCATAGGCGTATTTACTTTTTGGTCAAACAAAAATTGTTCGGACAGTAGACAAAAAAACGGGGGAAAAATCCGCTCATTAGCGGTTGACCAATCCTACCGCTCATTAGCGTTGAGTGACGAGATGGTTGACCAATCCACGCGCTGCGTCACGGGGGGGCGTTTGTGGGCGGGGCCTAATCCTTCAAACTGCCGTTAGTGAGGTGAGTGGCGGCCACTACAGACCGGCCGGGCCTGAAGCTCAAAATTTCTTTCTCTCTCTCCTTCCCCCCTCTCTCTCTCTCTCCTCCCCCCCCCCTCTCTTTCTCTCTCCCTCTCTCCTTCCCCCCCCCCCCCTCTCTCTCTCTCTCTCTCTCTCCCCCGAAGCGGGAGTGCACCCTTGCGGCCATCAGGCGCCATTCCCTCCTTCCTCCCTGACCAGCGAAAAGCAAGCTGCAGCTAATCGTGACAGGTGAGGACGGTGTTTTGTCCGGTGACTCGGTCGGCGTGCCGCAGCGCGAGCTCAGCTGGGGTGACGGCACCGGGCCTGGAGAGGGAGGGAGTGGGGAGGGAGAGAGAGTGGGCAGGGAGAGATAAGGGGAGGGGGAGGGAGAGAGAGAGGGTGAGGGAGGGAAAGAGTGAGGGGGTGGGAGAGGGAGGGAGAGCTCGCCTTCTTTCTTCCTTCGCAGGGGTCCATCGGGCCAGGCCTGAGGCGCTCCTTCCCCCCCCCCCCTCTCTCCAGGCTAATCCCGAACTAAATCCAGCAGTCTGTCTCTCTTCCCCCCCGTCTTCTCTTCTTCCCCCAGTCTCTCTCTCTCTCTCTCTCTCTCTCTTTCCCCCAGTCTCTCTCTTCTCCCCCCAGTCTCTCTCTCACTCCCCCAGTCTCTCTCTCTCTCCCCCCGGTCTCTCTCTCTTTCCCCCCAGTCTCTCTCTCTCTCTCTCTCTCTCCCCCCCAGTCTCTCTCTTCTCCCCCCAGTCTCTCTCTCTCTCTCTCTCTCTCTTCCCCCCCAGTGTCTCGCTCTCTTTCCCTCTCTCTCTCCTTCCCACACAGACAGACAAACTCATTTTTTTATATATATATATATATATATATAAAAATTATTTCTACTTTTTTCATAACAACATGCCCTCAAAAAACCCTCGGCACCGCTGGGCACTCCAGCTAGTAAAAGATGTAATAGCAGAGCACTTGGATTTACAAAAGGTAAATCGTGCTTGACTAATCTACTGGAATTTTTTGAGGATGTAACTGGTAGAATAGATAAGGGAGAACCAGTGGATGTGGTGAATTTGGACTTTCAGAAGGCTTGCGATAAGACCCCGCATAAGAGATTAGCGTGTAAAGTTAAGGCACATGGGAATGTTTCCCCTGGCTGGCCAAGCCAAAAACAACGGGCTAGAGTGAACTTCCCTATCTGGTCCCTCATGAGAGGGGGAAATATTGACGCTCCTTCTAAGTTGACCTGTTTGCCACCCACTCCGAAGCCTGCTGCCCTGAGTTATAGGCCCTGCCAAATCCATTCTCACTTCTCACTTTGGCAGAAGATCGATGCTAACCCCGGATAATCTTGTAAATGAGGTTTGTGCCAAAATTATGGTGATCAATCAGGAGAACCTCTGGGGAAATCCCCGATGCACGTGTCTCGCTGTCTTTGCTGAAGCACTGCTCCTACTTTGTCCAGGGACTGCTTCAGCCCTGGGTTTCATCGCTCTATCATTTCCCTCCCTTTTTAAAAAAAAACGAAATAATAGGATATTGATCGGTTTTAATAAAAATAATGAAGACATTTAATTGCAGTTATGCTGTTAATAGTTAAGTACATGATTTAAAAAAAAAAATATATATATATACACACATGCTAAATGAAGGTAAGTGCAATTTTGCAGGACTAAATACATTTTAAACCAGTAGAAGGAATCACAGAAAAAAACATAATTGCATTGAATATAAAAG
This sequence comes from Somniosus microcephalus, assembly GCF_052327205.1. Classification (NCBI taxonomy): domain Eukaryota; kingdom Metazoa; phylum Chordata; class Chondrichthyes; order Squaliformes; family Somniosidae; genus Somniosus; species Somniosus microcephalus. The sequence continues at coordinate 212,434,307 of NC_140987.1, forward strand.
TAAACTGATTTCCAAGCAAATATTAAAGCAAGAGGATTTTTTTTTAGAAATTGATTTGGAGAGCAAACAAAATACAAATAATTAAGCGATATCATAATTTTTTATATATATTCTGACATTTTGTCTATGATGACACCGATATTCGAGTCCCAGTTGTTTCTTAGAATAAGGTAGTAGTCTGAGACGGGCATCTTCGTTGCCTCTGGCCTGCTCCCTGGCAACCTTTTGTTGAGGTGCAGAGTGGTTGGAGTTCTGGTGGGATGGATCCCCTGCCCATTTTCCACTGTCTGATTTACACTGCAACAACAGTCTGTTGGCAACAGCAAATCCAAGCCCTACTCTAATCTATTGTATTGCAGAACATCTGAAATACTTTATAGGATATCCGTAGAAATAAAACTGCTGGTTTGAAAGGACACCAAGTACTGTGATTACCCCAGGGGTTCTAATTTTGTTTTTTGTTTAATGAATTGGTCTTTTATAATTTCTTGCCAAGTTGCTGATCTGTACAGATGAGATTGTTTCTGTTCCAGAGTCACTAACTGTTTGAATATTAGACTTCTCCAGTAGTTTGCAAAGTAAGTTTCGTTTGCACCATATAGCATCTACAAAATTGATTTTTAAAAATAATTTAATTAGAATGAAACGCGTGAAACCGTATACTCAATGTTCATTGCGGAACATTTTGGGGAGTTTCCAAGAGATTTAACATTAATTAGCCATTGCTTAAATTAAGGTTGTCTAACTCCAGAGAGTACATTAGAAATAATTTTTGCACTGTACTATTTATCTTCGGACAGATCTGTCGATGTGTGCCTACTGAAGACAGTTTGGATGTCCAGGCAGCTAGCCAGTGGTTGGACTTAGCCCAACAGGCCATTGCCGGCGCCATTGGAGTACAAGTCAAGGAGTAAACAGATTTTTGTTTTTTAGTACATTGTGACTAATTTACTACAATGTCTTTATAGCTCACAACAACAACTGTATTTATATATCGCCTTTAAGGTAGTAAAATGTCCCAAGGCGCTTCACAGGAGCATTATTAAACAAAACGTGAGACCAAGCCACATAAGGAGATGCTATGGCAGGTGACAAAAAGCTTGGTCAAAGAGGTAGATTTCAAGGAGCATTTTAAAGGAGGAAAGAGAGGTAGAGAGGCGTAGATGTTTAGACAGGGAATTCCAGAGCTTCGGGCCTTGGCAGCTGAAGGCACAGCTGCCAATGATGGAGCAATTAAAATCGGGGATGCTCAAGAGGCCAGAATTAGAGGAGCGCAGATATCTCTTGATGAGGGGCGGGGGGGGGGGTGGTAGTGGTTGTGGGGCTGAAGGAGATTACAGAGACAGGGAGAGGCAAGGCCATGGAGGGATTTGAAAACAAGGATGAGAATTTTAAAATCAAGGCGTTGCTTAACCGGGAACCAATGTAGGTCAGCGAGCAGAGTTGTAATGGGTGAACGGGACTTGGTGTGAGTTAGGACACGGGGAGTAGAGTTTTGGATGACCTCAAGTTTACGGAGGGTAGAATGTGGGAGGCCAGCCAGGACTGCGTTGGAATAGTCGAGTCTAGAGGTAACAAAGGCATGGATGAGGTAGGGGCAGAGTCGCCAATGTTACGGAGGTGGAAATGGGCGATCTTAGTGATGGCGCGGATGGTCGGAAGCTCATTTCAGGATCAAATATGACACCAAGGTTACGAACAATCTGGTTCAGCCTCCGACAGATGCTAGGGAGAGCGATGGAGTCAGTGGCTAGGGAACGGAGTTTGTGGCGGGGATTGAAGACAATGGGGGAGAAATTCAGTTGTTAGCGCCACCCATTAGCGCCTTAAGAGGGCGATAGGTGGGGCGCAAAGTGGCTAGCGCTCAGGCGCGGCGAAACCTGCGCCTCTCGCGAAATTGAGCGGACATTTAGCGGCGGCGCAAAACCGCAACGCCCGCTCAGCTGCGCGCGCAGATCCTGACGTCATTTCATGGTGCAACGCCCTTGGGCCGCCCCCCTCCTTTCCGCCTGGTGCTCCCAGCGACTGGTTGACTGGAACGGTTCCCAGTCGCTGTGGGGCTGGGGGGGCGCTATTTAAAGGGGGCTATTCCTGGCTTCTTTGTGGTAGCCATTTTTGGACCACTCCTTCTGTGAGAGAGAGAGATTTGCAGAGAGACAAAGGGAGAGAGCTTTCGGCATTGAGTCAGTGCTCGCAGAGGTATTTCTGGCTTCGGCCCAGAACTTTGTAGTTGGTTTGATTTTTCAGTGGCATAACCTTGAGTGGCCACATACTATGGGGGCTGCAATGGGTGGAAACGTTGGGTTTCTCCATTGCATTGAGAGGGCTCAGAGACGCCGAGAGAGAGTGCCAATCATGGCCAGACGGAGGAGGGCCAACAGGCGTCAGCACAGGAGACCTTACCCTCCCAGGGTATTCCGCCAACAGTTCTCCTACCTCAACATGTCTGAGGAGCAGTGTTTTCGGAGGCTTCGATTCAGCAGGGAGGTGGTCACTGAGCTCTGCCACCTGCTTCAGCCAGATCTGCAGCCTCAACTGAGGAGCAGGACGTCTCTGTCGGTGGCAGTGAAGGTGATAGTGGCTCTCAAGTCGCCCATTTCGTTGTAGTGTGCTGCATGCTGCATAACCTGGCAATCCTCAGGACTCGGCCACTGCCACCAGACATTGGAGCACCAGCAGAGGAGGAGGAGGAGCACCAAGACGGGAGGGAGGCACAAAGTGCAAGGACCGTCCGTCAGCGGCTTATTGCAAGTCGGTTCTAGGCCCCCTCTGAGGGAATGGCTTGTGCCATTGAAAGAACATGAATGGAACTGTTCTGCAACCCCTGAGCCGGTCAAGGCAACAAATAGTTCAAAGAGCAAACATGCACAATCTGAATAAAGACACTTATTTATTTAACAAACTGTGTGCCCTTCCCGCATGACAAAGTAATAGAGAAAACCCCCCAAAAAAGCAGTCAGACACATAACTGGCTCTCACAACCTGGAGACAATGAACAAAAGAGTAAACAAAAAATGACCACGATCCTCGGCCTTCACTAAAAAAAATTAACAGCATTTTGCCACACCTCCTACTTTTTGCCCTTCGAGGGTGATCTGCTTCGCTTGCGAGATTGGCCCTTTCCCATCCTGCAGCTCCTCCGCAATGGGACCCCAGTGGCTGCAGCAGCAAGGCTGGGGGAAGGCTGCTGAGTGTCAGAAACTGAGTCGGCAGATGCCCTTGAGGGATGGCCTGGACCAGCTCTGGGCCTGGAGGGCCCGGCTGCTGACTGCTCCAACTCTGCATGGGCGGCAGCAGTCTGTCCTACGGGTGGTGGCAGCTGCAGTGGAGAAGTGACAGTGTTGGCAGCAGGAATGCTGCCATCCTGACAGAGGACAGGCACTCCCTGGTCGGACGACACACTGGCACTCCCACGGGGCAGCACTGCAGCGTGCGGAGCAATCTGCTGAAGCACAGACTGCTGGCCTGCTGCAGCGCAGCGAGGGCCCCGACGATTTGTGCCTGATCCAGCGAGGGTGGCAGCAGTCAGTGCTCGTGTGGCCTCAATCTGCGTCTGCATCAGACCAGCCACTGACTGCATTGCACCACTAAGCAGTTGCGTGGAAGCTGCCTGTGCTGCACCAAACTCCTGCAGACTCCTTGCCAGTGCTGCGCCGAAGTCCTGGACACTCCTTGCCAGTGACTCAATGGATTCGGGCATCCTTGCCACTGCAGCCATGAGCTCAGTGTGCCTCTGCTCCGCCTGGGCGCCCATTTCAGCGAGGAGCCACACCTCTTCTGCGCTCACTGTAGCAGGACTGGAGGCCAGACTCTCCCTCCGGGGAGAAGGCCGCCGAGCTTCCCTACCCACGCCTCCCCCCCCCCCCCCCCGCGTTGCTGCAGCCCGCTGGGCCCCGGAGCTTCACCCTCCTCAGACCCTTCTCCCCTCCAGGGAAGACGTGTCCCCATTATGGCCATGGGCTGCCTTGGTTGAGGGTGGCACTGATGGTCCGGCTTCCTCTTCCTCCTCGCCTTCAGAATCACTCACAGTGGCAGCTTGAGGGCCCACCTCCTCACCTGGCGAATCAGCATCTGAAAGCAGGGAGGTACAAGAGTTGCTTTAGCGTGAGGACAGGGCGGCAGCGAGGGAGGCATGAGTGCTGCAATGCACTGTATTGGTTCGATAGTGGCAAAGGATGCTGGTGTGAGGCACAAGTGGAAGGAGAGAGGTCAAAAAGGTGATGACCTTACCATTGCTGTCCAGAACGGGGTCAGCATCTCCAGTGGCGACGGGGCCAATCATCCGGCCTGCCATAATGCGCTGGACTCGCTGCTCCAGATCGCTGAGGTCTTGAAGGTGAGGCCGGCCTCCCCCGGTCCATTGCTGCTGCCTCCTGTTATGGGCCAGCTTGCCCTGCAAGAGAAAGGACGGGTTCTGAGTAGTGTGATGCCCTGATCTTGGCTGCACTGCCTCCCATGGTGGAATAGCCCTTAGTGTGTAAAGTGCTGAATGTGCGTGAGTGTTTCATGAAAGGCCCATAGGTGTTGGATGAGGGCTGGGCATTGGGGCTTTCAGGACCCTTTGGCCATAAAGTGAGGTGCACATGCAGGGATGAAGAGGATACTGAAAAGCGTACTCACCCTGACAACCCAAGTGAGGTCGTTGAACTTCTTCCTGCATTGCACAGGGGCTCTAGGCACCATGCTGCTGGAGGTCACTCTGTAAGCCACCTCCCTCCAAGCTTTGCGATAATCGGTGGGCAGTGGCCTCCTGCCACTGTCCGGAAACAGGATAGATCGCCTGCGCTCCACCGCACCAACCAGAACCTGCAGGGCCCCCTCACTGAACCGCTGCGCTCGCTCCCTGGCCTTCTCCATGGTCCTAGGCGTTGGAATGTGGCAGCAGGTCTGTCCAGGCCGAGAATCAAGGCTCCGATGTGCAGGGTGTGGCTGCAATCCAAGATCGACCCTCCCCTTTAAGAGCTGACCGGCGCCAGCGTGTCTGCGTGCAATCGCTAACTGGCTGCACCTGCGCTGTGCCCGCCCTCGGTGGTAGCGCCTCGCTTCTCCGGCTTAGTGCCTTAGGACAGTCGTGTAGCGCCTCGCTTCTCCGGCTTAGTGCCTTAGGACAGTCGTGCAGCGCCTGTTTTAGCGATCCAAGCACCTCCTGGGGCGAAGCAGGTCAATTTAGCTGTAGGTGGCGATAATTTGCGCCGGGCGCTAAATTTCGCACCCGCTCGAGTATAACGCCCCAAACATGGCGATACTGAATTTCTCCCCCAATGGCTTTGGTCTTCCCAATATTTAGTTGGAGGAAATTTCTGCTCATACACTGCTTGTCAGACATCCAGTATTGGAAGAGTTTAGATACAGTGGAGGGGTCATGAGAAGTGGCGGTGTTGTAGAGCTGGGTGTGGTCAGCGTACATGTGGAAACTGATGCTGTGTTTTCAAGTGGTGTCGCAGAGGGGGAGCATGTAGATGAGAAATAGGAGGGGGCCAAGGATAGATCCTTGGGCGACACCAGAGGTAACTATGCAGGAACGGGAAGAGAAGCCATTGCAGGTGAATCTCTGGCTACGATTAGATAGATGAGAATGGAGCCAGGCGAGTGCAGTCCCACCCAGCTGGATGACAGTGGAGAGGCATTGGAGGAGGATGGAGTGGTCAACCGTGTCAAAGGCTGCCGACATTAGCAGTAATGTTGGAAATTGTACAAGACATGCTTTAGCATAATCACTGGGTAAAGTGTGGCATACAAGTTTAATCTTTCACATCATAAATTGTTAAACTCACAAAAACACTTATTAGCAGAAAATAAATAAGGGCACTGATATGGCAGTCACAGTTACCAAGCTACTTTTGTCTTAACTACACACTTTCATCACCATATAGACTACTATAAATAAATATGATGGTGTGCTGTCATTTTAATTTGTCGTCTTATTTTCTTTCCCATGCTGCTTATTCCCTCCCAACTGCTTCAGTTGTGAATATTGGATAATACAGATCACAAACTTCATAACACCCGATGTCCATGGCAGCCAAGAGGATGTTGTGTCTTGATTTCTTTCTCTTCATGCCATGCTTTGGGATTATTTAATGCATTAGTTGATCGCCTGTGGCGTTGCACATGGGGAAATCAAGGCCCAGTACAGTATCAGGTTAAGCAGGACCATAGGTTGCGGGGATAATTGAACCGAGGCAATTATCAGCAACCTCAGACAGGAAAGTATGGAAAACGTGCAGGTTGAGTTGGTGCTCTGCTGAGGTTTGTGACAAGGTGACGTTAACAGGGTAACCGAAAGAAAAATATTACTGCTGATCTATGGTTATCTAAACCAACAATATGCAGCATTGTGGTAAAAATAGAAAATGCTGGAAATACATAGCAGGTGTGTCAGCAGTTGGAAAGAGAAAAGACCAGTTAACATTTTGTGTTAATTGGGTTGTGACAAAGGATCTACACCCGAAACATTAACTTGTCTTTTGTCTTTACAGAGCTGATGAACTGCTGTGTATTTGCATCATTTATTTGATATTTATTTCACGTGTTGAGCATTTGAAGTTTTAATCTCTAATGTACAACATTATATTCTCCTGAACAGTTGCCTTTTACTCTAGTATTAACCAAAAATAATTATAGGGTTTAATCATTTGGAAATGTTTTTGTTTTCACAGTATTAACATCACAGCTAAGCGTTTGGGTGGAGCTTATGGAGGTAAAGGTTCTCGTGCCAACTTAGTAGCTTGTGCTGTAGCAGTGGCTGCCACAGTGCTTCGCAGGTAGGATTCAGTTGAATACGGTTCAAAATGTACTGTTGGCTTCTTCATTTTGTAGTTTACAGAAACCTAACAGTATCAGAACTTGTAACACGTGCTTTATTCCTGCTTTTTGTGCATACGTGAATGAATCATATTAAAAGCTGGGATTGTTCTCCTTAGAGCAGAGAAGGTTAAGGGTAGATTTAAGAGAGGTATTCAAAATTTAGAAGGGGTTTTGATGGAGTAAATAAGGACAAGTTATTTCCACTGGCCGGTGGGTCAGTCTCCAGAGGACACAGATTTAAGATAATTGGCAAAAGAGCAGGAGGGGAGATGTGACTGTTTTTATGCAGTGAGTTGTTGAGATCTAGAATGCATTGCCTGAAAGGGTGGTGGAAGCAGATTCGTTAGTAACTTACAAAAGGGAATTGGAAATGTACTTGAAAAGGAAAAGATTTGCAGGGATATGGGGAAAGAGTGGGACTAATTAAATACCTCTTTCAAAGAGCTGACACAGACACATTGGACCAAATGACGGCCTCCTGTGCTGTACGAGTCTATATTGTAGAGCCAATTATGATCCTTATATGTGGATGAAACTTGGTCTTGAGAATCTGCACTTTCGGGAGATGTCATGGCCAATATATTTTGCTCTGGTGGCAATGTTGCAAAGTAGGTCTTTGGCCCCCTCATGTCTTCATGCCCCGTGTCAGAAGATTGCTTTGAGGGCAGAAATGGCTGGCATCCCAGCGGTACGGGTCCCTGCCCGAACTTCCACTTCTGCTCTTCCCCAATACTACTAGAAAACCAACATAAAGCAGGCAGAAAATCTTCCTTAACAACACACCAATGGAAGAGTTATCAGTCTAATAACAGAAATTTAATTCTGAATCATCCTAAATACTACTTCTGGCCCCCTCAATAGTTTGTCTTGCACTGAGAACAGTAATAATTTGCATTTATTTAGCACCTTTTTTAATGTAGAAAAACATCCTAAGCCTTATCTGCATAGGCCCAATCTGTCTCCCGCCCAAACCTGACGGGAAGTGGATTGAGCGGGCTGTCGGGCGGCTGGAAAACAGTCCCCAGCACTTAAGTGGTTGGGAGGGAGTTCAGGAGGGTTGATGTCTTTTTCAACTCTCGTGTATTACGCCTTATTTAAAGGAACAGCTGCCAGACCAGAACAAGATAGAGTTGCATCATATTTATTGCAACTGGCCTCTGTCTTTAGACTAAACCGCTAGCCACTCCGGGATCATCCTGGAGGGCATGGACTGCCCAAGGTTCCTTTTCTGCACAGCTTACTGCCTTCTCATTCCCCTTTACCCACCACTCTCGCATCTGACAAGTACAAAGGGATCATGGATTTCTTTGTTTCTAATATTGCGACTGTCCTGTCCACTGTCTCCCTTTTCTCTCTTTTCCCCTGCTCCCAACCTCTCCTGAATCCCTCACGTACGCCAGATCCCTGTCACTCTGCAGTTTCCTCATTTACTAGACCATGTGATAGCCAACCCGGATCAAAGCTTCAAACCACAGATTGTATCCATCACCAAGACAGTAAACTTTGCCTGTTATCTCTAGGCTGCATTATTCCAATGCTGTCCTTTCTGCCCTCTCAAACTCCACATTCCACAAACGCCAACTTGTCAAATGCTGCTGTCTGTATTTAATCCTGCATTAAGGTTTGCTTTCCCATCACCCTTGGCCTTGTTAATCTACACTTCCACCAACGTATTAAATTTAAACTACTTGGGGGAGAAATTGGGTGCGTAGCGCCACCTGTTAGCGCCTAAAGAGGCAGTCAGTGGCTGTAGCGCCACTGGCTGCGTCTCCCGCGATATTCAGTAGGGGCGCTAATGGTGGCGTTAGGCTTTTGCACTGCGCCGCCACCAATGACGTCATCGGTGTGCGCAGCGCCCCATTCGTGCCCCGTTCGCAATATTTGGTAGCAAACGGCGCAGTTGCGCCGCTCGCTACCCGCGCCCGGTTCACGGGGCCTTACTGTGCCGGCAGCGGCGCAAGTTAAGGTGGAGGTGCGGGGCGGCCGCCTGCCAGCACCTCCGTCCCCGGCCTCCTAACCACCCCCCTCCCCCCGCGGCATTGCCGGCTGTTTCCCAAGAGCCCGGCACTTCTCCTTGTTGCCGGGTTCATTTGCCGGCACTCGCGAGCGGGGATCGCGCTGTTGCAGGCACCTCCCCCTTAACCTCGCCCCGTGTCCCTCGAGCGGCACTGAAACTGAATTTCTGGCAATCGGAATTACTCCGATCGCTGCGCTAAATCCTGCGCTCAGGCGACTTTTGCGCCACTTTGGCGCCCCAACCCAATTTCTAGGCCCTTGTCTTCTTCTTCAAATTCTTCCATTGCTTTGCCTCATTCTATCTTGACAGCCTCCTCCGCCCTTCTACCTCTCTCATACCCTTTGCTCTGCTGACGTTTATGTGGTCGTCCTCCACTTTACCACCTTTCTGTTCTCCTTTAAAAATGTTAACCCATCTTTTCGACCAAGCTTTCAGTCACCCCTCCTAACTTTTCCCTCCACAGTTCGGCACCTACTTCCTTATTTATTTCCATATGCTTTGGGATGTCTTCTATTTCAAAAGTTGTACATAAAAACAAGTTGTCATTACTTGATTACTCCTGCAAGACTATAGTGTAATTTTGTTTTCCCTCTATTGAACCCATTGTTGGCCAATTGAAGCACATGAGGGGATGTGTTGCACTATACTTTACCTCAGTACAACCCACTGGAAAATGCAACATGGTTGGTGATTGGCCTCAATTGACGAAGATAAATCGGCCTTTATTTGAACCAATATTGAAAAAATTTCTGATGCTATTTCCCATATGGCAATTTTAAAGTTAGGAACGGATGTGAAGTTTATAAGGGTAACGTAAAAAAGAGATAATAGAACATAGAAATGGCGATAATAGAAAAGGAGATGATCAAATATTCCATGGAAAGTGATAGTTCCTGTGTTGCTGTGATCAGGCAGTTGCCATTGTCACCTATGCAAAACAGCTAGCTAGGGCTGGATAGTGTAACTGGAAGATGGGTAAATATTCCAAAGTTTCCCTTCATTACCTTTTGGGGATTAGGGAAACATTTTTGCAAAACTACCCCTCTGGTGATCAAATGGGTGGCGTAGAGTTCACTGTTGTATAGATTATCTGTGGCCTGTTGAAGAGGTAAGCTTCATTAGTCAGACAGCTTTTTCTCATTTTGTCCTTTCTTGTGCATGACCCCATTGTCTCTTACAGACCTGTTCGATGCATGATGGACCTGAGCACCAACATGAAAGCAATTGGCAAACGCCATGGTTATATCTTCAAATACAAGGTTAGAAAAAAGTTCCAAAATGATAGAAGGTCTGTCTTTATACCAGCTTTTGCTGGTTTGCTATGAACCAGAATAATCTAATAAGGTCTATAAACAAATGATAAAAAGGTATGTTTTGAGCAATTAAAGTGTGATTAAATTTCACAGATAAATCAAGCATTGTGTGGAAAGATTCATGTCTAACTTTTTAGAAGAAGTATTTGTACCAATCAAATACTTGGGGCAAATACACATTACTGCTATTCTTTTAAATTTGTAGTGAATAACCCCATTTGAGCAAATACTGTCCACAGTAATGGGGCTCTCACACACAACTACTGTAATACAACAATACAGTCTAGTGATCGGTGTAGTGTATGTGCCTTTAAGAGCCCCAGGTGTGCTGTAATGCCGGTAATGGCCACTTGGGCTATATAAGCCTGTATATTGTGTATATCCGTTAGAACCCCCCCCCAGACTTTGCTTAGTAAACACCTATGAACCAACTCCTGTCTTCAGTGTCTTTATCAACACACGGACACTACAGTGGCGACGAAGTGGAAACGGACTTACCTGCAATTCGGCAGCACCTCAAGGACGTCGATTCCTCGGGCGTCCAGAAGACTCAAGAAAGTGAGAGAAGCTGTGGTTTCACCAGCTGGCCAAGCTGGTGGCAGGTACTGCGCTAATCCTTCCTGGGCGTCAGGCTGGGGCTCCAGCGGCTGGCTCTACAGCTAAGACAGGCAGCGAAATCGGAGGCAAGCAATAACGGACTGGGAGGGAGCACTCGGGAGACGGCCGGCGCTGCAAGCAGGTCGGCGTTCGGACCTGGAGAGAAAGTCCGGCGGGAACAAGTCTCCAACAAATAAATTTAAAAATTTTTTTTTTTAAATGAACGGAAACGTGGGAAACAGCGTTGTCATCGGCAGCAGCGGCCGGGAAGCGCCATATCTTTGCTGCAGAAAAGAAAGAAAAGCGCGGGAAGCGCCATATCTTTTCTAAGATGCCTAAGTCTGGCAATATTGATGCTTTTGATAGCGAAATAGAGGATTGGACCACATATGTGGAAAGAGTAGAGGTATATTGCACTGCAAATGGAATAGAAGATGAAAAAAAAGCTTCAGTACTGCTGAACCTAATGGGCGCAAAGGCATATGGGCTGTTACAAAATTTAATCACTCCAGCCAAACCAAAGGACAAGAATTTTAAAGAAATTGTTGATACCCTGCAGGAGCACTTAAACCCAACACCGCTGCTGATAGCGGAACGATTCAAATTCTTCCAGAGAAATCAACACAAAAATGAAAGTAACGCTGATTACCTCACCGAATTAAGAAAGCTGTCAAAGTACTGCCAATTCGGGGCAGGACTAGCAGATTATCTTCGAGACAAATTCGTCTGCGGTCTCTTAAGTGAAGGAACACAAAAAAGGCTGCTTTCTGAAAAAGATTTAACACTGGACAAAGCTTTCAGTATGGCTGTATCATACGAAGCAGCAGCAAGAGGAGCTGCAGAGATACAACAAAAGACACAGGACTTCGGCACCCATGAAATGACACGGGGTTTCGAAAGATGTTATCGCTGCGGCAGATCCACCCATAACCAGAGGGACTGCTGGTTCAAGGACAAAGCATGCAGGCAATGCGGAAAGATTGGACACATTGCACGGGTATGCCGATCTGGACAAAATAAATCCACAGACAGAAAAAAAAAAAAATCAATAAAGAAAAGTACAGAAAGGTACAAATGATGACGGACAGTAGCTCCGAAGACTCCGAAAACAAGAGACTAAGCTGTCTCAAATTACATAATGTACTTGCCAAAGATGATTACCAAACCATTTGGGTTACCCTCACGATAGCAGGATCCCCAGTTAAAATGGAGCTAGATACAGGATCAGCTCTAACCGTAATAAATCGACGGGATTACGAGAGGCTATTTCCGCATATACCTCTAAAAGACACATCCATTATCTTAAAAACATATACGGGGCAGAAAGTATACCCCAAAGGAAAAATAAGGGTGCCTGTTGTATACAACGGCAAAGAAATACAAAAGTTGTATTTATACATTCTACAAGATGGTGGTCCACCGTTGTTGAGACGTGAATGGATCAGAAAGATATGTTTAGACTGGCACTCCATTCAGGCACTGACGGTGACCAGTAAGGAAAAAAACGATGATGACATCATACCTGAACGATTAAAAGACATCTTGGCCAATGTCAAAGAAGTGTTTCAAGAGAAACTAGGAACCTTGAAAGGCATCACCGCCTCAATAAAAGTGGAAGATGCAGCAATTCCCAAATTTTTTAAGGCAAGACCGGTGCCATACGCAATTCGTCCAGCAGTCGAGGCAGAGCTGGAGAATTTGGAAAAGGCAGGCGTATTATCCAAAATAGATTGGAGCGAGTGAGCAACACCCATCGTTCCAGTCATGAAAAAAGCATTGAATAATGATAAATCTGAAGAACAGAGAAAAATTCGCATCTGTGGAGACTTCAAGGTGACTGTAAACCCGGTCCTTCACACAGTACAATATCCTCTTCCGAGGATAGAAGATATTTTCGCCTCACTATCCGGAGGGAAACGTTTCACCAAAATTGACTTGGCACAGGCATATCTACAGATGGAGGTTGAGGAGGCCTCTTAAAAAGTATCTCATGATAAACACACACAAAGGCCTGTACCAGTACAATCGACTGGTTTTTGGAGTAGCATCAGCTCCAGCTATCTGGCAAAGAGCTAGGGAGCAAGTCCTGCAAGGGATTCCGGGGACTCATTGCTACCTAGACGACATCCTTGTAACAGGAGAAAACGACAACGAGCACCTTGCCAATTTGGAGCAGGTGCTCACTAGGCTGAGAGAACGGGGCCTACGAGCAAATCGCCCCAAGTGCAAATTTTTCCAAAATCAAGTATCATATTGTGGCCACATAATTAATAAGGAAGGGTTGCATAAGTCACCTGAAAAAATTGAAGCGGTCATAAAAGCCCCAGCACCTGAAAATGTCTCACAATTAAGGTCGTTCCTGGGATTAATAAATTACTATCATAAATTTTTACCGAACTTATCAACTCTTCTACACCCTCTTAATGAACTGCTACAAACAGGAGTGATTTGGAAATGGAACAAAGACTGTAAATGTGCCTTCCATAAATGCAAAGACTTAATCACATCCGAAGAAGTTTTGGCTCATTACAACCCATCACTGCCAATCAGACTGGCGTGCGATGCATCCCCTTATGGCGTAGGAGCAGTATTATCGCATAAATTCCCTGATGGCTCAGAACGGCCGATAGCTTTTGCGTCACGCTCATTAAACTCAGCTGAGCGTAACTATGCCCAAATCGACAGGGAAGCACTCAGCCTGGTATGGGGAGTGAAGAAATTCAACCATTACCTACACGGACAAAAATTTACCTTGTTGACTGACCATCAACCCCTCATCTCCATATTCAACCCTAAAAAGGGTGTTCCCATTATGACAGCACAAAGGCTACAGAGGTGGTCCCTTTTTCTAGGGGCACTACAGAGGTGGTCCCTTTTTCTAGGGGCACACCAATACAACATAGAATACAAAGGTTCAAAACAGCATGGGAATGCTGACGGTTTATCGCGCCTACCGTTGCCAACGGTAGAAGAGGCACCTACAGTAGACCCAGTGGAGATGTTCCACTCTACCATAGTGGAATGTCTACCAGTAACAAATTCTGCCATTGAAAGGGAGACGAGAAATGACCCGACTCTCTCACGGGTCTACGATTTAACAGTGAAGGGATGGCCAGCACATGGCGAACCACTGTTGCCAGCATTCTCGCAAAGAAGAGAACAGCTGTCAGTGTGCCGAGGAACCTTGATGTGTGGATCCAGAGTGGTGATTCCACCCAAACTCCAGGATAAAGTGCTAAAGGAGCTTAACGAGGGGCATCTGGGTGGAGTGAAAATGAAGAACCTAGCTAGGGCGTTTGTATGGTGGCCAGGTATCGATGGAGACATCGAAGAAATGACCAAGAGCTGCCTAGGATGCCAGAAGGTCCAAAACGCTCCACCACAAGCCCCTCTACATCCATGGGAGTGGCCCTCATCTCCCTGGCAAAGGGTGCACATCGACTTTGCTGGTCCATTTATGGACTCAATGTTCTTAATCGCGGTTGATGCACACTCCAAGTGGCCGGAGGTAATAAAGATGTCCTCCACCGCCACGGAAAAGACCATCACAGTATTAAGGACCATATTTGCCAGGAATGGGCTGCCGGAACAGATCTGTTCTGATAATGGACCACAATTTGTGTCCGAAGAATTCAGGAAGTTCTTAAAAAAACAAAAAAACAATGGGGTTAAGCACTACACGTCCGCCCCATACCATCCCGCCACCAATGGATTGGCTGAAAGGTTTGTCCAGACCTTCAAGAAGGCCATGGGTAATGAAGACATAAAACTTCAGCACAAGGTGGATAACTTCTTATTCGCATACAGGAATGCAACACATATGGTTACCAACCAAACTCCCGCCATGATGTTCTTCAATAGAAACCTAAGATGCCGGCTGGATTTGGTCAAGCCCAACATCAGAAGGGACGTGGAGAACCGGCAGTTTCAAGGCATAAATGAAAGGCCAACTAGAACCTTCCAGATAGGTCAACAAGTTTTGGCCCGGGACTACCGTACCAAGAAATGGCAGCCTGGAACTATCTGCACACGACTAGGACCGCTGATGTATACCGTGGACATCGGAGAAAGCATAATAAGGCGCCATGCTGACCAAATCATAAAGTCATCCGAAAAGGGACAACCTACACCACGACTCTATACGTCTAACGATGAAGTAGAGATACCCATATCTACCTCCGATCCGGTGATACTGGAACCCGATGAACCCGACACTGGCATTCAAGCCGAATCAGCCTTGCCAAAAGAACCTACTACACCACCAGAAACTACTACACCCCCGAGGCGTTATCCGGACCGAGTCAGGAAGCCTCCTGAGAGACTGACTTATAATTAATTAACTACAGCAATGTGTATATTATTTTTCTTATAACATGTAATTAATAATTACTTAAAATATGATGTACTGGTTAGCTAAAAGGGGAGGAATTGTAGTGTATGTGCCTTTAGGAGCCCCAGGTGTGCTGTAATGCCGGTAATAGCCACTTGGGCTATATAAGCCTGTATATTGTGTATATCCGTTAGAACCCCCCCCAGACTTTGCTTAGTAAACACCTATGAACCAACTCCTGTCTTCAGTGTCTCTATCAACACACGGACACTACAATCGGGCTGTCCTACATCTACAGTACAGTCTGCAGTGATCAGGTAGTACATATTAACATGGTAATATGTTGGGCAGAAGAACATTGGTCCATCCACCTAACCCATTCAAACCAGCTATCAGTTTCCTTGTCATGAGTCTTAAACTTATAGTCCTGTATCCCATTTCCAAATAGTAATTCAGCCAGTCATTCTTTAAAACCTCTCATGATTTTCTGTTGCACCACCCCACAGGTAATCTGTTCCACAATTCTAGCGCCCTCTTACTAAAAAGAAAGTTGGCTAAATTTTCAATTTTCTTTTGATGCTCCAATCTTTAAATGCCGCCCCTTAATCCTTGAATCCTGTGCCTGACAGAAGAACTTTCCAAGATTCAAATTCTCCATATTGGTGACAGTGTTAAAGATTATCAAGCCCCCGCCACCCCCCATCCTTCTCTTCTCTGGGTATATATTCTTTCCTCCTTACTCAGCCCTGTAAATTAATGGATTAGTTATTTCCTCCTCCTCTGGATGCTTTCTAGTAATGATGCATCTTTCTTGTAAAATGGAGTCCAAAACTGAACGTAATATTCCAGATGCAGAAATACAGGAAACTTTTTTTTATCCGGCACGGACGGGACCGACGTTGTGCCAGTTCATCAAAAATTCCGGATAACCGAACGCTATAGTAAAAGATATGGAGAGCTGACAGCTCCATATAAAGCAACAAACCCTGTTGCTTAGCAACAAGTGTAGAACAATGGCCACAAGTTCCAAGCGACTCTGTAGCTTAGCAACAGCTGCAGCCACACCCTTGCACAGCAACAGACGGAGGAAGGCAAATACAATATGAAGTAAAACCTACTCCTGAATTTTGCCGGTTAACCGAGATTTCCGGTTATTTAGGTGCCGGTAAATCGAAAGTTTCCTGTGTAACTTCAGCGTCATTTCCTTAGACTTACATCTTATCCTTAGCTATCTGTGCCAATGTTTTATTTGCTTTCTTCACTGCCTGTAAACAGTGTGGCCCATCCATCAAAATCCCCAGATCTCTTTCCTGTTCTGTTTCTTTAATAATCTCAAATATGTTATTATTCATTGGATTGATGCACTATTGAAGTCTGTAACTGCGTATCCTTTGCCGTGTAGACATGTAGTCCAGTTAGATTGCTATAAATCTATCGTAACAAATGGTGCTTTAAAAAGACAATTCTTTTGATTTGTTATAGGTGGGATTCAATGAGGATGGTACACTAAATGGTATTATCATTACTTACTACTGTGATAATGGAAGCAGCCCGAATGACAACGAGGTTGGAGAAAGCTTCTTATTTTCTGATAATGGTAAAGTATCTCACTTAGCAGTTCAGTATCAACACATTATCAACATTTGAAGCCTCAGATGATGTTAACTGTTGTTTCCTTGAGTACTTTAACCTGTAAACAAAAGGGAATTTTTTTGAGCTGAGAAGTCCAATTACTAGACCTGTCATCTAGTTCATCTACAATCTTGACTGATGCTACAATTTTAATAAATAAAGATTGAATAAAACCAACTGTGCTATTGCATGGCAAAATTGGCCTTTATTATTGAAGTACTAAAGGTAGTTAACAAATTATCCAACAGGAAATACATTTCCACTATGTCTTTAGCTCTTGTGTTCATTTTAAATTGCATTCGATAGAAAATATTCTCTTTTTCAGCAAAACTTAATCCAATAAGTAGCTACCAACTATTTTAGTGGTCTGTTGGCAGAACTGTGTGCGCGTAAGAGATATTAATGAACATCCGCTAATGCCACCGTCAAGTTTTCTGCCAGCTTCTAGCCATACGGTTACTAAATCTACCTGTTGCAGATGCATCTGTCCATGACAGCATTGGTGGAAGTGACCACCGCACAGTCCTTGTGGAGACGAAGGCCCGTCTTCATGTTGAGGATACCCTCCACCGTGTTGTGTGGCACTACCACCGTGCTAAATGGGACAGATCTCGAACAGATCTGGCAACTCAAAACTGGGCATCCATGAGGCGCTGTGGGCCATCAGCAGCAGCAGAATTGTATTCAACCACAATCTGTAACCTCATGGCCCGGCATATCCCTCACTCTACCATTACCATCAAGCCGGGAGATCAACCCTGGTTTAACGAAGAGTGCAGGAGAGCATGCCGGGAACAGCAACAGGCATACCGAAAAATGAGGTGTCAACCTGGTGAGGCTACAACACAGGACTACTTGCATGCCAAACAACAGAAGCAACATGCAATAGACAGAGCTAAGCGATCTCACAACCATCGGATCAAATCAAAGCGCTGCAGTCCTGCCACATCCAGTCATAGAAACATAGAAGATAGGAGCAGGAGTAGGCCATTCGGCCCTTCGAGCCTGCTCCACCATTCAATGAGATCATGGCTGATCATCCAAATTCAGTAACCTGTCCCTGCCTTCTCCCCATATCCCTTGATCCCTTTAGCCTCAAGAAATATATCCAACTCTTTCTTGAATATATTTAATGAACTGGCCTCCACCGCCCTCTGTGGCAGAGAATTCCACAGGTTCACCACTCTCTGGGTGAAGAAATTCCTCCTCATTTCAGTCCTAAATGGCTTACACCTTATCCTTAGACTATGACCCCTGGTTCTGGACACCCGGCCATCAGAAACATCCTTTCTGCATCTAGTCTGTCCAGACCTGACAGAATTTTATAGGTTTCGATGAGATCCCCTCTCAATCTTCTAAACTCCAGTGAGTATAAGCCCAATTGACACAATCTCTCCTCGTACGTCATTCCTGCCATCCCAGGTATCAGCCTGGTGAATCTTCGCTGCACTCCCTCCATGGCAAGAACGTCCTTCCTCAGGTAAGGTGACCAAAACTGCACACAATACTCAAGGTGCGGTCTCACCAAGGCCCTGTACAACTGCAGCAAGACATCCTTGTTCTTGTACTCGAACCACTAGTGGGTGGTGGTGGACAATTAAACAGTTAACAGGAGGAGGAGGCTCCAAAAATATCCCCATCCTCAATGATGGTGGAGCCCAGCACGTGAGTGCACAAGACAAGGCTGAAGCATTTGCAACTATCTTCAGCCAGAAGTGCCAAGTGGATGATCCATCTCGGCCTCCTCCTGAGGTCCCCAGCATCACAGATGCCAGTCTTCAGCCCATTCAATTCACTCCACGTGATGTCAAGAAACAGCTGAAGACACTGGATACTGCAAAGGCTATGGGCCCTGACAACATTCTGGCAATAGTACTGAAGACTTGTGCTCCAGAACTAGCTGTGCCCCTAGCCAAGCTGTTCCAGTACAGCTATAACACTGGCATCTACCCGGCAATGTGGAAAATTGCCCAAGTATGTCCTGTCTACAAAAAGCAGGACAAATCCGACCCGGCCAATTACCGTCCCATCAGTCTACTCTCAATCATCAGCAAAGTGATGGAAGGTGTCGTCGACAGTGCTATCAAACGGCACTTACTCAGCAATAACCTGCTAACTGACGCCCAGTTTGGGTTCCGCCAGGGCCACTCAGCTCCTGACCTCATTACAGCCTTGGTCCAAACATGGACAAAAGAGCGGAACTCAAGAGGTGAGGTGAGAGTGACTGCCCTTGACATCAAGGCAGCATTTGATCGAGTGTGGCATCAAGGAGCCCTAGCAAAACTGAAGTCAATGGGAATCAAGGGGAAAACTCTCCATTGGTTGGAATCATACCTAGCACAAAGGAAGTTGGCTGTGGTTGTTGGAGGTCATTCATCTCAATCACATGACATCACTGCAGGAGTTCCTCAGGGCAGTATCCTAGGCCCAACCATCTTCAGCTGTTTCATCAATGACCTTCCCTCCATCATAAGGTCAGAAATGGGGATGTTCGCTGATGATTGCACACTGTTCAGCACCATTCGAGACTCGTCAGATACTGACGCAGTCCGTGTCCATATGCAGCAAGACCTGGACAACATTCAGACTTGGGCTGGCAAGTGGCAAGTAACATTCGCACCACACAAGTGCCAGGCAATGACCATCTCCAACAAGTGAGACTCTAACCATCTCCCCTTGACATTCAATGGCATTACCATCGTTGAATCCCCCACTATCAACATCCTAGGGGTTACCATTGATCAGAACTGAACTGGACCAGCCATATAAATACTGTGGCTACAAGAGCAGGCCAGAGGCTGGGAATTCTGCGGCGAGTGTCTCACCTCCTGACTCCCCAAAGCCTTTCCACCATCTACAAGGCACAAGTCAGGAGTGTGATGGAATACTCTCCACTTGCCTGGATGAGTGCAGCTCCAACAACACTCAAGAAGCTCGACACCATTCAAGATAAAGCAGCCCGCTTGATTGGCACTCCATCCACCACCTTCAACATTCACTCCCTCCACCACCGGCGCACTGTGGCTGCAGTGTGTACCATCTACAAGATGCACTGCAGCAACTCGCCAAAGCTCCTTCAACAGCACCTTCCAAACCTGCGACGTCTACCACTTAGAAGGACAAGGGCAGCAGACGCATGGGAACATCACCACCTACAAGTTCCCCTCCAAGCCACACACCATCCTGACTTGGACCTGTATCGCCGTTCCTTCACTGTCGCTGGGCCAAAACCCTGGAACTCCCTTCCTAACAGCATTGTGGGTGTACCTACACCATATGGACTGCAGCGGTTCAAGAAGGCGGCTCACCACCATCTTCTCAAGGGCAATTAGGGATGGGCACTAAATGCAGGCCTAGCCAGCGACGCCACATCCCATCAATGAATAAAAAATAAAAAGAATATAGGCCAGCGTTATTAGGATTTTACGGTGATGATCAGTATCGGATTATTTTTGTTTGCAATAGTTTTTAGGTAACCAATTACAGTGCCTACATGTGTGATTGTATTTGGGAGTTGTGCTGTATGATTGCCACTGATTTTTCCCTCCCTTTCCACATTTAGAATTTCTACTGAAAACCTTGAAAGGACAAAGCTTCCTCTTTACTTCTATAGCTCTAAACAAAATTAAAGTCTATTCAGAAGCTGCTGATCTAGTAATTCAAGTGGATAATGTGTGTGATCATCTACCATGTGTCATGTCACCATCTCACCCTGAAAGTTCCTTTTTACAAAAGTGGAACAAAGAACACAGTGGGCCCACTTGTTTACTCATGCGATCAGAGCACCTTGATGCAAACTGTATTTCCCATTGTTTTTTAATTAATGATCTGGCCAAGGCTGCACATTGGTTAGGGTGATGTAGACAGGGAGCTGCTCCTCCGATTTGCCTTCCCCACTCAGGCCGGAGTTAAAATTGCAATCTGGGTTCTATGATGTCATTGGATCCCAATTTGCATATTTAAAGAAGGACCCTGCCGGCTTTGGGTGGGCAGCTTTGTTGCCTGCCCAGAAGCCTGCGTAAAGAAAAAAGGCAGTTGGCAGGATCCAGACGGCTCAAGGGCAGGTAAGTAACACGGGTGATTTTTACTGCCCATCTCTGTGGGCGGGTAGGGTTAAAATCGCTCCCATTGAATTTAACAGTCCCACCTAATGCCACTGGCATTCAGCACCGTGCCAGTTCCAGCTGCCGAAACCAGTGCACTCACTTGTTTAATGACCCATTTAACCCAGCTTCTTCTCGCTCTACATTTGTAGTTCAGAATTAAGTCAACCATGAAAAATCCTCATTGGTTCCAGTCATTTTAAGCTTTGATGCATTCATATATAGAAATAAAATAAGTCTACGTTTTGTGGCATTTGAAACATCAATTAAATTTTAAATGCACTTGCAAAAAGTTACATTGTTGTCAGTTTTTTTTTTAAATGTAGTTCAAGATGTGGTCATTATCTTTTTCATTCTCCTATCAGATCCATGACCTGACCCCTTGTGTTTCTTGCAGCATACAAGTGTACGAACTGGCAGCTGATCCCTGTAGCTCTAAAGACAAACCGCGCAGCCCACACATGGTGCAGAGCTCCAGGTAAGAGAAAACTCTTTTGTTTTGGTTTGTGTGTACTGAATGGATAAAAGACCCACAAACTGTGTGTTCGAGAGAGCTGCTCACTGAGGTCACAGTATCAGCTACATCAATGTGTGGAAGCATGAGTGACAACCAGACACTTTGCCACTGAAAGAAAGGGAAAATCAGAGCCAAAGTCAGTCCAGAGTCATTCTTTTACATTTCCTAGTACAGGTAGTTGATTTCAGATTGTTCAGTTGTGAGTGAAAGATGATGTCCAGCACAGGGACAGTTGAATTGGGGAGAAGGAAGGAAAACAATTTGGAAGAAAGAAATGTCTTTATTTTTTTTTTAACTGACCTGCAGTATCTGACCAGCTTCATGCAGCTAGCAAAACCTCAGGGAAAGATTTACCCTTAGTGCAGTTAAGCAGCGGTGGCAGGCGGGCGGACCTGCGAGGGAACAAGGCGGCTGAGCGGCGGCAGTTTAAAAAGCGGCTCCAAGACCAGGTAGGCCTCAGAGCAGCGGCGGCAGGCGGGCGGACCTGCGAGGGAACGAGGCGGCTGAGCGGCGGCAGTTTAAAAAGCGGCTCCGAGACCGGGTAGGCCTCAGCAGCGGCGGCAGGCGGGCGGACCTGCGAGGGAATGAGGCGGCTGAGCGGCGGCAGTTTAAAAAGCGGCTCTGAGACCAGGTAGGCCTCAGAGCAGCGGCGGCAGGCGGGCGGATCTGTGAGAGAACGAGGCGGCTGAGCGGCGGCAGTTTAAAAAGCGGCTCCGAGACCAGGTAGGCATACTAATCTGCAGTCTCCGAGCTCAGAGGGAAGGAGAGAAGTAAAAAGTAATCGAAGTGTGACGTCACCAGAAAGCAGGTAAGTGATTGGTTGGTGAGTATTTCTCTCTTTTTAAACTTTAACTCTGTGGTTTATAGTTACTAAGGTCTCTCTGGTGTAGCGGGGACTGTTGGTAAACCATTTAACTGTAGTGTAATTGGTGGGATTGATTTGATTTAATTTAATTTCAATTAATTAAAGGGTAAGTCATGGCAGGACAGCCGGGCCACGTGGTATGCTCCTCCTGCGCTATGTGGGAACTCAGGGACACTTCCTGTGTCCCTGACAACTACGTGTGCAGGAAGTGTATCCAGCTGCAGCTACTGACAAACCGCATTGCGGCGCTGGAGCTGCGATTGGATGCATACTGGAGCATTCGCGATGCTGAGGACGTCGTGAATAGCACGTTTAGGGAGTTGGACACACCGCAGGTAGAGGTTGGACAGGCAGAAAGGGAAGGGGTGACCAACAGGCAGAGTACTAGGCGCAGGCAGGTAGTGCAGGGGTCCCTTGTGGACATCCCCCTCTCAAACAGATACACCACTTTGAGTACTGTTGGGGGGGATGGCTTATCAGAGGAAGGCAGCAGCAGCCAACTTCCTGGCACCAGGGGTGGCTCTGCTGCACAGGATGGGAGGAAAAAGAGGGGTAGAGCTATAGTAATAGGGGATTCTATTGTAAGGGGAATAGATAGGCGTTTCTGCAGCCGCAAACGAGACTCCAGGATGGTGTGTTGCCTCCCTGGTGCAAGGGTCAAGGATGTCTCGGAGCGACTCCAGAACATTTTGGAAGGGGAGGGTGAACAGCCAGTTGTCGTGGTGCATATAGGTACCAACGATATAGGTAAAAACCGGGATGAGGTCCTAAAAGCTGAATATAGGGAGTTAGGAGGTAAATTAAAAAATAGGACCTCAAAGGTAGTAATCTCAGGATTGCTACCAGTGCCACGTGCTAGTCAGAGTAGAAATAGAAGGATATTTCAGATGAATACGTGGCTAGAGGAATGGTGCAACGGGGAGGGATTCAAGTTCCTGGGATATTGGAACCGGTTCTGGGGGAGGTGGGACCGGTTCAAACCGGACGGTTTGCACCTGGGCAGGGCTGGAACCGACGTCCTAGGGGGAGTGTTTGCTAGTGCTCTGGGGGAGGGTTTAAACTAAGATGGCAGGGGGTTGGGAACCCTGAGCAGGGGGACAGAGGAAAGGGAAACAAGGATAAAAGCAAAAGAAAGGAAGGAGAAAAACAAAAGTGGCAGTCAGAGAAATCAACGGTTTAAATCAAACATGGCCACAGTAAATAATAATTCGAATAGGTCTAAGAGCGTTAAAAAAATAAGCCTGAAGGCTTTGTGCCTTAATGCAAGGAGCATTTGTAATAAGGTGGATGAATTGGCTGTGCAAATAGAGGTAAACGAATATGATTTGGTTGGGATTACGGAAACGTGGCTCAAGGATGGCCAAGGCTATTCGGGGATATTCGATATTCAGGAAAGATAGGCAAAAAGGAAAGGGAGGTGGGGTAGCATTACTGGTTAAAGAAGGGATTAACACAATTGTAAGGAAGGATATTAGCTCTGTTGATGTGGAATCTGTATGGGTAGAATTGCGAAAGACCAAGGGGGCAGAAAACGTTAGTGGGAGTGGTATATAGACCTCCAAACAGTAAGGCGGAGGTTGGGGATGGCATTAAAAGGGAAATTAAAGAAGCGTGCAATAAGGGCACAGCAGTCATCATGGGTGACTTTAATCTACATATAGATTGGGCTAACCAAATTAGTAACAATGCTGTGGAGGAGGAATTCCTGGAGTGTTTACGGGCTGGTTTCCTGGACCAATATGTCGAGGAACCAACCAGAGATCAGGCCATCTTAGACTGGGTATTATGTAACGAGAAAGGACTAATTAGCAATCTTGTTGTACGAGGCCCCTTGGGTCGGAGCGATCATAATATGATAGAATTCTTCATTAAGATGGAGAATGAAGTAGTTGACTCAGAGACTAGAGTCCTAAATTTAAATAAAGGAAACTACGATGGTCTGAGGTGCGAGTTGGGTAGGATTGATTGGGGAATGTCACTCAAAGGGTTGACGGTGGATAGGCAATGGCAAACATTCAAAGACCGCATGGATGAACTACAGAATTTGTTCATCCCAGTTTGGCATAAAAATAAAACAAAAAAGGTGACTCAACCGTGGCTAACAAGGGAAATTAAGGATAGCATAAGATCCAAGGAGAGGACATATAAATTGGCCAGAAAAAGCAATAATCCTGAGGATTGGGAGCAATTTAGGATTCAACAAAGGAGGACAAAGGGATTAATTAAGATGGGGAAAATAGAATATGAGAGTAAGCTTTCAGGGAACATAAAAACTGACTGTAAAAGCTTTTATAGATATGTGAAGAGAAAAAGATTGGTGAAGTCAAGCATAGGTCCCTTGCAGTCAGAATCAGGGGAATTTATAATGGGGAACAAAGAAATGGCAGACCAACTAAATACATATTTTGGTTCTGTCTTCACAAAGGAGGACACAAATAACCTCCCAGAGATGCCGGGAACATAGGGTCTGATGAAAGGGAGGAACTGAAAGAAATCAGTATTTGTAGGGAAATGGTGTTAGGGAAATTGATGGGATTGAAGGCCGATAAATCCCCAGGTCCTGATAATCTACATCCTAGGGTACTTAAGGAAGTGGCCCTAGAAATAGTCTTCCAAAATTCTATAGACTCTGGAACAGTTCCCATGGATTGGAGGGTAGCTAATGTTACCCCACTATTCAAAAAGGTGGTAGAGAGAAAACGGGGAATTACAGACCGGTAAGCCTGACATCGGTAGTGGGGAAAATGCTAGAGTCCATTATAAAAGATGTAATAACAGAGCACTTGGAAAACAGTGACAGGATCGGACAAAGTCAACATGGATTCACAAAAGGTAAATCATGCTTGACTAATCTACTGGAATTTTTTGAGGTTGTAACTGGTAAAATACATAAGGGAGAACCAGTGGATGTGGTGTATCTGGACTTTCAGAAGGCCTTCGATAAGGTCCCGCATAAGAGATTAGCGTGTAAAGTTAAGGCACATGGGATTGGGGGCAAGGTATTGACTTGGATAGAGAACTGGTTGGCGGACAGAAAGCAAAGAGTTGGAATTAACGGGTCTTTTTCCGAGTGGCAGGCAGTGACTAGTTGGGTACCGCAGGGATCGGTCCTTGGACCCCAGCTATTCACAATATATATTAATGATCTAGACAAGGGAACTAGATGTAATATCTCCAAATTTGCAGACGACACAAAGCTGGGTTGGGCGTGTGTGCTGTGAGGAGGATGTCGAGAAACTCCAGGATGATTTGGACATGTTGGGTGATTGGGCAGAAACATGGCAGATGCAATATAACGTGGATAAATGTGAGGTTGTCCACTTTGGTGGCAAAAACAGGAAGGCAGATTATTATCTAAATAGCAATAGATTGGGAGAAGGGAAGTGCAACGAGACCTGGGTGTCCTTGTGCACCAGTCGCTGAAGGTAAGCATGCAGGTGCAGCAGGCGGTTAAGAAGGCAAATGGTATGTTGGCCTTCGTAGCGAGAGGGTTTGAGTACAGGAACAAGGATGTCTTGCTGCAGTTGTACAGGGCCTTGGTGAGACCACATCTTGAGTATTGTGTGCAGTTTTGGTCGCCTTATCTGAGGAAGGATGTTCTTGCCATGGAAGGCGTTCAGCGAAGATTCACCAGGCTGATACCTGGGATGGCAGGAATGACATATGAGGAGAGATTGGGTCGATTGGGCTTGTACTCGCTGGAATTTAGAAGAATGAGAGGTGATCTCATTGAAACTGATCAAATTCTGACAGGACTGGACAGACTAGATGCAGGAAGGATGTTCCCGATGGTCGGGGAGTCCAGAACCAGGGGACACAGTCTAAGGATAAAGGGTAGGCCATTTAGGACAGAAATGAGGAGGAATTTCTTCACCCAGAGAGTGGTGAACCTGTGGAACTCTACCACAGAAGGCGGTGGAGGCCAGTTCATTAAATATATTCAAGAAGGAGTTGGATATATTTCTTAAGGCTAAAGGGATCAAGAGGTATGGGGAGAAAGCAGGGACCGGGTACTGAATTTGGATGATCAGCCATGATCGCATTGAATGGCGGAGCAGGCTCGAGGGGCTTGGTTTGGAGCTGTCGGGAAGCCCACACTTCAGGGATAAAAATAGGGATTAGGCTAAAAGCTGCCTGTTAACAGGCAGTTAATTGGCACTAATCCCCTTCCCACCTCAGGGAGGCGGCTCCCTGCACAGGTCGGGTACCCGCCTCCTGTGAAATGGGCATGGAGGCGGGTTGAGGGCGGGATGGGTTCGTGCCCCCCGATTTTCGATTTTAACCCCCCACACTCCTCCAATCCCGCCTCAACGGCCTGATGAAATTCGAGCCCAATGAATATGTTATACTATTTGGCTAAAGGCAGTGCCCATTTCAACTGTGATAATCAAATAGATTCTTATGGCTTTGTTGTGGCCAGATACCATCCTGAAACTAAGCTGCTGGTCTTAAGATCACAGCCTTGCTTCCTTGATCTACCATTGAGCGCCTACCCAAGATGAATTGGAGTATTTCATGTTATGCACAATATTATGACCTGCTTCTGGCTACCATCAAGCTTAAGTTGACAGCCAACCACAAATCACTGTAAACAGGGATAGGAGGATTCACATTTTCCACTAGTATCCAATGTTGCTTTAGGTAAATAAGAAAGCAATAGTTGTGAACAGAATTTGTGTTAGTGCAAACTAAATTAAAAATTAGAATTGAACTTCTTGTCTAAGCTAAAGCTGAAATTCAAGATAGAGATGAGAATTAAACTAAAATTACAATTTGCCACAATCAGCAAATGAATGATTTTGGTGCTGATGGTTGATGGGGGAACTTTGGCCAGGACACAGAGAGAAGTTCCTGCTCTTTGAATAGTGCCATGAAGTCGTTAATGTCCCACCTGAACAGGCAGTTTCATCTGACAGACAGCACCTGTGACAATGCAGCACTGAAATGTCAGCCTGGATTACACGCTTAACTCAGCAGTGGGACATGACCACAGTATTCTGTATCGGAGGCCAGAGTTCCACCAACTAAGCCAAGTTGACACCTAAATATAAACTTTCTACTTATACAGGTTCAAAGCCCAACATATTTGTCATTGAGACTATTCTTGAACATGTGGCCAAGTTTCTGTCAATGGATCCAATCACAGTAAAGCAGAAGAACCTGTATGCTCGAGGAGACACTACACCAATGGGCTTCCTTCTGCCCTACTGCAGCATCCAGGACCTTTACTCATGTGAGTTCTGAGCCTCATCGGACAGATTCTGAGTTTGTGACAATCGATGTATTCTTGCTAGAAGTAGGTGTTTGTCTTTGGCAACTAAAACAGTGGGTGTAAAATCCTCTAGCTTTGCACCTGTCTCTGACTACTCTCTGTTGACTTCTGTCATTTTCTATCATTGAGTCCTGATGAAATAGTCTGAATACAATCTAAAGATGAATTTTAAGAATCCCCAAAGAGCCTTTTAGCAAACAATACTACTGATTTGGCAGTCACATGCAGAGGTGGTACAGAAATCTCTCTCTCTCTCTCTCTCTCTCTCTGTCTTCTGCGCATCACACATTAATAATAAGGCGGTTTTACGATTTAATCTTCATTTGCCCTTAGTTGTACCCACATAATGCTATGTTTATAATCCAGAACCACAGGAAGAAACGGTTCTGTAACAGCCTCAAGCTGCTGGTACGGTGGAATTTGCCCCATTTATACTGCAACAGAACTTGCACATATATAGTTCCTTGAATGTTGTAATTTGCAACTTTATTTTTTGACGTTTGGACTTTTCATGATGACTGAGAAAGATCTATATAGGTCATTGGGGGGAGGGTGGGGAGAAACACATTGGTGGCCTGTATGAACCAGCTGAGCCAGTCAACGCATCAATGACCAGAACAGACGGAAGCTTGCACCTCCAGAGGCGGCAGTTATATTGTCAGAAATCCCAGCAAAAGCCATCTCCGACCTTTCGTACCTCCTGGAGGACACAGCGCTTTCAAAGAAATCACAACTGTCATCTTTTCCAGCGTATAAGGTAAGTGTAGCATAACCAAACCTGAGACCAGGTACCTGTCCAAGTTCTCAGCTGAGGCATGTTGCTCAGTAGAGTGGGACCAATTATTGGGGTGAGGATGAGGTTAAAAGTACAATTAGTGCAACTGTCAAGTTAATAGAATGCAGCCAAAAAAAACAATTTTTATAACCAGGGCAAATTAGTTAGTGTGGAGCAGATTTTACAAATTAGTGCACTCAATATGGAGCTTGGTGCGCTCGGAATATCGGGTGCAGAGCTTAGCCAGCACCTTTCACGGCTCGCCTGTTTTTTTTTTTGTTTCCGTCGTACCTACTAATGAATATACAAAGTACTGTGGAAAACAATTGTTTTCATTGTAATTGGCAATTGTACATCCATGTTGTGCAAAAAAGATGTAAAAACAGTACTGTGCTTTTTCAGTTGCACTCTTTTAATGTTTTGGAGCATTAATCATTTTTGTTGGTGTCAATCTGGACAGCTCAGTTAACAAAAGTGGATGTGGCAGGACGTCTGCAAGCAATTAAGAAGTTTAACGCAGACAATCTTTGGAAGAAGAAAGGACTGGCGGTGGTTCCTCTCAAATACTGCATGTACTGGAGCTTTGGATGTTACCTGTGTGAGTGCTGAGTATAAACACTGGTAGTGTAGCCGATTGAGAGTGTATAATTGAAATCATAAGGGGGATGGTTACGCATCATGGAGGAAGAATAGCTCTGTTGTTCTCTAAGAATATGTTATGATTCACTTCTATGCACATAATTGTTAAGACCACTGTTTTAAATTATCCTATAGGGGAGTGCGTTTAGTGAGGGTTCTGCAGGGAAGCAGTGCAATCGTTGCATTTGACAATCACGTCTTGTGTGACAAAAATTAGTATCTATTTGGCTTGGTTCTTTTAATTGTCATGACACATAAGGGATTAAAAAGCAGCTTCCCTCACAAGAATGGCATCCCAGTTTAACTTGATACCTTATTGAAACAATTAGTCGAATCTGGCCCAGAGTGATGGGAAGAAAGACTCCCCTCTGCTGTACCCTACAAGCCAATAGACCCAATTCAAAATGGGTAGGGGTCTACCGTACAGAACTATCCATACTTCAGGGTAAGTTAGCACTAATTTGGCAGTCTGAGGGTATTGGAAAAGACTGGACTGCAGCAGTAAGTGTAGTGCACTGTGTTAGTGCTCTTAATGTGCCTTGACATTAGGTCAGAGAATTATTCCAGTCCAGAGTAGGCTCCGGAGCACCATCTGATGTAAACATCTTGGCTATACATACAATACCACAAGGACTTGACATAATCCAAATGTAACAGTGAAAAATCAACTAAACAAAATGTGTCGGTTTGTAATGCAGGCAGTGGTGGACCAGAATATTGTGGATTAAAGCTCCAACTGTAAACTTGTACAGACATCTCAATGTACTGTTGGGGCCACTTGGGGAGGGGGAGAATAATTTCAACCTAATCCGCACGGCAGGAAACTAATGTGATCAGAACGGCCGCCAGTTTTACTTTTCATTGAAGTCAAGGCATCAGTTTCTCACCGGACAGGTCAGGTTAAAATTACCCCCGCGGTGTTCAAGATAGACAACTGAGGTTTGATTACCTGACCTTAACTAACAAAGAGAAGATTTTCTGTTTCCTCAATGCCCCAGAATCTATTACCCCTTTACACTGCACTTTGGACAGGCTATGATATTAACTGCAACAATCTTGATGAGGCTTAGTCTTCGATGACTTCCACGGAAGCTCAACGTAAACTCAAGGAACAGCACCTCATCTTCCGATTAGGCACTTTACAGCCTTCCGGACTCAATATCGAGTTTAACAATTTCAGATCATAACCTCGGCCCCTATTACATTTTAACTTATATTTTTTATCCACACCTTTGTTTTGGTTTTTCCCTCCCCCCCACCCCCCCTTTCCTTTTTTTTTCTCTCTCCCACATGGCAGCTGTCTCCCATTCAGCCAGCGCATTTCACACCTAACCTAGAGCCGTCTTTTGTCTCCACTAGTCCTATCACCATCTCGTCTCGTTTTGAATACCTCTTAATGTCTCGTCTCTTTTTTGTTCTCTCCCAGCCCGGCCTCTTAATCTATTTCATTCCCTGTGCCTCTTTAGTCTTGATAAAGGGTTTTGACCCGAAACGTTGACTCTAATTTCTCTCCACGGATGTTGCCTGGCCTGCTGAGTTTTTCCAGCATTTTCTGTTGTTATTTAGTCTTAGATGAGTTCATCTCCTACTAGCCTCAGAATAGTAAGAGTTTATGTGAGGTCACGCTTCATTGGTCTACCATGGCTGGATTTACTAAATAAATTGCCTTCGAACATGCCAGTAACTAATCATCTCATTTACAGCTATTTCTGTCTATTCTCGGAACATTCTAGTAACCGGCAGTGTCACTTGAGTTTGTCCTGCTATCTATACTTGGAACGTTCGAGTTTGTCTTGGAATTTGTCTCGTGCATGGTTATTGTCTCCCGGTACTTTGAACGTTTGTTTAGAATATATGGTTGTTTTTACTTACACTAAGAACATTCCCGGAGCCAGTAATATGATGGACTGTTGTTTCTATCCACAATTAGAATAGTCCAGTAACCATAAGTCCTGTACGATTGTCCCTGCCTACCCTTAGAATATTCATATGACTCGTGTGAGGTTGTCTCTACCTACATTTTTTTCAGGTTCCATTTTTTGTTAATATTTTCACTATATATTTGATTAAGTAATAGTTATGTGTGTAGTGTTTGTTGTTCTGCAGCACATACTGTGTATTCTAACAGTAATTTACCTATTTTAGGCACTGTTTCAATATTTGCCAGTGATGGTTCAGTTATAGTATCACATGGTGGAATTGAATCTGGTCAAGGCCTCAATACCAAGGTAGGCTACAGAATTTATGGGGTGACTCTTCATTTCATGTAGTTTTGTTTTATGGCCTGATTTTTTTCTTTCCTTGCTTCATTTTAATTTCTTGGTCCTATTACTTTTCCACAGTTCCCTCCTCTTATTTTACTCCCACTACAATCTCCCTGGTTTGACATTTTACTTCCTGCACGCAATTTGTAGGAGCAGACTGAATAGTCAAATCCAGTTCAGTAATACTTTGTTGTTTGAACATTCTGTATTAGAAATTTAAACAGGGGTGAGGAATATGAGAAATGGTCGGGATGCAGAAACCCAATGGAAATCTGAAATAAAAACAGAAAATGCTGGAAATACTCAGCAGGTCAGGCAGCATCTGTGGCGAGAGAAACAGAGTTAACATTTCAGGTCGATGACCCTTCGTCAGAACCGGTTCAGTTCAGTTGGTTAGAGCGTAACACCAAAATTGTGAGTGAAATTCCCGAACGGACTGTTAAGACTTAGAGGAAGAGAGCGTTTGGCTTAGTGGCTTAGATTTCCCGCATCTGAGTCAGAAGGTGAAGGGTTCAAGACCCAATCCAGACAGCCAGTGCAAGTGGAGACTACAATATGGTCTCAATGCTGGGTTGACATCCAGTGGGATACTCTTCTCGGGACAGTGGCCACTGGCTCAGTGGTAGTATTCCTGCCTCAGAGTCAGAATGGTTGGGTTCAGGCCCAACTCTACACAGCGCCAGTGAGCAGAGCCCCAGCTCTGAATACTGGATTGACATCCAGCAGGGAGTACTTGCGTCCAATGGGAAATAAAGGGTAGGTCCAGCTCTTTAGCCTTGGTTGCAGCCCATCTAAGAGAAGAAACTCCGAAGATAAAAACTTTGAGGAAGGCCATGACAAACCACCTCAATTTGAGACTTGGGTTAGGACTAGCGCTGTGTAGAGTTGGGCCTGAACCCAACCATTCTGACTCCGAGGCAGGAATACTGCCACTGAGCCAGTGGCCACTCTGTCCTGAGGCGAGTATCCCGCTGGATGTTAACCCAGCATTGAGACCATATTCTAGTCTCCACTTGCATTGGCAGAACACAGTGGACAGATGAACCGCAGTGCTGGTCATTCCCATAGTGGTCTGAGTACCTTACAAAGAAAAAGAAACTCAATGGGTCTCGGAGGCATAAGAAAAGAATAGACACTGAACCGAAGGAGATATTAGGAGGGGTAACCAAAAGCTTGGTCAAAGAAGTGAATGTTAAGGAGGGCCTCAATGGAAAAGAGGGAGAGAACTCCAGAGCATGGGACCGACGCAGCTGAAGGCATGGACCAACAGTGCGGGAAAGGTGGGGGGGATTACACTAGAGGTCAGAGTCAGATGAACGGAGAGGTTATAGTGCTAGAAGAAGTAATAGAGATAGAAGTCGATTAAAATAAATAGTTAACATTTTAAATTTGAGGTGTTGGAGGACCAGGAGCTAATGTAGGTTAGCAAGCACAGGCATGATGGGTAAGTGTGACTTGGTGTGGGTAAGGATATGAGCAGTAGAGTTTTGGATGAGCTGAGGTTTTCAGAAGGTGGGGAGTGAGTGGCCAATTAGGACATAATTAGAATAGTTGAATCTGGAGGTGACAAAGACATGGAAGAGGATTCAGCAGCAGATGGGCTGAGGTCGTCAATGTTAGAGGTGGAGGTAGGGAGTCTTTGTGATGGGAAGGATATGGGTTCAGAAACTCAACTTAAGGTCGAATAGAATGCCGAGGTTTCAAACAGTCTGGTTGAGCTTGAGAGAGTGGCAAGGATATGGAGTTTGTAGCAGGAGCCTTAGACGATGCCTTCGTTGTTGCCTATATTTAACCAGAGGAAATTACAGTATATCCAGTAATCTGGCAGCACAGACAGTGGAGGAGTTGAAATAGATGGAGTGGTGGCACCGAATGTTGTCAGCGTACATGTGGAAGCTGATGATGTTGCCAAGGGGCACCATGCAAATGAGGAAGAGGAGGGAGCAAGGTTAGTTCTTTGGGGAACTCCAGACATAATGGTGTGGGGGTGGGAAGAGAAGCCATTGCTTTATTGCTTTGCCTATGATTGGATAGGTAAGAATGAAACCAAGTGAGGGCAGTTCCACTTAGTGGAAACCATTGGAGGAGGATCGTGTAGTCAACTGTGTCTCAAGCTGTTGAGAAAGATGAGGAAGGATAATGCATCATGGTCACAGTCATGATTGGAGAGATTCAAACATTGAGTTGCAGCAAAGGTGGATATGAATTTGTGAAGCAACAATATGTTCCATGACTTTGGAGGGGAAAGGAAAGGGAAGTTGGAGATGGGACAGTAGGTTGCAAGGACACTGATCAATTATGAGTTTTTTTGAGGTGGGAGATGATGGTGACGGTTTTGAAAGGGAGGAGGCCAATACCTGAGGAGAGGGAACCATTTACAATGTTAGCTAGCATGGGGCAAGGGAGGGAAATTGGGTGGTCAGCCGTTTAGTAATTTAATTTAATTCTTAGCAATTTACGCTGAACTTTCCTGCGGAGCTCATTTGCCTATGGCCGAATGTAAAAACCGGCATAAAACAAGGGCAAATACAGTCTTCTCTTCTTCTTAGGCAGTCCCTCGGAACCGAGGATGACTTGCTTCCACACTAAAAATTAGTTCTCAGGTGACTGATGAGTCCAATGCGAGACCTACAGTTTCTGTCACAGGTGGGGCAGACAGTGGTTGAAGGGGCGGGTGGGTGGGGTGCTTGGGTTGATGTGCGCTCCTTGCGCTTGGCTTCCGCTTGCTCCCGGCGAAGAGACTTGAGGTGTTCGGCGCCTTCCCGGATGCTTCTCCTCCACTTTGTGCGGTCTTGGGCCAGGGATTCCCAGGTGTCGGTGGGGATGTTACACTTTTTCAAGGAGGCTTTGAGGGTGTCCTTGAAGCGTTTCCTCTGCCCACCTGGGGCTCTCTTGCCGTGCCGGAGCTCCGAGTAGAGCGCTTGTTTTGGGAGTCTCGTATCGGGCATGCGGACAATGTGACCCGCCCATCAGAGCTGATCGAGCGTGGTCAAAGCTTCGATGCTGGGGATGTTGGCCTGATCAAGAACACCGACGTTGGTGTGCCTATCCTGCCAATGGATTTGCAGGATCTTGCAGAGGCAGCATTGGTGTTACCGCTCCAGTGCTTTGAGGTGCCTGCTGTACATGGTCCATGCCTCTGAGGCATACAGCAGGGCGGGTATCACTGCTGCTCTGTAGATCATGAGCTTAGTGCCGGATTTGAGGTCCTGGTCTTCAAACACTCTCTTCCTCAGGTGACCGAAGGCTGCACTGGCACACGGTAGGTGGTGTTGGACTTCGTCGTTGATGTCTGCCCTTGTTGACAGTAGGCTCCCGAGGCATGGAAAGTGGTTCACGTTGTCCAAGGCCTTGTCGTGGATTTTGATAATCGGGGGGGCAGTACTGTGTGGCGGGGGCAGGTTGGTAGTGGACCTTTGTCTTACGGATGTTTAGTGTAAGGCCCATGTTCTCGTACGCTTCGGTGAAGGTGTTGACAATGGTTTGGAGCTCGACCTCCGAGTGAGCGCAGACGCAAGCGTCGACAACAGAGGATGGAACGACCTTGGATCTGGACTGGAGGTGATAGAGGTTGACAGTTTCCCGTTTGTTCTGTAAATTAGCTCCACTCCAGCGGGGAGCTTACTGAGGGTGAGCATTGCAGCAAGGAAGATCGAGAAGAGCGTTGGTGCGATGACACAGCCTTGCTTGACCCCGGTTCGTACGTGAATTGGGTCTGTGGTGGAACCGTTGGTCAGGATCATGGCTTGCATGTCATCGTGAAGCAGGCGGAGGATGGTGACGAACTTTTCAGGGCAGCCGAATTTGA
Organism: Somniosus microcephalus; assembly: GCF_052327205.1. Taxonomy (NCBI): domain Eukaryota; kingdom Metazoa; phylum Chordata; class Chondrichthyes; order Squaliformes; family Somniosidae; genus Somniosus; species Somniosus microcephalus. Next base: position 212,469,246 of record NC_140987.1, read on the forward strand.
GGAGGACACTCCATAATCCCTCACGGTTGATGGTGTCGAAGGCCTTTGTGAGATCAAAGAAGGCCATGTACAGCAGTTGGTGTTATTCCCTGCATTTCTCTTGTAATTGACGCGCGGTGAAGATCATGTCCGTTGTGCCCCTTAGTGGGCGGAATCCGCATTGCGATTCTGGGAGGAGCTCTTCGGCCACTGGGAGAAGGCGATTGAGGAGGATTCTTGCGATGACTTTCCCTGTGACACACAGTAGGGAAACTCCTCTGTAATTACCACAATCGGTCTTGTCACCTTTCTTGAAGATGGTCACAATTACGTAATTTAGTAATTTAATTTAATTCTTAGCAATTTATGCTGAAATTTCCTGCGGAGCTCATTTGCCTATGGCCGAATGTAAAAACCGGCATAAAACAAGGACAAATACTGTGCCACCAATGAGGTAATAGCAAGTGGGCTGCTGTCTTCTGCCATGGTGCCTGACTCTCTCAGCCTCCTGTCTCTGCTGCTGTTCTTCCTCTTCCATTATTATTCAAACCAGGGGTTATACCCACTTGGAAGGCCATTTCAGCTACTTAGGGCTGGATTTTCATTAAGCTGTCGGGAAGGAGGCGGGACTACAACTTTCGGGTTTTAGTCCCGCCTCCATCGACGTCCGGCCAATCGACGCGATTTTCCCTTGATTGACCTTGTTGAGCCCGCCCAGCGGGCTCAGCAGGCCAATTAAGGGCCACCCGGCAACAGGTGACATCACAGACTGAAATTTCATCTGTCAGAGTTTTTGACAGATGAAATATCAGTGTTTCACAGCAGACTCAGAACTGTCACGGCACTGAAATCTAAAGGCTGTCACTTTTGACAGATCGCAGCCGTTCAGCTTTCAGTTCCGGCTGAGTGATGGACTCCCGACGCCTAGAGGAAGAAAGGCTGTTAAGGTAAGTACAGGTAAGTAAAACTTCTTTACACACTTTAAACACACCAAACACACTTACCTTTGCACTCATGCACCCATCACTCACCTGAACACCGACATCGCGACCCCTCCAAGTCCTTCAACCCGACAGCCCACCTGCTCTAACCTGGCGTGGTTTGGAGCCGTCGTGAATCCCATACGACACCCCTCAAAATAGGGATTATTAACAGGCAGTTAATTGGCACTATTCCCTTCCCGCCTCGGGTCGGCGGGTCCCAGTGCGGGGCGGGTACCCGCCTCCCTTGAAACTTATGTGGAGGCGGGATGGTGTCGGAACCCCCGAATTCAGGATTTTTGCCCCCTCATGCTTGAAAGCCCACCTCACAGCCCAATGAAAATCTGGCCCTTAGTCTTTCTGAACATGTGGGGGGCAGGGAAGGGATGGAGTCTGAAAACTTTTGGGTGCATTGAGACTGACGGCACTTATCGTACAATCTTGGTAAGATTGTTTTTTTTTAATCGGCAAGAAAATTGTTATCAAACTCCTGAAATCTCAGTTATGCTGATAACAGTTGACTTCAGGCTGCACTTACTGGCATAAATTCAGGAAATTTGCATGAACTGAGCTTCAGCATGAGGTGGGGAGCTATGCAAATGAATGGTAGAGGGCTTTGGCAGACCTATCTCCGAAGCAATGCATATGATCAAGGAAATTCATGCTTGGTGTCGGCGTAAAACCAGCATAGCTCAGTTAGCGTAAATTTCCTCCGACGAAAAATGGTGCAACACTACTCTTGCTGCAGTTACGCTGAAAGTTTCCTGAAATTTCAGGCCCACATTGTATATCCAGCTTTAAGGCCTGCTGCAATGACACAACTTCTCTTCCTCCAATTTGAGCAAGGTGTAGTCTCACCTGCTACTCGCCGAAGAAATATTAAGTAGCTGAAACCGGAAACTCGGCCAGATTCAGCTGGGGCCAAGTTAAGTGCATGCAAAATGTGCAGTGCCCAATTAGGCAAGAGGGGGAGGAAAATCCGTTCCCAATATTTTCACTATTTCCATTTCCATAATCTGTTTTGATTTATTTTGATAAAATGAATGTCTGATTTCTACCTTTTTGTAAATCAGGTTGCTCAAGTTTGTGCCTACGCGTTGGGAATTTCAGTTGATTACGTCTCCATAAAACCAACCACGACTAGTAACAGTCCAAACTCCACTGCAACCGGGGGCAGCATCACCAGTGAGCTTAACTGTTTGGTGAGACTTTGCATTATTCAGAACAGATTATAATCCTCCTCTGACTAATCATCAATGTGCTCTCAAAGATTTTATTTAAATTATTTTATAGATGGGTTTTCATCATCATCAGAAACTTAACTGGACCAGCCACATAAATAGTGTGGCAACAAGAGCAGGTCAGAGGCTGGGTATTCTGCAGTGAGTGTCTCACCTCCTGACTCCCCAAAGCCTTTCCACCATCTACAAGGCACAAGTAAGGAGTGTGATGGAATACTCTCCACTTGCCTGGATGAGTGCAGCTCCAACAACACTCAAGAAGCTCAACACCATCCAGGACAAAGCAGTCTGCTTGATTGGCACCCCATCCACCACCTTAAAACATTCACTCCCTCCACCATCGGCGTACCGGGGCTGCAGTGGGTACCATCTACAGGATGCACTGCAGCAACTCGCCAAGGCTTCTTTGGCAGCACCTCCCAAACCCGCGACCTCTTCCACCTAGAAGGACAAAGGCAGCAGGCGAATGGGAACACCACCACCTCCAAGTTCCCCTCCAAGTCACACACCATCCTGACTTGGAAGTATATCACCGATCCTTCATCATCGCTGGGTCAAAATCCTGGAACTCCCTCCCCAACAGCACTGTGGGAGTACCATCACCATACGGACTAGAGCGGTTCAAGAAGGCGGCTCACCTCCACCTTCTCGAGGGCAACTCGGGATGGGCAATAAATGCTGGCCTTGCCAGCGACGCCCACATCCCATGAACGAATATTAAAAAAATTCCTGCCAGTAGCGATAAGATGGGGTGTTCCTGTTGGTGGTACTTTGGCCGAGTGGGAATGCTGAAAGTGGGATCCTTCCCAACTTCAGCTTTATTCCTTTCTCTAGAGGTGGTGGAATTGAATTACAGTTGGAACTCTGCTTATGTGTAACATTGCATAATGGAATTGAAGGGATAATTACTAGTCCTAGCCCTTTTCGGGCTACCCCAGATCAGGCGTATTCCCCAGACGTTCACCTTCAACGAAAGTTAGAGATAGCCAAATTCTATAAGATGCTTAATTGGGTCTAAAGGTCCAGACTATCTCTCCCTAAAGGAAAGGAACGACCTGAAGATATTACCGTCCTCCAGATAGCACTTTTAATAAGTTTAACTAGACTGTAACCTTCCGGATATTATTAGGGTCCGGAACCCCCCCCCCCCAGAATTCTGCAACTCCTCACAAAAGAGTTTACAGAAATTGAGTTTGTGAGTTTGATACAGAAATACTACTTGAGACAATTCTAAAAATATATAGATTTATTTAAGAGCCGACATACAGTTAACAGCTGTTGAGTCAATCGCAACTTTAACAGTTCAAATACAAATAGCTTACATTTCTTATTATCAGAGATCCTTATTCTCAAATCTTAACTTCGTACATTTTTACATTTCTTATTATTTCTAATCGAGAATATCCACCAAAATCAAATAAGAGTACCTTTTTGATCCCCGAGTCTCAAAGAATTAAAAACTTAGAGACTGCTTCTGAAGTTGAGAATCGCTTGCCCTTTCCAGCGACTTCTGACTTTCCATCTGAAAAGCTCTATTTTTATACCTTTTTTTCGTGGTTTATACTTTGAAGTTTTCTGCTGATGTAAGCTAATTATCTCTAGTCATTCTCTGTTGAATTCTTTTCTATTCTTAGTCATTTCAGCTGCCAACTCTCAGAATCCTGTCTGTTGTTTAGATGTTTCAAAAACTTAGCATAAAATGGCTACAACAGATTTATCTCTTTGATGTCATTCTTATCGAAGGACTTCCATTCAATTCTTAATATTGGCTTAACTGGTTATAATCAGACGTCGTGACTCCCATGTATTCCAAGTGCAACACAAACACAATGTGATTGCTTGGTGTCATCTATTGAAGTCATATTTTCAGTCTTCTGTAGGTACTTTTTACAATATGTAAATCAAAACCACTTCACCCAGGGTGTTTGTTTTCCTAGCCATCTTAGTTGGTTATATTACTGACTTATGTTTCCTATCTTTCATTGATGTTACTTTTACGAAGGCACATGGTTTTTTAATATTCTGTGTTCCTGTTCGAAGTGTAAGTTTTTAACACTTGGGCATTGCTATTGTGTTGGTTCCCATGTTCAGACATAGAGGAACCTCCAACCCTTTGCTTCAATAGGGCCATTGTCTTAGTATTAACAATCAATTCCCATTTCAAAAGCTTGTGTGGTGTTTACAACTTTTGTGTTAACACTTCATCTTATCTCAAAAGCCTATGTTCTGTTTGCAGCCTGTGTCGTCGAGGCTTTCCAGACTTTTAAACCCAGTATGTCATGTATTAATAATATCAGAAATCTGTTCATAGGATGGTGTATCTCTTGGAATATGGCTATTTCCTTTACAGAATGGATCTGCAGTACCCTCCAATTCATCACATTCAGTTGGTGCCACTTTCGCAGCACCAGTTTGACACTGGCCTATCCTAATCATGTGGAATTGTGGGCCAATCAGTGATTAAGCCATGGGCTTGTTGGACCCAGTGACCTTTTCCTCTTCCTAAAAATACTTGCAAATATAAGATAGTCACTAATAAATCCAATAAGGAATTCAGGAGACACTTCTTTACCCAGAGAGTGGTTAGAATGTAGAACTTGTTACCACATGGAATAGTTGAAGCGAATAGCATAGATGCATTTAAGGGGAAGCTAGATATATACAGAGGGAGAAAGGAATGGAAGGGTATGCTAATAGGGCCGAATGGCCTGTTTCTGTGTGTAAGTGTGAGTTGCTATTGAGTGGAGTATGGGACTGCAATATTGTGCTCCTTTTACACTGGATCAGGCCTGTTTCTGTGCTATTAATTCCATGTAAATAATGTACATTCAGGATCTTGTGCATATCCTTAGTATATGTGCTTGCAAGTACCACATTCCTCTGTAAATAGATGTTATTAATTGGGAACAGATATTATTTAGCTAGGTTGCTTAGATCAAATTGGGATAGGCAGCAGTATATGGTCTCGGAGGAAGTTTTGCGAAAGTATTGGGTTGTTGGACCTTGTCATTTCATTGCTTGGTCCCACACTTGTGCTCTTGTTTATTTTTATCCCGGGTAAACCTGTGATTTGGTTTCCTCTCAGGGTGTACAACATTGTTGTGAGATGCTGAGGAAGAGAATGAGCCCTGTGAAGGATAAGCTTCCACCGGGTACACCTTGGAAGGATCTGGTGGCAGCCTGTTTTAAAGCCAAGGTGAATTTGACTGCACAGGATTGGTGAGTAATTGAATTGATCATTTAGTGCTGCCTGAACCTGACTGATAAAGTTAGTGTTTACTGTTTTGGGTCTGTGTCTTTGCTTTTTAAATAGTACAAAACATATCTATTCAAATATATAATGTGGCTAAAATCTGGGTGCAAATGCTTGGTATATTGAGCCAAGCTTACCCACAGTGCTTGTTTATTGTGCTCCTTCAATTTCTTTGGGTGGAGCATTAATTTGATAAGATTTGCTCTGTTGAACTATATTTTGACATGTAGGAAGTAGCTGTTACCTACACGTTAAACCCAAAATTAATGTACTACTGTCACTTTTCACTCCTCTACTCACAGCCACACAAAAATGATTATTGCCTTCAAGCTGCTGTGTTTAAATAATCTTGCAATTTGTAATGCATTGTTTTTGTCAGCTGATAACACTGGTGGAAGAGCAATTGCCTCCTGACTGGATGATTGTGGGTTGAAAGATTTGTTGGGTTGTTGATGGGAGCTAATGTATAAAAATAGGAATTGATTAAATAAAATGAACGTAAAAGTATCACCTAAAATTACTATTTTTTTTAGGAGACTATTGTAGTGTATGTACCTTTAAGAGCCCCTGTGTACTGTAATACCGGTAGTGACCACTCGGGTATATAAGCCTGTATAGCGTCTTGTATCTTTTAGTTCACCTCCAGACTTTGTTCAGTAAACACCTGTTAAACCAACTCCTGCATTCCGTGTCTCCATTAACACACGGATACAACAGTGGCGACGAATTGGAAACGGACTTATCTGCAATTCGGCAGCACCTCGAGATCGATTCCTCAGACGAAGGTCGAAGAAAAAAAAAACTGGTTTCACCAGCTAGCCGGGCTGGTGGCAGGTACTGCACTAATCCTTCCTGGGCGGCGGGCTGGGGCTCGATCGGGTGGCTCTGCAGCGAGTCGGAAGGCGGAGGCAAACAGAGACGGAGGGTGGAGCACTCGGGAGATGGCCGGCGCTGCAAAGCAGGTTGGCGTTCGGACCAAGCAGAGGGAGGAAAAAGTCCCAGAGAGTCCGACGGGAACGAGTCTCCAACTATTAAAAATATCTGTGTAAATAAAAACCGCGGAGAACAGCGTTGGCGGGAAAGCGCGGGAGGCGCCATTTTTTCTCGGCAGGGAAGAAAGGAAAACGCGGGAGGCGCCATTTTTGATTTTCAGGATGCCTAAGACTGGCAATATTACTGCTTTCGATAGTGATATAGAGGATTGGACCACATATGTGGAAAGAGTGGAGGTATATTGCACAGCAAATGAAGTAGATGATGATAAAAAGGCATCGGTACTTCTAAATCTGATGGGCGCAAGGACATACGGGCTGTTACGAAACTTAATCACTCCAGCCAAACCGATGGACAAGAATTTTAAGGAGATTGTTGATACCCTACAGGAGCACTTAAACCCAACACCGCTGCTGATAGCGGAACGATTCAAATTCTTCAGGAGGAATCAGCACAAGAATGAAAGTAACGCTGATTACCTCACCGAATTAAGAAAGCTGTCAAAGCACTGCCAATTCGGGACAGGACTGGCAGATTCGCTACGAGACAAATTCGTCTGCGGTCTCCTAAGTGAAGGAACACAGAAAAGGCTACTTTCTGAGAAAGATTTGACACTGGACAAGGCCTTCAGTGTGGCTGTATCATACAAAGCAGCAGCAAGAGGAGCTGCAGAGATACAGCAAAAGCCACAGGACTTCGGCACCCATGAAATGACACGGGGTTTTGAGAGATGTTATCGCTGCGGCAGATCCACCCATGACCAGAGGGACTGCTGGTTCAAGGACAAAGCATGCAGGCAATGCGGAAAGATGGGACACATTGCATGTGTGTGCCGATCTGGAAACACAAAATCCACTGACAGAAAAAAAATCAATAAGGAAAAGTACAGAAAGGTACAAATGATGACGGACAGTAGCTCCGAAGACCAGAAGAGCGATAGCGACTCCGGAAACAAGAGACTAAGCTGTCTCAAATTACATAATGTAATTGCCAAAGAAGATTACCAGACCATTTGGGTTACCCTCACGATAGCGGGGTCTCCAGTTAAAATGGAGCTAGATACAGGATCAGCTCTGACTGTCATAAGTCGACGGGATTACGAGCGGCTATTTACGCATATACCTTTGAAAGACACATCCATTATCTTGAAGACATATACGGGGCGAAAGTATACCCCAGAGGGAAAATAAGGGTGCCTGTTGTATACAACGGCAAGGAAATACAGAAGTTGTATTTATACGTTCTGCAAGATGGTGGTCCGCCGTTGTTGGGACGTGAATGGATCAGGAAGATATGTTTAGACTGGCACTCCATTCAGGCACTGACGGTGACCAGTAAGAAAAAAAATGATGATGACGTCATACCTGAACGATTAAAAGATATCTTGGCTAACGCCAAAGAAGTGTTTCAACAGGAACTAGGAACCTTGAAAGGCGTCACCGCCTCAATAAAAGTGGAAGATGCGGCAATTCCCAAGTTTTTTAAGGCAAGGCCGGTGCCATATGCAATTCGTCCAGCAGTCGAGGCAGAGCTGGAGAATTTGGAAAAAGCAGGCATGTTATCCAAGGTAGATTGGAGCGAGTGGGCAACACCCATCGTCCCGGTCATGAAGAAAACGTTGAATAATGATAAATCTGAAGAACAGAGAAAAATTCGCATCTGTGGGGACTTCAAGGTGACTATAAACCCAGTCCTTCACACGATACAGTATCCTCTTCCAAGGATAGAAGATATTTTCGCCTCACTATCCGGAGGGAGACGTTTCGCCAAAATTGACTTGGCACAGCCATATCTACAGATGGAGGTTGAGGAGGCCTCTAAAAAGTATCTCACGATAAACACACACAAAGGCCTGTACCAGTACAATCGACTGGTTTTCAGAGTAGCATCAGCTCCAGCTATCTGGCAAAGAGCTATGGAGCAAGTCCTGCAAGGGATTCCGGGGACTCAATGCTACCTAGACGACATCCTTGTAACAGGAGAAAACGACAACGAGCAACTTGCCAATTTGGAGCAGGTGCTCACTAGGCTGAGAGAACGGGGCCTACGAGCAAATCGCCCCAAGTGCGAATTTTTCCAGAAACAAATATCATATTGTGGCCATATAATTAACGAAGAAGGGTTGCATAAGTCACCTGAAAAAATTGAAGCGGTCATAAAAGCCCTAGCACCTGAAAATGTCTCACAATTAAGGTCGTTCCTGGGATTGATAAATTACTATCACAAATTTTTACCGAACTTGTCAACTGTTCTGCACCCTCTTAACGCACTGCTACAAACGGGAGTAATTTGGAAATGGAGCGAAGACTGTAAACGTGCCTTCCATAAATGCAAAGGCTTGATCACGTCCAAGGAAGTGTTGGCTCATTACAACCCATCACTGCCAATCAGACTGGCGTGCGATGCATCCCCTTACGGCGTAGGAGCGGTATTATCGCATAGATTCCCTGATGGCTCGGAGCGGCCGATAGCTTTTGCGTCACGCTCATTGAACTCAGCTGAGCGTAACTATGCCCAGATCGACAGGGAAGCACTCAGCCTGGTGTGGGGAGTGAAGAAATTCAACCATTACCTACACGGACAAAAATTTACCTTGTTGACTGACCATCAACCCCTCGTCTCCATATTCAACCCTAAAAAGGGCGTTCCCATTATGACAGCGCAAAGGCTACAGAGGTGGTCCCTTTTCCTAGGGGCACACCAATATGACAGAATACAAAGGATCAAAACAGCATGGGAATGCTGACGGTTTATCGCGTCTACCGTTGCCAACTGTAGAAGAGGCACCTACAGTGGACCCAGTGGAGATGTTCCACTCAACCATAGTGGAATGTCCACCAGTAACAAATTCTACCATTGAAAAGGAAACGAGAAATGACCCGACTCTCTCACGAGTCTACGATTTAACGGTGAAGGGATGGCCAGCACATGGCGAACCACTGTTGCCAGCATTCTCGCAAAGAAGAGAACAGCGGTCAGTGTGCCGAGGAACCTTGATGTGTGGATCCAGAGTGGTGATTCCACCCAAACTCCAGGATAAAGTGCTAAAGGAGCTTCACGAGGGGCATCTGGGTGGAGTGAAAATGAAGAACCTAGCCAGAGCGTTTGTGTGGTGGCCAGGTATCGATGGAGACATCGAAGAAATGACCAAGAGCTGCCTAGGATGCCAGAAGGTCCAAAACGCCCCACCACAAGCCCCTCTACATCCATGGGAGTGGCCCTCATCTCCATGGCAAAGGGTACATATCGACTTTTCTGGTCCATTTATGGACTCAATGTTCTTAATCGCGGTTGATGCACACTCCAAGTGGCCGGAGGTAATAAAGATGTCCTCCACCACCACGGAAAAAACCATCACAGTATTAAGGACCATATTTGCCAGGAATGGGCTGCCTGAACAGATCTGTTCTGATAATGGACTGCAATTTGTGTCCGAAGAATTCAGGAAGTTCTTAAAAAAAACAATGGGGTTAAGCACTACACGTCCGCCCCATACCATCCCGCCACCAATGGATTAGCTGAAAGGTTTGTCCAGACCTTCAAGAAGGCCATAAAGGCCATGGGTAATGAAGACATAAATCTACAACATAAGGTAGATAACTTCTTGTTTGCGTACAGGAATGCAACACATGTGGTTACAAACCAAACTCCCGCCATGATGTTTTTCAATAGAAGACTAAGGTGCCGGCTGGATTTGATCAAGCCAAACATCAGAAGGGACGTAGAGAACCGGCAATTTCAAGGCATGAATGAAAGGCCAACTAGAACCTTCCAGATAGGTCAACAAGTTTTGGCCCGGGACTACCGTACCGAGAAATGGCAGCCTGGAACTATTTGCACACGACTAGGACCGCTGATGTATACCGTGGACATTGGTGAAAGCATAATAAGGTGCCATGCTGAGCAGATCATAGAGTCATCCGAAAAGGGACAACCTACACCACAACTCTATACGCCTAATGATGAAGCAGAGATACCCATAGTATCTACCTCCGATCCGGTGATACTGGAACCAGATGAACCCGACACTGGCATTCAAGCCGAATCAGCCTTGCCAAAAGAACCTACTACACCACCGAAAACTACTACACCACCGAGGTGTTATCCGGACCGAGTCAGGAAGCCTCCAGAGAGACTGACTTATAATTGATTAACTGCAGCAAATGTGTAGATTATTGTTCTTGTAAACATGTTAATTAATGATTACTTAAAATGTTATGTACTAATTATCTAAAAGGGGAGGAATTGTAGTGTATGTACCTTTAAGAGCCCCTGTGTACTGTAATACCGGTAGTGACCACTCGGGTATATAAGCCTGTATAGCGTCTTGTATCTTTTAGTTCACCTCCAGACTTTGTTCAGTAAACACCTGTTAAACCAACTCCTGCATTCCGTGTCTCCATTAACACACGGATACAACACTATTGATGGTATTGTATTTATATTTTCTCCTGGCACCAGCCACACTGAGATAGCAATCAGGTGACCTGCACTCGGCACCCCACCAATGACACTCTAAGTCTGAGACACTGGAAAAGGTGCAATAGAACAAGCGAGTCTGGCTCTGCCTCCAGTTTTTCCAGTTCATGGGGAAGAGCCTGGCTTCTTTTCAACATTTCCCCACAACAGCACATCTGAGATGGAAACTCATTGTGTGAGTGATTATATGCCTGAACCCACCTCCTACCCTTCCATTGGTTTAGAGTGTGGATGTTCCAATTGGCACCATGCCACCCTTTATAAACTTCTTCCATTCAATTGTAAATCAAGTGCATTACTAGAGACCTACATCCTATTACTAGTAGTGTGTTTATGCACATATCACTGGTACCCACAGCCTGTGCTATTTTTTCAAATGATGGATCGAGGTAATTTCCATTTTTTGAATATAAAAAGCAAGAATAATTTTTAAAAATTTTTAAAAAAGTAAAGTGTAATAATGAATAATGCTATAAAGAAGTGACTTTGTGATAATTATGCAGGGTGTGGCCTGACCCACAGCCCAGAGGCGCCCCTCAGTATAACTCATACGGGGTGGCTGTGGCAGAGGCTGAAATTGACGTCCTCACTGGAGAGAACCAGATCATCCAAGTGGATATACTCTTCGACTGTGGTGAAAGGTAAGAAACAAAAACGGCAAGTAGCACCAAATACTGTGACCGAGTAAATGTTGGGGGCTTGCCACTGTCTCATTCTGCTCCTTAGATAAGGTGTGGGAGTGGCGGGTGTCATTCACATGAGATATTCAGTCAGACTGAACACTCAGGTCGTTCTCTGAAGCTGAACAGATCTGAATGCTGAAAATCTGGCTCCATTTGGATCAGTGGATAACGTAAGTAGGTTGCGTTTTTTTTAAGTGTATAAAGGAAGGTTGGTGGGTTGCAACATTCTATTTCTGATGGTGAGACAAAATCCCATCCCAGGCAAGGGTACCTTCCCAGAACCCCCCCACCCCCAAAACATCATATGCTTCCCTCTGCTAGAAGCAGCAATATCTCACTGCAACCTCTCCCCACACATTATGAAGATTTTCCACCTTCCTCCCCACCTCAGTGAGAACTGTGCACTCCCCCCCCCCCCCCCGACCCACTGAGATGGCTCCTCCTCCTCCTCCATCTGTCTGACACTTTGCACGCATTGATTTCCCCCACTAGCTGTCGGACTATGCAAAGCGCAACCCCCACCCCGACAGCCCAAATGAATTTTTTTGACAGTCCAGCCTTATTCTCGTGCTGAGTTTTTCTATCCCCTGATCCCATCACTTTTCCAACAAGTGTGTATTTTTTCTTCATTACATTTCAGTATTTTACCCCCAGTTTTTAAGTAGTCATTCTTGTAGTGATCTTTACAAATCATAGAGTAGAAATATCAAGACAAAAATTGTGAGGCTTGGCTGTCAATGCGGAGCTTCCCAGGATGTGAGCGGAGGGCACAGAATTGATTGTGCAACATTATGCCTCACTTCTGTTACCATTGCTTGTGTCGAGTGAAGCTTCACTCCAGCAACGGCGCCTCACCATTTCAACCCTATAGTTCATAGAGGGTCATCTCCACTTTCTGCAAAAAAAAAAATGTATTGGCTCAATACGGGGTCACTTATTTAAGTTTTTGTGTTGCAAATCTAAGACAGTAAAGCACTCATTGGCTGTTACAACAATCCTGCTAATAGAAGGGTGAGAAAAAGTGTAACATCCCCACCGACACCTGAGAATCCCTGGCCCAAGACCGCACAAAGTGGAGGAGAAGCATCCGGGAAGACGCCGAACACCTCGAGTCTCTTCGCCGGGAGCAAGCGGAAGCCAAACGCAGACAGCGCAAGGAGCGCACGTCAACCCAAGCACCCCACCCACCCGCCCCTTCAACCACCGTCTGCCCCACCTGTGACAGAGACTGTAGGTCCCACATTGGACTCATCAGTCACCTGCAAACTCATTTTTAATGTGGAAGCAAGTCATCCTCGGTTCCGAGGGACTGCCTAAGAAGAGAAGAGCTAATAGAAGAATGATTGCACACATGGGGTGGAGGATATACATTGAAAGTTAAACTGCCAGTGGAGGCTCTGTAAATCTCGTGTTTGTATTGCAGAACTAATTCTCTAATAACCTTGGCTCTCAATTTTCTGGAATCCACTGTGTAATGTGAGCTGGATTCTACAGCACTGCCAGTAAAATGCAAACAGCTGCCCAGGTAGAAAGTTGCATGTGGGAAGTTGGTTGAAAGTTGTAATTCCAACTTTAGCTTCTGAACACTAGTCCTCCCCAAATCGCTAGGAAAGGTCGAAACACACCAAAAATGGGAAAACTGCATTGATAAGCACTCAATCCATCTGCAGCTTAAAAAAACCCAACTGCTGACACTGCCACAAACAGTGCTAACATTGTTGCTGCTGCACTGCTTCCTTCAGACGCACTGGAGTAATCCTCTCTGTGAGTCTGGATGCTTCCTAAATCACTAGCACCATCTCATTTACCTTGCACTGCTGCCAGTAACTTTAGTACTGCCATCAGTGGCAGTGATGTAAAGAAATAAGGAATTAACTTTTATTTTATATTGCACCATTCACCCCATATCGCTTCACAGCCAATTCATGACTTTTTGAGGTGTAGTTACTTCCTATTGATGTCACGATGAAAGCAAGGCAGCCAATTTGCATGCTGCAAAGTTCCACGAACAACAATGAGATAAGTAACCAGATAAATTATCTGTTTTTGGTGGGCCACTCATCTTTCTTCTCCTTGTCATCTGCAGCATGAACCCTGACATTGATATTGGACAAGTTGAGGGTGCTTTTGTCATGGGCATGGGATATTGGCTGTTGGAGAAGATGTCCTATGACCCCAAGACTGGGGCTGTGCTGAATGCAGGGACATGGGATTACAAACCACCATTCAGCAAGGTAGGTTTAGAGTTGAAGGAAACATTTACTGTTTATTAAAATCTGGAGAACTTGATACACAGTATCCTTTTTTTGGCTGTTGGGTTTTTGTTTGAATACTCTTTAGGGTAATCCAAGGTAAGAATCAACCACGGTTTATTACTTTTCTAACAATTTGTTTTATTAACGTTAAAATACAAGTTTTACAGACAGAGACTTATACAACCTTTAAGTCTTCGTTGTACTCCCTCTATGGTGAATCTTTGGAATTCTCTACCCCAGAGGGCTGTGGAGGCTCAGTCGTTGAGTATATTTAAGACAGAGATCGAAAGATTTTTGAATATTAAGGGAATCAAGGGATATGGGGATAGTGCAGGAAAGTGGAGTTGAGGTAGAAGATCAGCCATGATCTTATTGAATGGCGGAGCAGGCTCGAGGGGCCAAATGGCCTACTCCGACTCCTATTTCTTATGTTCTGTGTAAGTCAGTAGTACAACTTGAAACTCGGAATGGACAATTCTTCTGCTTCAGGAGACTGAGAGGTTAATAATCTATCAACATCCTGCGTGGTGTTCTTCAGGTCTGTCTCATGGACTGTGCCTTCAAACTTGGCTGGTTTTATAACCTCCCTTGCTGGTGCAAAACAAGCTTCCAGTATTTTCCTACTCTATCTCCCTCTCTTTCCCATGGTTTAAAACCTGTTGATACTACAGCATCTGATGTTTACAACAGCTTCTCATAGACTATCAAGGCCTCTCAGCTGTCTTATTTTTAACCTTCTAGACAGTCTGCTGAATAAGACTTTTCAAATGTGGAAATTAGTTAGAAACTAATGTTGATCCCGCCCTACAAGAGTGGTTTTATAAAACCAACACCAGTAAGTAAAGGTTTATTTAAACATAGGACCTCCAATTGCACCTGCCATGTTTCGTTTGGCAGACCCCGAGGGCTAGAATTTACACTCAAGCGGGTTAGTTAAAGTTAGACAGCGCAAGGTTCTGAGATAATGACAGCCTCTCAACAGATGATGCAAAGGCAAAAGCAAAGTAGTTGGGAATGGAGGAAAGGTAACAAAAATGATACAGTAGTAAGGGTTTTACAACACCTGGAACTGAATAAGCTCGTCACTTTTAACTTTTTTTCACTTTCAGCATAGTGCCTACAATTGTGGATACCAGTTTTATATTGGTATTATGAATGAGCATAAATGACAAAAAATTACTACCTCATTGTACCCGCTCAAAATGGGTGCTACTGATAATCATCAGAAATGACTGCAGAAAATTGACGGGTGAACATAAGAACATAAGAAATAGGAGCGGGAGTAGGCCATTTGGCCCCTCGAGCCTGCTCTGCCATTCAATAAGATCATGGCTGATCTTCTACCTCAACTCCACTTTCCTGCACTATCCCCATATCCTTTGATCCCCTTAATATCCCAAAATCTATCGATCGCTGTCTTGAATATACTCAATGACTGAGCCTCCACAGCCCTCTGGGGTAGAGAATTCCGAAGACTCACCACCCTCTGAGTGAAGAAATTTCTCCTCATCTCAGTCCTAAATGGCCGACCCCTTATTCTGAGACTGTTATCCCTGGTTCTAGACTCCCCAGCCAGGGGAAACATCCTCCCTGCATCTACCCTGTCAAGCCCTGTAAGAATGTTGTATGTTTCAATTAGATCACCTCTCCTTCTAAACTCCAGAGAATATAAGCCTAGTCTACTCAATCTCTCCTCATAGGACAATCCCCCCATTCCAGGAACCAGTCTGGTGAACCTTCGTTGCACTCCCTCTATGGCAAGTATATCCTTCCTTAGGTAAGGAGACCAAAACTGTACACAATACTCCAGGTGTGGTCTCACCAGGGTCCTATATAATTGCAGTAAGACATCTTTACTCTTACACTCAAATCCTCTTGTAATAAAGGCCAATATACCATTTGCTTTCTTAATTGCTTGCTGTATCTACATGTTAAATTTCAGTGATTCGTGTACAAGGACACCCAGGTCCCTCTGAATACCAACATTTCCCAATCTCTCACCATTTAAAAAAAATACCCAGATTTTCTATTTTTCCTACCAAAGTGGATAACTTCACATTTCTCCACATTATATTCCATTTGCCATGTTCTTGCCCACTCACTTAGCCTGTCTATATTCCCTTGAAGCCTCTTTGCATCCTCCTCACAACTTACATTCCCACCTAGCTTTGTATCATCAGCAAACTTGGATATATTACATTTGGTCCCCTCATCCAATTCACTGGGTGCAACACCATTACTGATCTGTGAAAAGCAGGCAGTGTGAAGTTGAAAAGCCAGTTCTTAAGTGTGACATGATTAACAAATACTATTATTTTTCAGTATAGAATTGCATACTATTTTATAGCTCAGAAACAGGCCATTCAGTCCAGCAGGTCTATGCCGGTGTTTATGCTCCACACGAGCCTCCTCCTACCTTAATTCATCTCGCCCTATCGATATATCCCTTTATTCCTTTCTCCCTCATTTACTTATCTATTTTCCTCCTTAAATACACCTATATTATTCTCCTCACCCACTCCGTGTGTTAGCTAGTTCCACAGTATAAATCTTTCTCAGTCTGGTTGGCCAGACCACACTGCTGCGTGAAGGGAAAAAAAATTGTATTTATATAGCGCCTTTCACGAGCTCGGGATGTCCTGAAGCGCTTTACAGCCAATGACGTATTTAGTGTAGTCAGTGTTGTAATGTAGGGCACGTGGCAGCCAGATTGAGCACAGCAAGGTCCCACAAACAGCAATGTGATAATGGCCAGATAATCTGTTTTTCGTGATGTTAGTTGAGGGATAAATATTGGCTTTGACACCAGGGAGAACTTTCCTGGTGTTCTTCGAAATAATGCCATGATAGACATTCTGTCTGCCAGGCTTTTGAACAAGAGCTCTCTCTCTTTCTTTATAAGACGTTTAATATCTCATCTGAAAGATGGCACCTCCAACAGTGCAGCACTCCCTCAGTACCGTGCTGGAGTGTCAGCCTAGATTTTGTGCTCAAGTCCCTGGAGTGGGACTTGAACCCACAGCCTTCTGACCCAGAGGTCACCACTGAGCCACAGCTGACACTAGGCCTTTTATATTAAAGGGTGGGTCTTGGCAGAGAGGCCTAGAGTGTCACTGTCCCCAATTTATTTCACCATTCTCATTGTGACCACCTGCAAAGGGGCCGTGCCGGCTGGCTATGACAATTTGGCAACGTGCAGGCACTGAGTAGTCATATCACGCTGTTGCGTCGTGACATCAGAAGGAAGAGGATAAATATCTTTGTGCATGATGTCATGATATCACCACAGCAGCACATTTACTAGACCAGTTAAGATCAGTGACAACTAAGAAAATCCAGTGAAAAACAGGTATGTCGTGCCGACAGTCTAAAACATCCCAGCTGATTTATCTTCATTTTGCTGCCACTTGCGAGAGCTGGCAGCCAAAGAGCAATATAAAAGTGCCCAGGCTTCTGAAACTCTGTGGGTCAAATGGGTTAATCCAAATATAAATTCCATGCAATATAGAGAAGGATTGGAAACTAAAAACGTTTGCCAATGTCCTTGAGTTAGATATAACATAAATTAAACTGTTCCACCTTTCAGTAAATTATATTCATCTGCCTCCTAATGGTTATGAGATGTCCATCAGTAATTCCTGTTTGTCATGTGCTGGAAATATTTTTTTTTCATTCATTCAAACCGCTGCAGTCTGTGTGGTGAAGGTGTTCCCACAGTGCTGTTAGGTAGGGAGTTCCAGGATTTTGACAATGCTGTGAAACCAGCTGGCAAAGGATATCACAATGGTCACACACGGGTGGAATCCCTGGTCATTGTGACCAGTGCAGTGAAATGGAACAGGAGATCAGGACCAGGGTAAAGGACTTCCTTTTCCTCCTGGAAACCCAGCAGCAGAATGGAAGCCCTGAAATCATTTATTTTTCACTTCAAGATTCTACAAAGTTAAATGCATTACTGAATGCACCCATATGGCTCTGTGGCATGTATGTGGAACTTAGAGCTGTTTCCTGAGGTTTTAGCATCCAGCCTCAGTCATGGTTTAACAGGGTGAAAGGAAACACTTTGTACAAAGTAGATAGGAAATTTATGCCTGCAACAGTGTAAATGCTGGCAAAATTTACCGTGGCAAATTTCCGAATGCTAACTTTTTTTCTTCGTCATCTATTTCCATGTCCTTTGACTATTTGAATCTGTATTCACTCAGGCTGCCATCTCGATGGAAAGCAGAATGTAGTTCTCCTGTGTGGAAGGTAGCCTTGGGTTCAAAATGGGCAAGTTTTTGCAGAAGTACAAGTCTGGCAGCATGTGAGAATGAAGGTGAAGTCAAGCTTTATGCTCCGCATCAAGCAGCTCCTTTAAATAGCAGCTGCAGCCTTTGAGAGCTATTACCTACCCCTTGTTGTAGGCACGCTCCTGTCACCAGGCTCAGTCTGAACTGGAAGCTCACTGTCGATGCAAAATTAGGCCGACTTGTGGCAATCTTGGTTAAACTAGCTGATATGAATTGGGGTAATGGTGGAGGTGCTATAATTGGCCTCAGTACCTATGGATGTGGAAAGGAAAAGCCAGCCAGAATTCCCATACCTGATCACTTATCCAATAACTTCACTCTGAGTTCACTTACCAGTAGAACATGGTTGAGCTCTTTGCCCAGTTTATGTGCCTTTTTTCTCCCCTCTCCAAGTTTCAGTAGCCTGTCAGTTTCCACAGTCGAGGTTCATGTATAAAGAATGCCCACTTAGGCTGGTAGGGGAGAAAAATATGAAATAAAAATTCATTTGCCCTCTTCAATTTTCCCAAGTTGGCTGCTGTCCTTTTTTGTATTTCTGTGAAGTACATTCGGTAAGTAGGTTCAAACTGCAAAAAGATACCGTACTCTGACATTAGCTTAAACAAAGATTGCGGTCTTTCTTTGGAATTTTCTGCCCCAGAGGGCTGTGGATGCTGAGTCGTTGAGTATATTCAAGGCTATGATCGATAGATTTTTGGACTCGAGGGGATCGGGCGGGAAAGTGGAGTTTAGGTTAAAGATCAGCCATGATCTTATTGAATGGCGGAGCAGGCTCGAGGGGCCATATGGCCTACTCCTGCTCCTAATCCTTATGTTCTTATTTTCTTATGGTTATATCAGAAGCAGAAAACACAGGATGAACTTTGGTTGGTACACTTGAGGACTAAGACATACCAAAAGCATTCTGAACTTTCAACAAGATCATCTGTTTGTGTTTGTCTATCAGAGTATACCTGTCAATTTCAACATTGAGCTACTAAAGAATGCTCCCAACCCAATGGGTGTCCTTCGCTCCAAGGCCTCTGGTGAACCTCCCCAGTGCATGTCCTGTGTAACTTTATTTGCAGTGAAGCGTGCCATTGAGGCAGCACGTGAAGACACTGGGAAGAACGCCTACTTTCCACTAAGTGAGTACGGTCAATGGGGTGTGTTTACATGGTGTAGCATAGAATTTCCAATCAGTGTTATTTTAATCCAATATTGACCCATTTATTTTAAACAGGTTAACGCCAGCATTAAAATAAGGCCAACTGGAAAATCTAGGTTTGTGTGACTGTGGTAATAAATGGGTTTGACTAAATCACCCTCAACTTACAAGACAAGTTACCAAGTCAGAGTATGCTGTGCACTATGAATAGTCTATAAAAACATAATTGGATTCATATCCACTTGACTGAGCCACATCATTAAAAACTTCAAGTCTATTATTGGTGAAGCAATTACATAAACTTTCAGCATCTATCTGCTATGTTCTTATAAATTAAAATTACCTGATTCTAAAGCTTCTTAATTCATATAAGAGACCTAAAAGAGGGGCCATGTGTGTTTATACATTTTGTGCCAAAACTTGATGCAGGACAATAGATATAAGGCTTTGATTGAACACGGCATTCTGTTGATGTCTTATGCTATGACAGCAAAGCTCAAGCAGATTTCAGTGTAATCAGAAGCTGGGATATCGTTAACTGCTTAGTATTTCTGACATAGTGCTTAGATTTTTTCCTGGTTTGAATTGCTCCCATCATTATTTGGGTGACATCATTCTTTAGTCATTGGGTTTTACAGTACATGAATGATTTGGTGATGCATCATCTAGGGGATCTCTAAATCAATGAGGCAGAAATTTTGATGAGTTGAAGGGACTGAAGACTAGAAAATTCACTGGGCCAAATGGCATGAATCCAAGGAGATAAGAGAGAGGGAAATTTATAGGGTATTGGCCGCCCTCCTAAAGGAATTATTGGATACACACAAGGTCTTCTAGCATATCACAGAAACCCCACAGTGCAGATAGAGGCCATTTCAGCCCATCGAGCCTGCACCGACACATATCCCACCCGATCCCCGTAACCCCTACACCAACACATATCCCACCCTATCCCTGTAACCCCACGTATTTAATCCCCCTAACACTAAGGGTCAATTTATCATAGCCAATCAACCTAACCCGCACATCTTTGGACTGTGGGAGGAAACCGGAGCACCCGGAGAAAACCCACGCAAACACTGGGAGAATGTGCAAACTCCACACAGACAGTCGCCCGAGGCCGGATTCGAACCCGGGTCTCTGGTGCTGTGAGGCAACAGTGCTAACCACTATGCCACCGTGCTGCCCATGAACATACAGAAAAGGATATGAAAAGACTAACTTGCCCATCAAGTTTGTCCTATGCAAATATGGTGCCGCCTACATTCACCATTAATCTCCCCCCACCCCCCGGCCATAGTCATGCAATCTTCTGGCAGAGGCAAATAAACAGAGAAAAAATCTTAAGCCAATTCAGGAAATAAACAGAAATTGCTCTTCTATTCCCTTCATCATTTTAGAAACCTCAGCCATATCACCTCAAAGTCTATACCTATTCAATTTAAAAATAAAATCTTTGACCCTATCTCGATAGCTAAGAACCCTAAGACTAGATTTCATTTCAGTTGTTCTCCGCTGGGCTTTCTCCAGCGTCTTGCTGTCCCTCTGCCATGTGAGGGGACCAAAACTGGACACACTATTCTAGATGTGGCTCTACTAAGGCCTTGTATAAGCTGATTGATGCATTTCTACTTTTATATCGAACTGCTGTAGTCATATACCCTATTCACTTTTCTCTAATACTTATATTTAAACAGCTGATAAATCAAACCCAGTAGGCACATTTGCCAAATATCACTAACGGGTAATGTAGTGAAAACCATTCTGTAGTGTGGGCTCGAAGAGTACCTGTATAGCAACAACCAAATAAATAGTCATTATGGATTTAGAAGAGGAAGGCCCTGTGCGAAACTACTCCTTTATCTGTTACAAATGAGGTATTTGAGGGAATTATGATGCTGTTTATTTGAATGCTCAGAAAAATTGAGAAAATTCCATATGAAGAAACTAGATAAGAAGTTGCCTTTTAAAAGAAGTTGACCAACAGAACCCATGAGAGTAGTTCAATAGCTGAACCTTTGTTGTTTCTAGTGACCTGGGTATTGAAGCTACTGGTAACTTAGCAAATTTTTCAGACATCAATATAGGGAGAGCAATAGGGACTGACAATGTAGTTAATGATTTGAAAGAGGATTTAGATCCGTTATGCAATTGGGCAGATAAATAAATGTAGTACTGACAAATGCAAAGTGTTGCACATTGGATGGAAAAATGTGGTGTGCAGATTATACAATAAATGGAATAGAATTAGGGCAGCTAGACTTTGATAGGGACATAGCGTAATAGTAGCTTTCTATCTTTAGTTGTCTAGATTCCAATGTGATTGGAGTTTTAGTTCCGTGTCCTGAATAATTCAAATGGTTAAATGTGAAATATAGAAAATCTGTTTCAAGGAAATAAATAAAATTAACTTTTTTTCCTCTGATCCTTATTTGACTGTAGCTGACTAGTGAAGATTTTTACAATGCTGCTTGCATTTGTGGAACTAGAATTAGCTCCATTTATTAACGGTTTAGACAAGTATATTACTTTAAGGAAAAATTGTGGTGAAACAAAACTGAAAGCTAATTTCCCTGAACATACTGCAGCCTCTACACACTCCTTACTGTGCAGCTCACAGTGTTGTGTGAACACATTCCAGAATGTGGCTCTATAAAACACCAGGGTATTTTAATTAATTCCAAAGAATGGGAAACATGATAAGTGTGGCAGCAGGAATTTAACAAGTATTGATGGCCTTTGTTAACCTCACACCATGGAGGAAAAAAAACTTTAATTAAATTGAATTATGAGAAAAGGCAGTTATTGAAGTGTATTCTAGTGTTTGTCAAGATACTTATTGCTCTGACTTTTCTCCATAGATGGACCAGCAACAGTCGATGTAATCCAGACACACTGCCTTGTGGACTACAAAAACTTTTCAATCTGAAAACCATCCACTAATTTATGCTACTATACCGAACAAAGCTAATAATTTGCTCACTCTCAGAAATTGTTTTGTCTTTACCAGTATTGCACAATATTATACAATATCAACTATATATCCACACAGCCTAGTACTTTAATGTTTAATCCTACAATGATTGCCTATTTACATCTAACACAAAAACTGCAGGGTAAACACAGTTTATGCAGTTTCACCGAGGTTTCCGCAGATCTGCTGAAGTTATGGCAGATGATCAGGTGAATCCCCACGGAACTTCAACACTATTAATTTAAAAATAAGGACAATGCAACAAGGTGCAATATATCCTTCAACCTGTAAACTTGAAATCAGTAGTTAGTGCATATAGCATTTAATTTTGATTAATGGCATTTTAAAAGAAAGTAACTTGCTAGTTCAAAACAAACTCCAATTAGCACTATTGTTCCACACTGTTCAATCACATGATGGGCGGAGGAAGGTATGCTCTAGTTTTCTTTAGTTTGAATGGATTATGGCTTCTGTAATCCAGCTAAACCATGGAGTTTACAGCACAGGAGGAGGCCATTCAGCACACCGTACCTGTGCCAGCACTTTGCTAGTGCAGTCCAAAACTAATCCCAACTGCACTGCTCTCTCCCTATAGCCCTGTATCACCAGCTGCTTCAAATATTTATCCATTTGACCCTTCAAAGCTGCAGTTGTGTCTGCCTCAACTTACCCTGTGGCAAAGCATTCCATGGTCCCACAACTTCCTGCACAAAGACATTTCTCCTAACCCCTCTCTTTTTACTCTCTCAATGACCATTGTAATTGATTACCCTGCCAGAGGAAGTGATCGTTCCCTATAAAATCTATCAACGTTCTTCATAAATTTAAAAACCTATATAACTCTCCTTAGCCATCTCTGCTCCAGTGAAATAGTCCCAATATCTCAAATTTCTCCTCCTAACTATAAGTTCTTGTTCCTGGGATAATTCTGCTAAATCTGCACTGTACACTCTCAATTGTTTTAATTTCCTTTCTATAATAGGACAACCAGCTGTGGCCTAACCATTGTCTTGTAGAAATAACCATTGCCTTGTGCAAACACTTAAGTTTCAACAAATCTACAGGGTTAAGCAGTATTTGATTAACAAATCATTTACCATTATTAACCAAATATGCATAATTGTCAACAAATTGAATATTTAGTTAACCGCTGCAACATGTATAGCCTTGTAATCATCATTTGTTTTTCTTTTACCTTGATACACAATTACTTAAGTACAGAGGCCATTCAACCTATCTAGTACCTGCCCTGTAATTTCCCATGATGTATTACTTCCTAACTGTATTCGTGCACCACAAAGCATATCCTCCTGACCCCACCAGAAATCTGTGTTGATTTGTTTTAAAATACTATAGCTTGTTGTAAAACTTAATTTAATGGATTGGATTATAAAACCAGTCAACATTGGCTTGTCAGTGAAATTTATGGGCTTTCATCCCAATGGCAAATTCTACTAATCAATTTCTTGTGCCCAACGAGTGGAGTCTGCAGGGAGGAAAGTACAGTGTGTGTGGTAACATGGTGAGCAAAGCTCATTTCCGAGCACTGCACTAAAAGATAGTTTGGATATGTTCACACTTTATTTTTCTACTTGGTGCAAAAATGGAACTGCTAAAATGTAATCAAATCATCTAACATGTCGCAAACTGGAATAAACAAAAAATTGCTTAGTTACCATATCTTCATGAAAGGCCCTCTATGCACAAAGTCAAAAGAACAATGAGATAGAATAAAACATTTGGTTGCATTATATTTGCATATGAATGGATTAATCAAGTCATACCTTGCAAATATTTTCATGGTGAAAACCAAACTTGATATTTTGTTGGAAAGTTAAGCAATTTATTGTTTAATTGACAGCTACCTATAAACCACAACACACATACCATTTTCAGTGGACATGTCTATGTGCATTCACATCGAAAGGTAGAAGAGGTTCTCACTGATGCCAAGTACTGCATGTTTTCTAACTAAGTTAGGCAACTGAACTCCTTGAAAACAGATGATTATAATTGCACTTGTGAATTTAATAAAAATCTTTCTTATTCTCTTCAGTTTGATCTTGAAAGTATTTGCAGCTTCCTAAGAAAAATGATACTTGTGTATATGTAGATTTAGTGGTAAAAGTAATGGGTGCAATTGTGCGCAGGTACGTATGACAGGTGAGAGAATGTGGTGAGAAATATTTTTATTCTGTTTATATGTATCTGCAGGTGACAAGATTTGATGTTTCTGTGAAGCCTCATCTGATCAGGAGAATTGACAGATGGCTTCTGCAATCTCACATGCAGCTGCCATCTGTTTTCTCCTAAGGAGAAGAGTCATTGGTGAGCCTGGGTGCAAGGGCTCTCCTTTGGACAGTGATTTTCAGTGTTTGACAGCACCTCAATGCTGTCAAACACTGACAATTCATCTGTCAAAAAATTATGGGGCCTGTCCCTTTTAAGAAAACCGGCAGGTGAAGCGACATGCACTGACGTCATCTGACACCGGCTTTCCCTTAATTGGCCGGCAAGCCCGCAGGGTGGGCTTAACAAGGTCAATCAAGGGAAAATAGCATCTGTTCGTCAGACGTCGCTGGGGGCGGGACTAAAATCCAGAAACCAGTAGTCCCGCCCCCAACTCTTCTCAGCTGGCAAAATCCAACCCAAAGAGTCTGCAAAGGGATATAGATAGACTAAGTGAGTGGGCAGTAAGGTGGCAGATGGAGTATAATGTAGGGAAATGTGAAGTTATTCACTTTGGTAGGAAGAATAGAAAAACAGAATCTTTTTTAAATGGTGAGAAACTTTCAAATGTTGGTGTTCAGAGAGATTTGGGTGACCTAGTGTAAGAAACACAGAAAGCTAGCGTGCAGGTACAGCAAGCAATAAGGAAGGCAAATGGCATGTTGGCCTTTATTGCAAGGGGGTTGGAGTATAAGAGTAAGGAAGTCTTGCTACAATTGTACAGGACCTTGGTGAGACCACACCTGGAGTACTGTGCACAGTTTTGGTCTCCTTATCTAAGGAAGGATATACTTGCCTTGGAGGCGGTGCAACGAAGGTTCACTAGATTGATTCCTGGGATGAGAGGGCTGTCCTATGATGAGAGATTGTGTAGAATGGGCCTATACTCTCTGGCGTTTAGAAGAATGAGAGGTGATCTCATTGAAACATACAAGATTCTGAAGGGGATTGACGGTAGATGCGGAGAGGTTGTTTCCCCTGGCTGGAGTGTCTAGAACTAGGGGGCATGGTCTCAGGATAAGGGGTAGGCCATTTAAGACTGAGATGAGGAGGAATTTCTTCACTGAGGGTTGTGAATCTTTGGAAATCTCTGCCCCAGAGGGCTGTGAATGCTGAATCTTTGAGTATATTCAAGGCTGAGATAGATAGATTTTTGGACTCTAGGGGAATCAAGGGATATGGAGATCGGGCGGGAAAGTGGAGTTGAGGTCGATGATCAGCCATGATCTTATTGAATGGCGGAGGGGCCGTATGGCCTACCCCTGCTCTTATTTCTTATGTTCTTAACCCGTTTATAAAAAAATTATGATGCAATGGACTCCCACAGTGCTGTTAGGGAGGGAGTTCCAGGATTTTGACCCAGTGACAATAAAGGAACAGCGATATATTTCCAAGTTAGGATGGTGTGTGACTTGGAGGGGAGCTTGGAGGTGATGATGTTCCCATGCGCTTGTTGCCCTTGTCCTTCTGGGTGATAGAGGTCGCGGGTTTGGGAGGTGCTGTCAAAGAAGCCTTGACAAGTTGCTGCAGTACACCTTGTAGATGGTACACACTGCAGCCACATTGTGCCGGTGGTGGAGGGAGTGGATGTTTAAGGTGGTGGATGGGGTGCTAATCAAGCGGTCTGTTTTATCCTAGATGGTGTCGAGCTTCTTGAGTGTTGTTGGAACTGCATCCAGACAAGTGGAGAGTATTCCAACACACTCCTGACTTGTGCCTTGTAGATGGTGGAAAGGCTTTGGGGAATCAGGAGGTGAGACACTCGCCGCAGAATACCCAGATTTTGACCTGCTCTTGTAGCCACAGTATTTATGTGGCTGGTCCAGTTAACTTTCTTCTCAATGGTGACCCCCAGAATTGATGGTGGGGGATTCAACAATGACAATGCCATTGAATGTCAGGGGAGGTGGTCAGGCTCTCTCCTGTTGGAGATGGTCGTTACCTGGCACTTGCGTGGCGCGAATGTTACTTGCCACTTATCAGCCCCAAACTTGCATTCAAAATGTTAGCTGTAAAGTGCTTGATTTTCAATGTTAAATTTAATCATTAAAATTAATTGTTCATTCCCCAATGAAAAACATCTCTACTGGACAGCCAGATATATTTCTCCAGTGGTAAGATGTTGTGCCCCAAGGCCCCCACCCCACCCCTGTCCGAACCATGTGGAAATGCATTAGCCCCAGAATTGCAAAACCAGACTTCGCTGTACTAAACTGTCGTCTACTGAAACACCAGATTTACTGAAGGCCTCTGGATCCCCTAACTTAGCCTCCTTCAGGCAGTGCTCTGCTTGTATTTGCTGTGATGTTAGGCTGGGAGTGCAGCATTGGCCTGTAAGCAGCTGCATGAGACTTGTGCTTCCAGGAATTGGCGGCACCAGTGTGGGTCTTGCTCAAAGTTAGATCATAGAATGGTTACAGCACAGAAGGAGGCCATTCGGCCCGTCGAGCCGAGCCCATGCCAGCTCTCTCTCAGAGCATTTCAGATAGTCCCACTCCCCCCGCCCTTTCCCCGTAGCCCTGCAAATTCTTTTCCTTCAGGTTTTTATCTAATTTCCTTTTGAAAACCACCATTGAATCTGCCTCCACCACCCTTTCAGGCAGTGCATTCCAGATCGCCTGTCGCCTTCCTCATGTCACCTTTGGTTCTTTTGCCAATCACCTTAAATCTGTGTCCTCTGGTTCTCGACCCTTCCACCAGTGGGAACAGTTTCTCTCTATCTAATCTATAGACCCCAAAAGCAGCTATTACTCCTGTTCAGAGCTAGTTAAGACATCAGAGGATGTGATTGGTCACCTGAAATGCACAAAAATAACATACAGGACTGTGGGGAAGCGGAGATAAATGCAACCAATGATAAGAGTGCATAAAAAAAAGTGTGTTGGAATACTCTCCTGTTGGGAAAATGCTCCATAAACTTCAAGCATTCACTGCTCTGATCATGGCATGATTTAATTTGGGCCTTGTATGCAATGCAAGCATTGAGTTTGGGAATTTAAAAATATGCTTGAATACAGATGTATTTACAGGTTGTGACATGTCAAAGGGACTTTATGAGCTGAATTGAACAGGACATGGAATGGCTATTGCTCAGGAACAGTTGCATGCTTTATTACTTTTCCTCTATTTACAATCCAAAATAATTTTACAAATATCATGGGTATGAACCCAAGTTTATAAGACCTTCCCAATATGCAACACCAAAAACAATTTGCTTTATATAGTACCTTGAATGTAGAAATACAAGGTACTTCACAAGAGCATAATAAGATAAAAATGGACACCAAGAAAGAGATATTGGGAGGGGTAACCAAAAGCTTGGTGAGAGACGTGGGTTTTAAGGAGGGTTTTAAAGAAGGAGTGGTGGTTTAGAGAGGGAATTCTAGAGTGTGGGGCCTAGATGGCTGAAGGCACAACCACCAGTCAGTCGTGGGGTGACGAGTAGGGATGCAAAAAGGCCAGAGTCAAGAGTAACAGAGTTCATGGGTGGGTGGTGGGCGAGAATTGTAGGGCTAAAGGAGGTTACAAAAATAGGAAGATTTGAGACCTTGAAGTGATTCAAACACAAGGATGAGAATTTTAAATTGGAGGCTTTGTGGGACTGGGAGCTAATGTAGGTCAGCAAGGACGGGGGTGATGGGTGAGCAGGGCCTTATGCGGTATAGCTGGGCAGTGGAATTTTGGATGAGCTGAGGTTTACAGAGGGTGAAGGATGGGAAGTCATCCAGGAGAGTATTAGAATAGTCAAGTCTGGAGAGAACTGGCATGGATGAGGGCAGGATTGAAGGTGGGTGATTTTATAAAGATAGAAGTAAGCGGTCTTTGTGATGGAGTGTACATGGCGTTGGAAGCTCAGCTCTGTCGAATGGCACGCCAAGATTGCTAACAGTCTGGTTCAGCCTGAGACAATGGCTGGGGAGGGGAATGAATCAATGACTCGGGCACAGAGTTTGTGATGGGGCCTGAGGACAATGGCTTCAGTCTTCCCAACATTTAAACCCACACATGATTAGAAAGAAACTGGGAATATGAAATTGATTGTATTCTACTTTTAAAACTTGGTAACCAGCTTTGTTATGCTCCTTAATCTCATAGGTTTAGTTATAATGAAGTGCATGTCAATTTTCCAGTGCAGTTAATAGCATTTTTCAGCTGAATAAGACCATTAAAAAATCTTCGTTCCTGGGACATGGGAAAGCAGTGGAGCTTGGCAAGGATGGGATGCAGGATTTCGTGCAAGAGAGGACACTGGCAAAAACAAGTTGGAATTTGTGGAGGTAGCGAGGATGGAGTTTGAGAAGGCAATTCTTGAATTGATGAAAGCATGAAGGAGAGGGACTAATGGGGAATTTTCCAGAAGTAAAAAGAAGCAGTCCTGACGATGCACTGGATGTGGGGTGGGAGACAGCATGTCGACTGTAAAATTGTATTGATTCTATGAAAATTGATTTGAAAAATCACATTATTGCACCTGGCATTACTGTCACCAGACACACAGTTTAGATTACAATCAAAAGTAAACCCTAAGCATAGCCTTGTAACATGTTAAATAGTTTAGAGAGATGAATTGTAGAACCATGCTGAACAAATAAATTGCATATTTATTTAGACCTAGGTTCAAGAGTTACACCTGCATAGTGTAACTGGCAGATTTCTTCTGGTCTGCTGTGATTTTTCAGCCCTACTGACTGAGCATCCACAGCAAACGTTGCAGTAAAGAACACAGGAATTAAACATTTTGGAACAAAAACAATGCATTTAGTCCAAGATATTTTCAAGGTAACATCTTGCTATTAGAGCAACTATTGCAAGACTTTGTATTTAATTGAAAAAACAACCTACTTCCTATTGTGCTCTTCATTGAATCATTGCAGGTAGCAGTGGCCATAATGTAAATAACATGCACTTCCAGTATTTGTATAGATGTTGAAGAACCTTTAGAAGCTTTGAAAATATCAATGTATGGCTTTTGATATGATCGCAGCATGTCTTTTTGTGATGAACCCTTTGTATTTTAGTGTTATCTCAACAACTGCTCATAAAATTGACACTGTTTCAATAATTGTCATTATAGCCCATTACAAACCTTGGCTAGACATGTACTTTAAATTTCATCTTGGATTCAGAACCACTTTACTAAATCCAGCCTTTTGGTTCTATTGTCACCAATATTATTATTCCTAAAATGCACAGGTGTACAGCTGAGTCTCAATAAGATTGATTTTGATTTACCAAAAGCAACATTGATCTTTGGAAAAGTGACCTTTATGTCAGGAATGAAGTTAGAGTATCTTTGACTGATGAGAAGATATGTCCTGCTTCTACTTAAAATCTAAAGGCCATTTCCAGACCTTCTGGTCTTTTAGTGTTGTCTGTACACATAATCATCAGCAGGCAGTTCATATCGCAGATCTGTAATTCATTCTAATTTCCTTTGATAGCTGGGTCTGTCACTCTTGGGTTTTGTATGTGGCTGGATTGCAGATGTCGCAGCAATATACTCATTTGTTCAGTTTTGTGAGGAAGATAGTTTCTGTCTACTGATTTATGGATGCTGATTTTCATCATGCTTTGGCACCAAGCATAAACCCCTCAAGATATGTTCATCTTGAGGTGTCATCCGGACATTGTCAGACTACCTGCCCCTGTTGTCCCCCCCCCCCCCCGCCATTCCTCTATATTTGTTTGAACGCAATTGTTACAATTTATCTCGCTCTCTCAATTCTCGCTATTTGTGTTCAGAGCAAAAGGCCAGTTTCGAGCAGCCGATCTTACCAAAGCTTTCAGCCAATGTCCCAGACTCCTCCATCACCATCCCTGGATATATCCTGTTCCGCCGGCAGGACAGACCTACCAGAGGTGCCGGCAACGTGGTATACAGTTGGGAGGGAGTGGCCCTGGGAGCCCTCAACATTGACTCTGGACCCCATGAAGTCTCATGGCTTCAGGTCAAGCATGGACAAGGAAACCTCCCACTGATTACTTAAATGTCCATCACCAAGTGTGGCTTGGTAGCACCACTACTGACCGGGCTGGCCGAGTCCTGAAGGACAGAGCTGCTAGACCGGGCCTGTGGCAGGTGGTGAGAGTACCAGCACAGGGCAAAACCTACTTTACCTTGTCCTCGCCAATCTACCTGTCGCAGCTGCATCTGTCCATGACAGCATTGGTAGCAGTAAGCAGCACACAGTCCTTGTGGAGACGAAGTCCTGTCTTTACATTGAGGACACCCTCCATCGTGTTGTGTGGCACTACCACTGTGCTAAATGGGATAGATTCAGAACAGACCTCACAGCTCAAAACTGGGCATCCATGAGGTTCTGTGGGCCATCAGCAGCAGCAGAATTGTATTCCACCACAATCTGTAACCTCATGGCCTGACATATCCCTCACTTTACCATTATCATTAAGCCAGGGGAGTGCAGAAGAGCATGCCAGGAGCAGCACCAGGCGTACCTAAATATGAAGTGCCAACCTGGGGAAGCTGCAACATACATGCTAAACAGCAGAAGCAGCATGCTATACTTAAGCCGCTGGATCAAAATCCTGGCACTCCCTAACAGCATTGTGGGAGTACCTTCACCACATGGACTGCAGCGGTACAAGAAGGTGGCTCACCACCACCTTCTCGAGGGCATTAGGGATGGGCAATAAATGCTGGCCTTGCCAGCGGCGCCCATATCGAATAAATAAAAAAGACTTGGGTGACAGAGCTGCATTGATGATTTCAGTTACGGTACAACACCTGAATCTGACACCACATCCCAGAAACTATAGACACTCTAACTCTGGGCTTTTTAGCTTACATGAGAAGTAGTTTGAACACGTGTCTGTTGTGCGGGTGGGTGAAATGGGCCAAATGCATTGTCCATTTGTGTTTCCTCGAGTTCGGTTTACCACTGCACATGAGCAAGAATGTATATATGGCGCACAGTATCTCAGCCTTGTTTCAGCTTCCCAACATTCATAGCCCTCTACTCTTTTCTGTTTAATATATACAGCAGTATTACAATACAGTAAAAATAATGATTATTTACTGAAAACTACACTCTCTTGCTGTCATGCAAGAAGCCCATACTGTTCATTTTTGGTTACCACTACCTTGCCTTCTCCAGTGTAACATTATTTACAGAAGAAAAGGCCTGTTCCTGTCGCAGGATGTTGAGACGCACAAAAATTCTCTGCTTCTATCTTGGGAAGGGTTAGCGGTGGTTGGGGAAAAATGTCAACAATAATAGAAAATGCAGTCTCTAATGGAAATCTTGAATAACATAGCTCAGTCGTGAGAAAAAATAAGGCAGAATAGTATATATATATCTTATAAATAATTAAAAGCTTGTTGCATGCTTAGGGCTGAAATACATTTTTTCAGCTAGACTAACACACAAATTCTTTGAGGTTGATTTAATGATTTTTGATGGTTGTCAAATATTTGGTAGCCTTGTGGTTATGGGACTGGACCAGCAACTCAAATCACAGGCTGATTTTCATCCCTGTTTTTGAGGGGGGAAGGGAGCAGTATCAATGTGAAACTGGGAATACAGAACTTACCACCTTGTTCCTGCTGCCGATCCGCCAACCACCATTTTGATTGGGGCCTAGATAAGGAAGCCTCATTAAAGTATGCAACTTGGCATCCTATGACATCCATAGACCCCAATGCGATTTTCATTCACTTAATATGGTTAACGCACAGTGCTAGACCAGTAATACTGGGCGGTGGATGTTGGAAACCAACATTTCCAGTGATTTTTAAAGATCATTGGTATCTATTGGAGATTTGAAGCAGCTTTACTGGTGGTTTCTGGCTGATATTGTGCTTTTTGGCATTGCAATCATTCTGTTAGCACAGGCTTCACTGCAGGAACAGGAGCAGCAACAGGGGGAGGAACTTCAGAGAGCAGCACATGGGCCTGCAAGGAGTCCATGAAGGAGGAAAGCGGCTCACAAACGCTCTTAGCCAACTAATAGGCCCAGTCTGAGCAATCTGCATCTCAGCAAGGAGCAGTTTGTGCTTCTCGTGAGTGGCCATATAAGTAACCTGCAGCGTACTACAGCAGCAGTTGGAGCCCACTACCACAGCTGGTACTGCTTTGCCTGTGCCAGTTAAGGTGACCACAGCCCTGAATTTTTATGCATCAAGGTCATTTCAGGCTGCAGCTGGAGACGTGATGATAAGAGTCAGGCTGCAGTGCATTCCTGCATAAAGCAGATCACAGCCATGCAGTTTGCCAGGGCTAATGATTTCCTCTCATTCCCCACGGCCCCCAAGAGCTAGCAGGAAAGAGCTGTGAGGTTTTCAGCCATTGCAGCATAGCCACTAGTGCATGGTACTATCGACTGCACACATATGGTCATCAGGGCATGCTGCCAATGAGCCTCGCACCTTCATGAACTGCAAAGGGTTTTCCTCCCTTGATATTCAGCTACCTGCAGCGGTTTATGCTGGCATATGCTCACTTTACAGACAACTTTTACGAGGTCTACATCATGTTGCAGTCCAGCATTCCCTCTCTCTGATGAGGGGGAACACATCACTGCTGGCTGCTAGGCGACGAGGGATATCCACTCCACCCTTAGCAAATGGTGCCCCTCTGAAGCCCATGGACAATTGCAGATCTCAGACAGCTTAACCAAAACTATTAGCGAGCAGTCATTAGGGCCTGTAACAATGATTCCACTTCCTGGCCTGGGGGGTGCCCTACAGTACAACCCTTAAGAGTGTTAGAGGAAAGAAGAAATACTTACATATGTATAGCGCCTTTCACAACCACTGGATGTCCCAATGAAGTACTTTTTGAAGTATAGTCACTGTTGTAATGTGGGAAATGCAGCAGACATATTTGCGCACAGCAAGCTCCCACAAACAGTGCTGTGATAGTGACCAGATAATCTGTTTTTGTTATGTTGAGGGATTAAATATTGGCCAGGACACCGGGGATAACTCCCCTGCTCTTCTTCGGGATCTTTTACATCCACCTGAGAGAGCAGACAGGGCCTCGGTTTAACGTCTCATCCGAAAAACAGCACCTCCGACAGTGCAGCACTCCCTCAGCACTGCACTGGAGTGTCAGCCTAGCTCTATGTGCTCAAGGCCCTGGAGTGAGACTTGAACCCACAACCTTCTGATTTAGAGGCAAGAGTGCTACCAACTGAGCCACAGCTGTCCTGTTGATAATAGTGGTGGTGTGCAGCCTGCTGCATAACTGCCCTGCAGCAGGGAGAGCTACTGATGAAGAGAACCATCCGCCACATGAAGTGGAGGAAGCTGATGAGCCAAAGGATGCAGCAGTGACAGGGATTCTTCATCAGCCTGCAGCTAAAGCAGTACGTCAGCACCTCATTGAACATCACTTCTCTTAAACTGCTCCTTCCGTCCACTCCCAATACACATCCCCATTTCCTGCCCAGTACATTATCTGAATCAGTCAATTTATTCTTCAATAAAGAACTTTCATCCCATTGACTACCATTCATATACATGCCACCTAGCTTCGCAGAGTCCACAGCTACTACTGAAACACTCTGTAGTCAACATTATAAAATTAAGGGGTCTTACAGTTTCATTGTTAACAAGTGCCATAAGAAATAATAACCCCAAGGTGTCAGCCCATAGTGCCTTCTTTACATTTCTTCTCATAATCTGCTACTACTACAAGGTTCTCCCCCAATGGTTCAGCACGGGAGGTAGAAGGCTGCTGATAGTCAGAGGAGGTCACTTGAGGTGCTCGTGGCAGTCTGGCTCAGCTGAGTTTCTGGCACCATGGTGGGTATTGGGTAAGATGATGGCAGGGGTACAGGCATACCATCGTGAGAGAGGGCAACTTTTGCCATTAGTATTGTGCCGCTACCATGCGGCTGCAGCTCAGCACGCCCACTGATCGCCATGAGAGCAGACTGTTGGAGATCTGTGATGTGTTTGAAGCCCCTAACAAGTTGTTTCCCCAGCCTTTTGAAGGCAGAGGAGATGGTGGATCCTGAAAGGCACCAATTTGAGCTACAGTCAAAGATACTAGTGCTGATGACACAGTTTGTTAGAGAGAGGGCTCTGCCGCAGCATCCATAGCGATGACCAC
The DNA here is from genome assembly GCF_052327205.1 of Somniosus microcephalus. Lineage (NCBI taxonomy): Eukaryota > Metazoa > Chordata > Chondrichthyes > Squaliformes > Somniosidae > Somniosus > Somniosus microcephalus. The sequence continues at coordinate 212,503,827 of NC_140987.1, forward strand.
ACGTTCCCTGGTCGGCTGCAGAATGCTGATGCCTTGTGCCAGAATATCGCACAAGCTGTAACGGACTCCTCCGTATATTCTGACCCAGCAACCCTGAAGATTTTCGGAGCCCTATCGGTCTTTTTTTTAATGCCATCCAAACAGCTTTTGACTAGTACTAATGTGAATTGTAATAGCATTGGTTAAGTTTGCAGTCTCATACTCACAGCCACTGATTAACCAGGTATAACAGGAAACATCCCAGCTCTGTTAATGGAACGTACTCTAAATGAAGTACATTGCAGGACACATTTTTCTCCTTTGAAAGCTCCGTGACAGAAGGCAGTCAGTAGTCAACGCTCCGGCCCCTACAGCTGCTGCTAGTATTGTGGCCTGACAGCGACTCAGGATTCGGCTAAATGTGCCGGCCACTTTGCTTTTTGCTTGATCCACTGCAAGATGTGAAAGGAAAATGTAACATTTAGATTCATTTTCAACATTTTTTTAAACGATACATTATGTGGGAGGTGTAATTATCTGGTTGTAAAAATGATTCAGAGCACAAAAACCTGACAAGTGTTAAATATGTACTTTGAACACAAGACATTGTAGCCACTTAGCTCATTTTCCTCAGTCCTATTCTGATACATAGTGAGGAAGTTATACAACATTTAAAATGTGTAAGACAATAACTTGAAGTGGCTGTGTATCAAATTGAGATTCTAATGATGTTTCAGTGCTGACAACCTGGAGGAAAATATTTGTATGTCATGATGACTGGTAAAAATTCCTTAGGGAATAATTGGGCTGACAAGATTTTAAAAAAGTGTGTGAGGATTGACAAATCTGAGACATCAGCTTTTTCTTTAATTCCATTTTTCATTTGTCATGGGTCTGGTGTCATACAACCAAGAGGGTGGAAAATGGTGACCAACACACATCTCTCTGGCTCCGGCCCATGCCACTTCGTGACACAGACCGCAGGTGAATATCATGCAGGGCAGATTGAATTTTCTCAGCTCATTGACTGCTCCTGATATAATATGGTCCCACTGCATAGGCCTCCATCTAGTGGTATGGCTGAGGATTGACAGGCACTGCAGTTACACAATAGCAAAATACTGCGGATGCTGGAAATCTGAAACAACAACAGAAAATGCTGGAAACACTCAGCAGGTCAGGCAGCATCGTGGAGAGAAAAACGGAGTTAACGTTTCAAGTCGATGACCCTTCGTCAGAACTGGCAGCGTCTGCAGTTATACTATTTGTAAATGATGCTAGCTTTTGGACAGGGGTAGCCACACCGAAGCCTAGAAATTCCACAGGAGTTCTCCTGGTGTCACTCGGGTGGGAGACTGGCGGAATCCTCAGAGATACGATGCAAACGGCCATTTTCAGCCAGTTACACCATTGCTTTGGGGTTCCACCGATCTCCCACTGAAATAACAGCAGGAAAATCCACGCGGTTCAGGCTGAGTGGTGCAAAAATCTTAATTCCATCAATAGCAGTACAAAGACTAGTCAATGCTGTTTTCTAAATAAAAATGACAGCCTCTTTAACTATAAATATATTTTTGGATTTGGTCTCCACAAAGACATGTTTATAACACTGAAATGTGCTGCAGAAATTGGGTAGAACTGCGACAGAATTTACATGCTCTTAGCACAGAATTTGATTTTGAGGTGCAACAGAATTCTGGGGACCCTGGTTATACTGCAAACTTTTTGTTGCTGCGATGCTTAAGCCATTTTCAGCAACTCAAAAGGTGCATTGTGATTAAAGCTATATATAGGGCTGCAGCCTCTTAAAGACCCGTGGCTGCAAATGGCGGGAAAGAAGTTGTAGACTGCAAAAATATCTGGAGGGCAAAAAGAGAGGCCTCAAAATGTACGTGAGGGCCATCAAAAATATAGAAAAAGAAAATGGAGTCTGGGGCAAATGAGCAGTGCAGGACAAAAACCACTTGTTTGACGGCTGGCAATGTAGATTTGCTGCTGTATGAGGAATGTGCAGTTTGGTACTCTAGGACACTTTCCCCAGCGTATAGCAGTGTAACGTGCTTGACAGAGATGGTGGCTATAGCTAGTGCTATGTATAGTGTTCATAGGACCTGGGAACAGGCGGAAGACTTAAGGAAGCTGGCAAGGCATTGGTACCTAACTGTACCATATACCAGGTAGACAGCCCAAGTATGCATGTCACAAAATGTTGTCTGTGAACCCGCTGCACATTTACTGTTGCCCATATAAAGCCCTCAGATACTACAACTTACAATTGAAACTCTTGGCATACTGACATCTTAAAATGTCTTCATACAGAAAATTACTGTAACACAACCTAGCTGCATTGTGCATGGCCAGTTACTGGAGCACAGGATGGGCTTCAGGTTAGCTCTGTATCTGCTCCTTAACATCTCAAAATTATTTCTCTGCTTGCAAGACAAGATGACACCAAATATAATGGAACAGACTCAAACTGGAGCAACCCTGGATCTGTTTGTCCACCCATCAATGGGATGATCCTGAAAGCCTTGAGTAACAATATGCAACCTTTGCCCAAGTGTCTAAAGCTGGCATGCATGACTTGCATTTATATAGCGCCTTTCACAACCTCAGGATGTTCCAAAGTGCTTTACTGCCAATGAAGTACTTTTTGAAGTGTAGTCCCTGTTGTAATGTAGGAAACACAGCAACAAATTGCGCACAGCAAGCTCCCACAAACAGCAATGTGATAATGACCAGTTAATCTGTTTTTTTGTCATGTTGATTGAGGGATAAATATTGGCCAGAACACCAGAGATAACTCCCCTGCTCTTCTTTGAAATAGTGCGCTGGGATCTTCTACATCCACCTGAGAGAGAGCAGACGAGGCCTCAGTTTAAGACATTTATGACATGCAGCACTCCCTCAGTAATGCACTGGAGTGTCAGCCTAGATTTTTGTGCTCAAGTCTCTGGAGTGGGACTATGAACCCACAACCTTCTGGCTCAGAGGCAAGAGTGCTACCAACTGAGCCACAGTGTGTTTAACCTCAGCCACCAGGGCTGTAGTCTTTGCTTCTGCGAGAAGGAGGCACTCAATGATTCCGGGCCACTTCTGAGGTGGGGCAGATTCCAGTGAAGCTGCCATACATTCCACTGATGCCTGCAAGGAGGAAAACACTTCCCTACTGTTACTGCAAATGAGGGCTGTGAACTCCAGAATCGCGCCTGTCGGCTGCTATACATCCTCGGAGACCTACGTCCAAGCTTCCATGTAGATTTGATGTTACAGCTTGAGTCTGTTCCCTTGTATTTGGTGTCATCTTGTCTTGCAACATCTTTCTTTTCAGTTGATTACCCATGAGATCTGGGCCCCATGACTCTGAAGCCAACAGCAGCATTTCTGCAGCCTCTGCTGGGAAGTTGGCATATATTCATCCCCTCTCCGCTCCTGCGGCTTCCTTGCGCTCTGTGAATCACCTAGTACCACATCCTCAATAACACTTATCTACTTCTCCCTGGGTGAAAGCATCTGAGCTGGTGCATGGGAGCAAGTGACACAGAGGTGACTTTGAGGAGGAATGAGTCAGGGACAGTTGTATGATCACCTGTTGCTATGACACATCTGCAGGAAAGGAGGGAATAGCTAAGAACGGGTGAGCATAGCCCCATGTAATTAAGGAGTCAGTGAAGGATCAGGAAGTACCTGACTATCTTATGTGTCACAGCAATGCTAAGCTGATTCTTTCGGTCTGCACTCACCATCTCACCATGGGTTCAAGTCCCACTCCAGAGACTTGAGCGCAAAAATATAGGCTGACACTCCAGTGCAGTACTGAGGGAGTGCTGCACTGTTGGAGGTGCCATCTTTCAGATGAGATGTTAAACCGAGGTTCCATCTGCTCTCTCACGTGGACGTAAAAGATTCCATGGCACTATTCAAGGAAGAGCGGGAGAGTTCTCTCAGTATCTTGGCCAACAATAATCCCTCAACCAAAATCACCAAAAACCAATGAACAGGTCAATTCTCACACAGCTCTTTGTGGGACCTTGCTTCAGGTAAATTGGCTGCTGCATTTGCCTACTAAAACAACAGTGGCCATACTTCAAAAAAAAATTGACTCTGAGGCACTTTGGGATGTCTAGATGGCATGAAAGACGCTACATAAGTGCAATTTTGTTCTTCATTTTTTACTATGACCGTGGCCCAATGTCTTTCAGATGAGACGTTAAAGTGAGGCCCTCTCAGATGGATGGAAAAGATCCCATGACCCTATTTGAAGAAGAGCAGGGGAGTTCTCCCCGGTGTCCTGGCCAATATTTATCCCTCAACCAATATCACTAAAACAGATTATCTGGCCATTATCACATTGCTGTTTGTGGGACCTTGCTGTGTGAAAATTGGTTGCCATGTTTACAACAGTGACTACAGTTCAAAAGTACTTAATTGGCTGTAAAGTACTTTGGGACGTCCTGAGGTCATGAAAGGAGCTATATAAATGCAAGTTCTTTCAATGCTTTGATACCTGAACAGGCAAACAAATGTTTGGTGGTTCCTCCCAGCCTCTCTAACCTCTGCTTTCTGAAAAAGGCAGGCCAGTTATCTAATGATACAAGACAAGAATCAGTTTTCTTATTGTTTGAAAATTATTCACGCATGTATGTATACAAAATAAAGTACAATGTAATCTCATATTAAAATGCACAACTATCATTACTGTTACACAATTCTATCTCTAAACTAAATATTCTTATTTATGAAATCCGTCAAATCAATGTCCCTGCAGTTGCAGCCACTGAGTTTTCTCATTCCAAGAATACAAATGATCACATTAACATACCCTGAAAGAAAGAAGATAATCTCACTCTCTGTAAAACAGGACATAGAACTATTGGTAGCTGATTTGCAGAACACTCATTTTTAATTAAATCAGCCTTGTTCAGGTCTGCCTGTACTTAGCTGAAATGAACATCAGGGGTTGGACCTCAATGTAATGCACTTTCAGGGAATACTCAATGAGAATATATAATTAATCTAGAAAAAAAGTGAATGAAGTGACTTTTCTGGTGATGGTAATTTTGTCAAGCTGATAATGGTAGCTGCTGAAAGCTTAGATAGAGGAAAAACAGCATTAAAAAAATAACACTGGATTAAATATTCTTGCCTGGCTCCAGATGCCAATAATTTTCTTACTGTATGATCCTGACTAGCATTTTAAAGAAGTCAAGTAGAATAAGATGTCCATAAACTGTCATTGAGTTAATCATTTATTAAAGCATAGAAACAGCATAAAATGTTATACATTTCAACAGGTTAAAAAATAATTTTTCTCAGACAATTCCATTCTGTGTAAAAGAATTATTTGAAACGTATTTTCGCAAATAATTTTGCCTAAGCACTTAGTCTGTTGGAAGGAATTAATTGCAAAATGCTACATATATATATATATTGAATTGCAATATATCATGTGAAATGTATATGAATACAGATAACATTGCTTTGAATTGTATTCTGAATGTCCATTATCATTTATGTAGAGGAGACTATGGCCCAAAATTTCTTGTAAATTTGCACCGTAAAAAAATGGCATAATTGTGGCGTAATGTCGATTTCCAGTGCATAAGATCGAGAAAATTCAGGTATAAGTGACTTACGGCCATTTTTACATTATGCCCAAATGTCCTTGATCTTTTACACTGATTCGAAGAAAGCTCTGCTGAAACCCTAGACCTCTCATTAACATAGCCCTGCCACCCCCCATACAAAAATGCAGCTCACGCGAATTAGCTGAATTTATGCCAGTTCTGAATGGGTTATAAATTTATACCTAAAGTTTATGCACAATAGGACATAAAGTCATCTTTCTGGTGTTTTACGGTAAATTAAAAAAAAAATTCTCCTCACTGAGATCTAAAATAAATTTTCTGTATCTTTATGGCATCAAAATGACGCATTAATAATTGAAAAACTTCCAGGTGTACATAAGTGAGGGTTTGATAGCTTCAAACTTTAATTTCCATGCATAAAGCAGGACTTAATGAAGGAATATGGCATCAGTTTGGTGCTTTCCTCGGGCCGCGATTCTTTATGCTGATTTTCACTTGCTTTACGTGGGTTTTTATGTTGCAGTGTATGCTAATGAGAGTCTCAGGAAATTTTGGCGTAACATGAGATGTTTGGTGTAAATTTCGATGTAAAATTTGGCATAACTTGCCGATTTTCAGGGATTCTGGGCCCTTTTGTTTTTCAAATGTTGATTTACAATTTTAAAAGATTAGGGCCTAGAAATTCAGTGCCCTTAGCATCGATTTTGCGGCGCTAGAGGGCCTAGCGCTGCAATTGGCGCCGGTTCCTAAATTGCCTGGGGCCCTTCCGCGGCGGTAGACCGGTAGCGCTGCGCCGGCACCGATGACGTCATCGGTGTGCGCAGCGTCCCGGTTGCCGTGGTAACCCGGCCCCAAGCCGAAATTCAGTTGCGGCCGCCTCGCCAGTGGCAGCCGCAACTAAGACTCCGGCAAACGAGTGTTGCCGGAGTCTGCGCCGGCGCTTTAAGGAGGCGTGGCGGCCGGCCGCTTTCCCGCCGGCCGCCTGCCCGCAGCTCCCTCCCCGGACTTCTCCCCCCCCCCCGGAACAGATGCAAGCCCGGCACTTGTCCGAGGTGCCGGGCTCATTTTTTGAAGAGATTTGCGCGGGCCGCGGCCGGGTGCAGGCAGCTCCTCCTTAACGGAAGGAGGAGGCCTGCACTTCCCGAGACTGCCGCACCGCAGCGGGCGCCGCAGCGCCGGAATAGCGCCACATTGTGGCGCGTTGCACCAGTTTTCAGGCGCTAAAACCCTTCAGTAGCGCCGGCAGCCGTTTGGGCGCGGCGCTACTGAATTTTTGGCGCGCGCAAAGGGACTTAGCGCCGGCGCTAACTTCCGGCGCTAAAGCCCTGGCGCAGCGCAAACTCAATTTCTAGGCCTAGAAATCTTATTGAATTTGCATGATACAGTTGATATGTATCCATTTTGATGCAATCTACTGGCACGCACATTTTTCACACGTTCAAGCTAATGGTGTTTGAATCAGCAGGCATGTGCACTCCTGTAGTTCAAGAACACATTCTGCTTCAGCAATCCTCAGGATCGTAAATTGCAATGTCAGCTCAAAGGAGCTCCTTATGGATTTCAGATATATTGGCTTAATAAGTTAAATAGTGACTTTTATAGGGCTGTAACAGTATAATGGTTGATTATTACTCTTTTGGCCACCTCGTCAAACTTCTTGCCATTTTCAATGTGATGCTCGCTACTCCTGTAAAGTGCTTGGGATGTTTTATTAAGTGAAAGGCATGATATAAATTTAAGTTGTTGTTGTTGGTGTGTGCTATGTTTTAGGATCATTAAAGTTGTCTTTTTATTGCTGATTTGAAAACCCGCGTTTTTCATTTCCATCTTTTGCATCAAAAACTGGAGAAAATAAGTGAGAAAATTGGATGCCAAAAACTCAGATTTAAAAATAAAATTCTGATACGCTCTGAATTATACCTGAAACGTAAACTTATCATTTCTCTCCACAGGTGCTTTGCCTGACTTTTTCTGTTTTTGTTTTATAAAACTGATACATTTTGAGAAGGCTTTTGAAGATGGGAAGAACAGTTGCAAAGTGAAAAGGTTTAGGCAGAGTGCGGAGACATGGCTGAAAACTCTGCCAGCAGTGCTGGAGCAGAAGGAGGGATGGACATGGGACCCAGGACAGGAGAAGATTGCAGGGGTAGGGTGAACGAGTCCCTGGAGGGCTTGGAAGATTAGGATGAGAAGTTTGAACCTGAGATGCTGGAGGTGTTGTAGTATTTATGTTACTGGACTAGTAAACCAGAGAACATGAGTAAAAATCCCAACATGGCAGTTTGAGAATTTGAATTCAGTTTTAAAAGATCTGAAGATTAAAAGTTGGTGTCAGTATCAGCAAAAGTGATCATAAAGTTCTTGGATTGTTGTAAAAGCCCAACTGCTTCATTAGTGTCCTTTAGGGAAGGAAACCTGCCGTCCTTACCCGATCTGGCTGATGTGTCTCCACTCCCACACCAACATGGTTGTCTCTTAACTGCCCTCTGAAGTGGCCTAGCAAGCCAATCAGTTGTACAGGAAACTTTGTGCTATCCGGCACCGATGGGACCGAGCTGCTGCCGTACACTTCAAACTGCCCTACACTCCAGAGCTAATGTTGAAACATACGGAGATTTTCATCTCCGTATGAATCAACAAACCCTGTTGCTTAGCAACAGCCTCTAAACAGTCGGCAAGCATCTCTGTAGCGTCTGTAGCTGAAGCTGTTGCTTAGCTACAGACCTTGCACAGCTTGACTGTTCAAAAAAAGCAAAGAAAAGAAACGAAAAGAATAAAAAACGGCTCCTGATTTTTGCCGGTGGCTCCAGCTTGCCGGACGGTTCGCCTCCAGATAACTCAAAGTTTCCTGTATCAAACTGCTCAAAATGAAGGCCCAGAACCATCTTCTCTGGGCAACTAGGGATGGACAATAAATGCCATTGATGCCCACATCCCGAGAATAATTTTTTTTTAAATCATAGCATTTCTCCCTGTGGTTCAAACAGTACTCAATGGGGTAACATGAAATGTACAACTTAGCCCACTTATTAAATAGATTTGGGTATTAGGCCTTCTTCACTTGGAAACAAATTCTGATCCCTATTCATTCATTATTCATGTTTTCCTTAAGAACAGAAGAAATAGAAGCAGGAGTAGGCCATTCAGCTCTTCGAGCCTGCTCCCCCATTCAATAAGATCATGGCTGATCTTCAACATCAACTCCACTTTCCTGCACTATCCCCATATCCCTTGATTCCCTTAATATCCAAAAATCTATCGATCTCCGTCTTGAATATACTCAACGACTGAGCATCCACAGCCCTCTGGGGTAGAGAATTCCAAAGATTCACCACCCTCTGAGTGAAGAAATTTCTCCTCATCTCAGTCCTAAATGACTGATCCCTTATTCTGAGGCAGTGACCCTGAGTTCTAGACTCCTCAGCTAGGGGGAAACATCCTCCCAGCATCTACCCTGTCAAGCCCCTAAAGAATTTGATATGTTTCAATGAGATCACCTCCCATTCTTCTAAACTCTAGGGCTAGAAATTTGGTATGTTAGCATCTCCCGTTAGCGCCTTGCGGGGAGCTAACAAGGCGATAAGGGGTTAACGGCCGGGTGCGGCGAATGCAGCAACGCCCGCGAACTTCAGTGCCGGTTTAGTGCTGGTGCTAACTCCTAGCGCCTGGGCCTCTAGCGCCTCGCAGATCATGACGTTATAAAGAGTGCAGCGCCCCGTTAACGCTTCAGATGGAAAACTGACTCTTGTTCCGTGCTTTATCACCTCGCGCCGACAATGCCAGCAAGAGGAGGTGTTGTGAACTCGGCTGGCCACTTTGGGAACGGCAATTAAAGGGAATGCTTTTCAGCTAGCGCAACTTTTATTATCTGCACCAGTCTGGTGCCTGCGCAAAGTTTTTAATGCTTCATTGGTGCAAGATGTCCACGCTCTCCACTTTGTGAGAGTGTTTGGGGCTGTAATGGCAGTCGCCCAAGTCACCTTGCAAAACAGAACTGATGACAACTTGCTTGTGCAGCATCATTGGCCCTTCCCTTTAAGCGAAGGAAGCAGCATCTGTGATGAAAGAGTGCCAGTTACAATGCACTTGAAATTGTTCAGCACTCTGCTGCTACCGCCCCGCTCTCGGACTTTAACGCCCTAAGAGAAGTGGTTAGCGCTTGATTTAGCGCTCCACTTCCCTCTTGGAGTGCTAAAACTCAATTTCACGGGAGGCGCGACTGATTAGTGACTAGTGCTAATTTTTCAACTTTTAAAGTTTTAGCGCCCCAAATGGGGCTATACCGAATTTTTCCCCCCTAGTCTACTCATTCTCTCCTAATAGGACAATCCCCTCATCCCAGAAATCAGTCTAGTGCACCTTTGTTGCACTCACACTAATATTATTCCTTAGGTAAGGAGACCACAACTGTACACAATACCCCAGGTGTGGTCTCACCAGGGCCCTATATAATTGTAATAAGACTCGATGGGCTAGATTTTCAGTATAGACAGTTTTGGGGCACTAACCTTAGCGCCCGCCCGAAGTTAGCGCCCGCCCCAAAGTAGCGCCCCGTTGCCGGAAATTCAGTGGCTTCGCCCTAAGAGGTTGGTGGAGCGCTACAAGAGGCGTTCCACTACTATCTTTAGGCGCTAAGCCGGCGCTGCAGAGCGCAGCGCCCGAGCGCAGCGCACGGCACACACTCTGGTGCCAGTGAGCTCTTAAAGGGGAAGGGTGCATGTGTTTTTGGAGGAGGAGGATGAGGAGGATGAGGATGAGGATGAGGATGAGGAGGAGGAGGAAGGAAGGAGGAGGAAAATACACCGTTCACAACAACACACTGGATCCTTTCACACAACACATGCAGACTGCCGTTTATAGTGCAGGAGGAGTGCCCTTTAATTTGCGCTCCCCAGGGTGTGTTGCGTTCCATTTTACAAACGCTCTGGACGCCAGCCGCAGAATGGGGCGGTCCGACTGAAGTTTGGATTCGGGGCGGCCAAAGGGCGTTGCACGAGGATGTGACGTCATTTTCTGCGCGCGCATCCGGGCGGCCGCTAAACTTTGCGCCGGCGCTAACGGGCAACTTAATTTGGGGCGGGGCGCAATCTGCGCTGCGCCCGGGCGCTACACGAATAGCGCCCGAAAATCACTTCTCTTAAGGCGCTAACTGCTGGCGCAAGCAACTGAAAATCTAGCCCCTTTACTCTTATATTCCAATCCCTTTGTAATAAAGGCTAACATACCATTTGCTTTCCTAATTGCTTGCTGTGCCTGAATGTTACAGGAAACTTTCGTTTAACCGGAGGTTAAAAGTCCGGAAAGCTCAATCTACCGGCAAAATTCAGGAGCCGTTTCCTATAAGTTTTTTTACTTCTCGTTGCTTTTTTTTTCCCAGTCAGGCTCTGCAAGGTCTGTAGCTAAGCAACAGCTTCAGCTAGAGATGCTTGCAGCTGCAGCCGACTGTTTTGAAGCTGTTGCTAAGCAACAGGGTTTGTTGATTCACACGGAGCTGAAAAGCTCCGTATGTTTTAACATTAGCGCTGGTTTATACGGCAGTTTTGATGGGACGGCACCAACTCGGTCCCGTCAGTGCCGGGTACCAGAAAGTTTCCTGTAACTTTCAGTGATTCGTATACAAGGATACCCAGGGTCCCTCTGAACACCAACATTTCCCAGTCTCTCTCCTGTTAAAAATACTCTGCTTTTCTATTTTTCCTACCAAAGTGGATAACTTCACATTTCTGCACGTTACTGTATATCGCATCTGCCAAATTTTTGTCCACCAACTTAACTTGTCTATATCCCTTTGCAGCCTTTTTGCATCCTCCTCACAGCTTACTTTCCCACCTAGCTTTGTATCATCAGCAAAGTTGGATACATTACACTCAGTCCCCTCATCTAAGTCATTGATATAGATTATAAATAGCTGAGGCCCAAGCACTAAACCTTGCGTTACCCCACTAGTTATAGCCTGCCAACCGGAAAATTACCTGTTTATTCCTAGTCTTAGTTTTCTGTCCATTAACCAATCCTCAATCCATGCTAATATATTACCCCCCAATCCCATGAGCCCTAACTTTGTGTAATAACCTCTTGTGTGGCACCTTATCGAATGCTTTTTGAAAATACAAATACACTACATCCACTGGTTCCCCTTTATCTACCCTATTAGTTACAACCTCAAAAAACTCAACAATTTGTCAAACACAATTTCCCTATCATAAATCCGTGTTGATCCTGCCCAATCATATTATGATTTTCTAAGTGCCCTAATATCATGTCTCTAATAGTAGATTCTAGCAATTTCCCTACTACTGATATCAGGCTAATGGACTATAGTTCCCTGTTTTCTCTCTCCCTCCTTTCTTGAATAGTGGGGTTATGTTTGCTACCTTCCAATCTGCGGGAACCATTCTAAAATCTAGGAAATTCTGGAAGATCAAAACCAAGGCATCCACTATCTCTGTAGCCACCTTTTTTAAAACCCTAGGATGTAGGCCACCAGGGCCCATGGGATTTGTCAGCTTTTAGTCCCATTAATTTCTCCAGTACTATTTCTTTACTAATACTGATATCTTTAAGTTCCTCATTCTCACTAGACCCTTGGTTCCCCACTATTTCTGGAAATTTTGTTGTGTCTGCTACCGTGAAGACAGATGCAAAGGATGTGATTTTGCCTACCGAGGCGGGTCCGGGGCGGCCGGGGTGTGACCCAACTGCTGGCTTTATCCCGCTTGTTAAGCCAGCCTAGCACATTTGCCGGCCAATTGAAGGAAGTGGGTCTGATGACGTCACTTGATGATGCGACATAAGCTGGTTTCCTTAAAAGTACCATGCCCAAATTTAGTTTGACAGTTCTGCTGTCAGTTTTCTATAGCACTGAGATGCTGCAAACACTGACAAGCACTGCACAGAGGTGCTCAGCTAATGATCTAAATTGCCTCACCCGCCGCTTGGTGTTGGGTCTGTTCTGCGATGACAGACCCACCATCTGGAGAGTCATGTGGAGGTGGGTTGACAGCAGGTTCCCTACCCGCTGTCAAAAAAAATATTTTCCCAGCTGACCCGCCACCAAACACGACCCCCCAAAAAATTCCGGCCAAAGTATTCATTTAATGTTTCTGCCATTTCCTTATTCCCCATTATAATTTCTCCTGTCTCTGCCTGTAAGGGACTCACGTTTACTTTCACTAATCTCTTCCTTTTTACATACCTATAGAAGCTTTTACAATCTGTTTTTATGTCTCTTGCTAATTGACTCTCATTCTATTTTCTCTCTGTTCATCAATTTTTTGGTCATCCTTTGCTGAATTCTAAAATTCCTCCCAATCCTCAGGCTTACTACTCTTTTTGGCAGCATTATAAATGAGGTAATGATTTGGAGTTTCTTGATGTTGGATGGTTAATGGCAGGTTGGGTCTTTGGCTCATTACTTTGACCCTGCTACTACCTGGACCCATTTTTCTGGTCACCACTCATCAGTTATGCAGGACAGATGCAGGTGGAATTCCTGCCACTGAGAAAGGGCCTATTGATGCAAGTATGGAAAATTGAGGCTGTGTTACAGTGAGACTGCAGCTGCAACCACTTGAAGAGGTGGATGGAATTTAAAGAAGGTGGAAGAGCCTGAAGAGGATGGAAGGAAATTACTCTTTAGTACTTAGTCCAAGGCCTAACCGGGCTAGTGGATGAGGCCTATATGGAAGGAGTGAAAATTAGGCCCTTTTTTTCATCCAATGACTTATGGGACTTACCACTGCTACCCTAGGGGCTACTAGCATCCTGGAGTTGGTGGAAAAAACAGCGGTAGGAAAGATATCAGGTGTCTTGTGCTCCCCACTTCCATGTTGGCATTTACATGAGGTGGGTGGGGAAGGGCCGGCCGGTGGCTGTCCCGGAGGGGGCAGGGAGAGAAATTTGAGGTTGTGCTAGGAACATGCTATAGGCCACATGATACTCTTGCCCTTTCCGCTGCTGTCCTGCCTAATTTCAGGTGGAATTACAGAGAAAAATCCAGTTAAACACGTTCAGTGAACCTGTTAATGCATTATTGTAACCCAATATGTAAATCACAATGTGATAAACAGAGCTAGCACCGACACAAATAGCCGGGTAATCATATCTTATGGCATAGCACCATCTGGGGGATAAAGTCTGTGACTGCAACAATTAACCCAGCTCATCAATGTTCAGCATCACAGTTTATATCTGAATCATTCTGGCAGTCAACTTACCTCTGGAAAGAAAAGAAAGTCTTGCATTTATTTAACACCTTTCATGACCACCAGACATCCCAAAGCATTTTACAGCCAATGAAATACTTTTGAAGTGTAGTCACTGTTGTGCAGCCACGACGACTCGCAGTCCGACTGGGAGGAGGGGAGCCGGGAATGGTGGCCAGAGGGTGAGCAGGAGAAGCAGGCCACCACACGTGGAGCTGAGCCGGCAACAATGAGGAGGAGGCCGCGGTGACGAGGAGGACGGAGCGGCTGAGGGACATCGTGCTCCCACTGCCACTGGATGCCAAAGAATTGACTTTCTGAACACGGCGCTGTAAAAATAGTTGACGTGTCCCTACGGGGAGTAAGCATTCCATTGTACTAGTACATATGGCAAATAAAATTGAATTGAATTGAATTGAATTAATGTAGGAAACACGGCAGCCAATTTCCTTTGGAGCGTAAAATCGATGTGTTGGTCGGACGGCCATTACAGAAATCACCTGACTTTACTTTCTATTAAAAACTGGGCGGTTCTATAACGAACGGCAACTGTGTCATACTTAAATCTGATTGGTTCAAATTTTACATTCATAAAACAGCAACAAATCACAACTGCACAGTTGGGAATGTACAGATCAAATGCAAGAAAGAGAGCAGATAAACTTCCAATGAGGAACTGCTAAAGGCACATGATAACAATCAGGCATGAGCAATCAGCAACAGTAGCCAACAAGTGAAGGCATGTGAACCAAGGAATTCACCCACAATAGTTGTTGAATTTAATTTGGCTCTTTGTTATCTCAATAACGGAAATAACTAATGTTGAATAAGGTTTGCGACCTAATAAAGACATTAAATTATATATTTCACAATAACATGGTTAAATGTACCTTTAAGCCCAGAGATGCTGAGGGTCTGCTGGCAATACAAAGCCACATCAAAAGCAGGCAGCCTGATTTCCAGCATGCCCAAATTCCCAAAAAGCAATTGCAGCTGGCATTACACTATTTTTAATGAATGTTTATTTACCTGTGATCCCTCACCGTAATTCCTAACTGCGAACGAAGGAGCACTCATAACTGCAGCGTGCCCATTTCACATTGAAGCGTTAAGATGAGGAAGAAGGGTTCATGAGGAGCTGCCAAATGCAGGTGAAACAAGACATCTGCAGCTACCACTAGGCTGGGACACATTTCTATAGATCCCTTAATGTGTAAATGGCAGAGACCTGTCTTCGCCACCTTCAGTTTATCTGCTGCAGGATGACATGCAGAAAACATCTGGAACAGGGATGACTCTTCCTGCAGAGCTGAAGGTTACATGCCACCAGATCCTTCCAAGTCTCTCAGGGAAATGCATCAAATCAGGCAGTCTGCGGTGCACATCTATATCAAGCAAGTGATAGACGCTGTTTTTGGAAGGGGCAACAACCTTCATTGGCTTCCCTGTGGAAAAGAAGCATCAGCTGAACAGGATGCAAAGCTTTCAGCGGCTCGTAGGATGCCCTCGAGTGCAAGGCGCCAGAGCCGTTATTATGCGGGCATCAGGATTCTTTAAGTCAAACCTATGAACTACATGCAAAGAAAGGGTTAGCTCTTAATTAATGTTAAGGTGGTAAATGGCGGCAGAAACATCATATGCTTATCAATGGTCATTATATAGGAAGTAGCCATGATGTTATCAGTAAGTGGCAGTCCATAGTGGCTGCATTTCGGATGGTGATTAAATACTGGGGATGGGGAATGGGTCTTAGGAGACCAGGGCTAACCACTGCAACCATGTCTGTTGACCCGACTGAGAAACTTCCCCCCTTTAATGTCAGAGTTGTCAGCAGAGGCTCCACCCTGGTGGGCACCACTGTCGTGTTCATGGAGTTAACCACTCTGTCCATGTTAGACAGGAAGGTGTCCATGCTCTGCATGAAGCCTTGACACAAGTTGGGGCTGGGCTCCTCCATTCTCTGAGTCATTGCGTACCGGCTTGCTGGTAGGATGCCCAGTGCACCTCGTATTTCCTGATGTATGCCCATCAGCCTTCTTCAGTAGCTTGGGCTCCTTGAAGTGAACATTTGAGTCCTCTACAGCAGAGCTGGAATGTGATCTTGCTCGCCAGCCAGCTGGCATCAGTGGCAGCCATAAATTTCTATCCCCCTGCCCTAGCTCCTGCACAATTCATCACGTGAGACCATGTGAACAGGCCAGACATGTGCAGCATGCATGCCTCCCCCTGCACGCCCATTTTTGGGCACGATCACATTTCCAGGCTAATGTTCTTCCCACAGCTATCACTAGCCAATACAGAGACTGAACAACTGCACCTTGCAGCAAGCATTTACAATTCCCAGCATGTTGCAGTCTTATCGTATGCACTGTGGAGAAATATCCCAGTATGCAACAGTATGATACTCTCAGGTAATTGTGCACAATAATTTGCAGCATGTCTTTCCTCAACCTGTACAGAATTGGCATAATTACCAACAGAATGATGGTGTGACACCACACACCCTGCCTAGATGCACATCCCACCAACACACCCTGTAGCTTTGCAAGTGCCAAATATCACACGTTAGTACCTAGTAAAGATAAAATAGCACATAATGCAGACAACCCTTACAGTCCACCCATTACAGCAACCAATTAGTCAAATTATGGTACAAACAGGACCCAGAGTCTTAATTGTCCACTCTTAACAAAACCGATAAACCGGTTGCTATATAATTAGCTTATATGCAATCTCAAATTCTCCAAATCAACTTTAACTCAAATTTTTTTCTGTTCTGTTCTGAAGTTGCCTTATTGCTCAAACATGCTGTCAACAATTAACGCAGTGTGAATACAGTGGTACTTTAAAATGCTTATGTTTATCAGCTAGGTGTTTGAAAAATAGAAACATAGAAGGTAGGAGCAGGAGTAGGCCATTCGGCCCCTCGAGCCTGTTCCGCCGTTCAATGAGATCATGGCTGATCATCCAAACTCAGTACCCGGTCCCTGCCTTCTCCCCATATCCCTTGATCCCTTTACCTTTAAGAAATATATCCAACTCCTTCTTGAATATATTTAATGAATTGGCCTCTACTGCCTTCTGTGGTAGAGAATTCCACAGGTTCACCACTCTCTGGCTGAAGAAATTCCTCCTCATCTCTGTCCTAAATGGCTTACCCCTTATCCTTAGACTGTGACCCCTGGTTCTGGACCCACCCGCCATCGGGAACATCCTTCCTGCATCTAGTCTGTCTAGTCCTGTTAGAATTTTATAAGTTTCGATGAGATCCCCTCTCATTCTTCTAAACTCCAGCGAGTATAAGCCCAATCGACCCAATCTCTCCTCATACGTCATTCCTGCCATCCCAGGTATCAGTCTGGTGAATCTTCGCTGCACTCCCTCCATGGCAAGAACATCCTTCCTCAGATAAGGCGACCAAAACTGCACACAATACTCAAGATGTGGTCTCACCAAGGCCCTGTACAACTGCAGCAAGACATCCTTGTTCCTGTACTCAAACCCTCTCGCTACAAAGACCAACATACCATTTGCCTTCTTAACCGCCTACTGCACCTGCATGCTTACCTTCAGCGACTGGTGCACAAGGACACCCAGGTCTCGTTGCACTTCCCCTTCTCCCAATCTATTACCGTTCAGATAATAATCTGCCTTCCTGTTTTTGACACCAAAGTGGATAACCTCACATTTATCCACATTATACTGCATTTACCCAATCACCCAACCTGTCCAAATCATACTGGAGTTTCTCGGCATCCTCCTCACAGCACACATGCCCACCCAGCTTTGTGTCGTCTGCAAACTTGGAGATATTACATCTAGTTCCCTTGTCTAGATCATTAATATATGTATATATATATATATAATTGCCATGTATGGAAACCCATTCCCATACCTTCGAGTCTCCAAAGCATACCACTGTGAAATCCATATGTCTAACACCCCCTCCACTTCCCATGGCACCTTCCCGTGCAAGCTCAGGGGATGCAACACCTGCCCTTTTACCTCCTGCCTTCCTACCGTCCAGGGCCCCAAACACTCCTTCCAGGTAAAACAGCGATTTACTTGTACTTCTTTCAATTCAGTATACTGTATTCGCTGCTCACAGTGTGATCTCCTCTACATTGGAGAGACCAAACGTAGATTGGGTGACCCTTTTGCGGAACAGCTCCATTCAGTCCGCAAGCGTGACCCCCGAGCCAGTCATTTTAATTCTCCGCCCTACTCCCACTCTGACGTCTCTGTCCTCAGCCTTATATACTGTTCCAATGAAGCTCAAAGTAAACTGGACGATCAGCACCTCATCTTTCGATTAGGCACTTTACAGCCTTCTGGATTCAACATTGAGTTCAACACTCCAGAGACCTGAGCATCAAAATCTAGGCTGACACTTCAGTCAGTGATTTTAATTCACAGTTTCAAGATAGTGGAATTCCAGGGGGTTTATTTATAAATGCCTTTTGGGAGCAGATATGCTCAGGCTGGGGGAGGGATTTAACTGCGGCGCTTGACTACACAGCAAATTGACTCCTGTTGCATTTTGGTAGGAGGAGAAAGGAGGCCTCAAAATCCTTGGAATATAAGAGTATAAATGGGGTAGAGGAGCAAAGGGATCTAAGGGTACAGGTACACAAATCACTAAAAATAGCAATGCAAGTTAACAAGGCCATAAAAATGCAAATAAAGCACTGGGTTTCATTTCTAGAGGAATAGAATTGAAAAGTAGAGAGGTTATATTAAACTTGTACAGAACCTTGGAGTACTGTGCGCAGTTCTGATCTCCATATTACAAAAAGGATATAAAGGCATTGGAAAAGATGCAAAAAAGATTTACAAGAATGATACCAGAACTTTGAGGAACTATCAGGATAGACTGAACAGGCTGGGGCTATTTTCTCTAGAAAAGAGAAGGCTTAGGGTGACCTGATAGAGGTCTTTAAAATTATGAAGGGGTTTGCTAGGGTAGCTGTAGAAAAGATGTTTTCACTTGTGAGGGAGCCCAAAACTAGGGGCAGGATTTTTAATCAGGAGTTGGGTTGGAGGCGGGACTACAACTTTCGGGGTTGTAGTCCCGCCTCCACCGAGATGCGGCCAATCCACGCGATTTTAGCTTGATTGACCTTGTTGAGCCCGTCCAGCAGGCCAATTAAGGGCCACCCGGCAACAGGTGACATCACAGACTGAAATTTCATCTGTCAAGAGGTTTTGACAGATGAAATATCAGCGTTTCACAGCTGTTTGAAGCTGTCAAACGCTGACAGTCTTACTTCTAACATGAGTCCTTCTCCACAGACTCAGTTAGAAATCTTTCCTGCATAGAAAGCTGCAGGCTGTCACTTTTGACAGTTCGCAGCCATTCTGCTTTCTGTGCCGGTGAGATGAGGGACTCCTGAGACCTAAAGGAAGGCTGAAAAGGTAAGAAAAGGTATGTAAAACTTATTTAATCACTTTAGACACACCAAACACACTTACCTTTGCACTCATGCACACATCACTCACCTGAACACCGACATCTCGACCCCTCCAAGTCCTTCAACCCGACGGCCCGCCTCCTCTAACTTGGCGTGGTTTGGAGCCATCGGGAATCCCACACTTCAATCTTAAAAATAGGGATTAGGCTAAAAACTGCCTGTTAACTACTTGTTAACAGGCAGTTAATTGGCACGAATCCCTTCCCGCCTCTGGTAGGCGGGTCCCAGTGCGGGGCGGGTACCCGCCTCCTTTGAAATTTACATGGAGGCGGGTTGGGGGCGGGATGGGGTCGGGACCCCTGATTTCAGGATTTTAACCCCCTGCATGCCTCCAATCCCGACTCCACGGCCCAATGAAAATCCTGCCCTAGGAGTCATAAACATAAGATAATCACAAATAAATCCAACAGGGAAGCCAGGAGAAACTTCTTCAACCAGAGAGTGGTTAGAATGTGGAACTTGCTACCTCATGGAGTAGTTGAGGCATATAGCATAGATTTATTTAAGGGGTGGCTAGATAAGTAAATGAGGGAGAAAGGAATAGAAGGATATGCTGATGGAGTTAAATGAAGAGGGGTGGGAGGAGGCTCGTGTGGCGCATAAACACCGGCATGGACCTGTTGGGCCAAATGGCCTGTTTCTGTGCTGTAAGTACTATAGGCCAGAATTTACGGTGTCTTTGACAGCGTCCGAAGGTACGCCTCCGACCGCAAATTCAGGGGCCTATGTAATTCTATGTAAAATTATAACAAAAATTAAAAATGCTGGTGCTTTGACTCGAGCCCAGTTTCCCAAAAGCCATTCATTAGTTTGCAATCGATAGTTTTCGGGAGCTGGCCTTTTAAATGTTAAATCGCCGGAAGCCCTTAGCAACGCTGGATGCCAGGGACACATAGCTGTCTCTTGCAGCCAGTGTTGCTACGGCACAAATGGCTGAACATACATTGTATGGAATATTTTGCCCATTTGTTTGTAACTTTTGTGCATCCGCTGTTCCCTTTGTTCCACCATTTGTAGTAACGCTTGGCCCCACTCTCTGGAACTTGCACACTAAACTCCTCCTTCTCTTACCAAAACTCACCTTTTTGACCAAACCTCTCCTAACTCTCTTACCGTCCTTTTCTTTATCCCTTTCACTCCCACCTACCCCTGTAAAGCTCCTCGGGGACATTTTCTACATTAAGGGTGCTATATATTTGGCGTGAGAATTTATTGATGTTTTCTTGAAGAATTCTTCCATGAAATGTGAAATTATTTTCTCAATTTCCTTTGCTAGATCCCTCAACTGACACCCATAATGTTTTTGGTTCAAGTTTGGCAGCTGGGGTTTAGAATAATGACACGTTGGGCTTAGTTTGTTGCTTGACAATAGATAATTACAGTAAATTTCACCAAAACTAAATCTTCTAAATTTGTAAAAATAGTTCAAGCAAAACAAAACAAATGCTCAAACTAATCACAGTATCCTAGTTTATGGAATGCTAGTTTACCCTTCAAATCCTGCATGTGGAGCTCACAGCCCTGTGTTAGTATAGGTTCTAGCCTCCTATAGGCAGACCTCTCATTTCTGTCAGTTAAGTAAAATATGAGCCTGGTACATACTTTATTTAATTAAACTAAAGAGGGATAGATTATGAATTATTCCATATTACAGCCCACTTAAAGATAATGAATTATTCCATATTTGCAGTCTGTCAGTTAGATAATTAATGTTTCCATATTTGCAGTCAGTTAGACAATGAATTATTCCATAATTACAAACTGCACTAAGATAATGGATTAATAAAACTCTGCAGTCTGTTGCAAATAATGAATTTTCAATATTTACAGTCTGTTCAAAGATAATGAATTATTCCATATTTTCGGTCCTTGCTCAGGTTACACATTATTCTCTATTTACAGCTTGTCACAATTAGATAATTTCTCGCCTTTGTTCCATATCCCTTGATAGTGTCAGCCATGGCTCAGTGGGTAACACACTCGCCTCCGAGTCAGAAGGTTGTGGGTTCAAGTCCCACTCCAGAAACTTCAGCACATAAAGCTAGGCTGACGCTCCAGTGCAGTGCTGAGGGAGTGTTGTACTGTCGGAGTGCCGTTAAACCGAGGCCCAATCTACTCTCTCAGGTGGATGTAAAAGATCCCATGGCACTATTTCTAAGGGGAGTCATCCCCAGTGTCCTGGCCAATATTTATCCCTCAACCACCATAACAAAAAAAATTATCTGGTTTCTGATACGCTTATCAATTAATCCATAAAAAGCGATGAATTAAGACAGTAATGAAAAGGTTTTTATTAACTAAAGAACAGAGCATGCCTCTCGTGGACGACTGGTTCCAAGAAGGAAGTGGGTTGCCGAGCAGCCACCTTTATACCAGGTCATGTAGGCGGAGCCATGGGTGGAGCCAGCTGAGGCATGCATTGGTACACAGTGAGTAGCAAGAGGTAACAATGTGCAATAACGATAACAGTAGTGAACAACAATGAAAACGATAACAGTGGTTTACCACAGTTTCATCACGTTGCTGTTTGTGGGACCTTGCTGTGCGCAAATTGGCTGCCACATTTCAACAGTGACTCCACTTCATTGGCTGTAAAGTGCTTTGAGACATCCAGTGGTCGTGAAAGGCGCAATATAAATGCAAGTCTTTTTTCTTTTTGCACAATAAAAATCTATCAACAACAACTTGCATTTAAATAGCACCTTTAACAGTAGTAAAATGTCCCAAGGCGCTTCACAGGAATGTAATCAGACAAAATTTGACAAAATCGTAGATCTGACAATTTCAATTGGCCCAACATCCACAGCCTTCTGGGAGAGAGTTCCAGATTTCCACTACCCTTTGTGTTCTGGACATTTTACATGCAAATAGCACCCTCTGGTGGTAGCTATTGTATAGCAGTGATGTTCTGGACTGATGGACCATTTTATATGCAGATAGCACCCTCTGGTGGTGGTTATCGTGTTAGCAGTTTGTATGCAGCAAAGGTCATTTGACCTTTCTACCTTTCTTCCTGTGTGAGAGGTCATTTGACCTCTCTACCTTTCTTCCTGTGTGACTCAGGAAGTAGAATCCCAGGAAGTGGAATTCCAGGAAGAACCTGACTTGAGTAATGGAGAATCTGCCATGAGGGGTTCCATCCTCAATCCAATGTAATCTGATTTCATATGTTAGGCCAAGCACAATATCTGTGAGTATCTTTGTTTGTTAGCATAATAGCAACGTTGTCAGGGTAGTATTTTGATAATACTATGTTTATAAAAGGTTAATATTTAATAGTTACAGAAGTTAGTCCAAATGTTAGTTAGTTATACAATTAGTCTATTCTACTGTTGTAAATATGTTTATATCTTATGTAATATCGAATGTATAGTACTCAGTTTATGTACAAAACATACTTTGTCTTTGTTTACAGTTTCACAAATTTGTTCAAGTAAAGCGTCAAACAGCAAACGGCTTCAGGAGGAATTATTTTGAATAAGTGTTTAACTTGCTGGATAACTAGATAGGAGCACGTCTAGCGCGGCCAGTACACTTTGCATGAAAAAATGCTTCCTGATTTCACTCTTAAAGGGCCCAGCTCTAATTTTATGATTATGCCCTCTTGTTCTGGATTGCCCCCAAACCAGGTAATTCATCTATTGCTATTTGTGAGACTGTGCTGTGTACAATTGTCAGAACACAGCTTCAAAAAGTAGTTCATTAGTCTGTGAAATGCTTTCAGGTGTTTTTAAGAGATGTGAAAAGTACTGTATAAATACAAGTCTTTATTCCATATTTACAGGCAGCTACTATCTATGAATTATTCCGTGTTCAAAAATTACTCTCAGATCATCAATCTGCTTTTACTGTCCTTGCAGTTGTTTCACTGTATTTTTATTGCTGTTAGTTATTTTCTTGCTTTTATTGTGGTTGGAGAGCTGCCTACCTTTGTGGGTTCAGTTGTTGGTCTGTGTTAGCTATGTTTCTTTCTGTTTTGTGGCACCAATTGTTCTAATGGTGAACGGTGGGATGTCGCGGGAGGAAGGGGAACTTTCAGCAAGAAACATAAAGGCCTGGAATTTTCTCAGAAAAAATACTGAGGGCTGGATTTTCTCAGCCCCGAGGAGGCGGGACTGCTGGTAAAGTAGCAGAAAGTGGGGGCGGATGGTAAACCCGCCCCATCCCGCCTACGTGCCCTTTTGCCAGGAGGCGGGAAGAGATGCTGCTTCGGGTCCCGTCTCCTGGAGGCGGGAACGGGATTAAATCCTTTTAACTGCCTGTTAACAGGTAGTTAACAGGCAGAAAAAAGGATTAGTGCCATTTTACCTTCTCAGTTGAAAGCTTCCCAACCTCGGAGAACCCTGCCGGATTGGAAGAGACATGAAGGAGGTCTGCGGGGGTCAGAGGGACCTGAAAGTAAGATGTAGAGGTGAGTGATGGGTGCAAGTTGGAGTGGTAAGTATGGAAGGTGAGTGTTAAGTGTTAAAAAATGTTCCCTTACCTTGTTTTCTGCCTATAGCTTTCATTCACCCTGGATCGGGAAACCCAACATCTTCGGTGTAGATTTCACAGACTGGCTGTTGGATCCTCTGACCCAACAGCCATCTGAAATCTACAAAGTTGAAAGGTTTGATGAATCCTGAACACAAGGACTCATCAAACTACAGAGAATGTCAATGTTTGACAGCTTCACAGAGCTGTCAAACGCTGACATTTCTTCTTTCAAGAAATCTTGACAGATAGCACATCAACGTGCTCTGTCAATGACTTTCCCCCTAATTGGCCAGCTGAGCCTGCAGGGCGGGCTTAACAAGGTCAATCGGGGGAAAATCACGCTGGATGGCCAGAAGATGATGGAGGCGGGATATTGACCCGAGAAGCAGCCTTCAACTAGTCTCCATTGAGAAAATCCAGCCCTGATTTTCAGGCAGTGTACAGGCAGCCTGGCAAACAAAATGGAGGCTCTCTGCCAAAACTCCGCCCCAAATAATGGCCACTGCGATATCCCTCCTGTAATGCTGCTGTGACCCTGATCCACTCGTTGCAAGCCCTCAATGCCTCACTTAATTGAAGAGGGCATTCACCCTTATGAAATCCCTCAGTGCCCCATGTTCCTTTGCCTACTCTAGAGCTCCTACGAAGTGTTGGCCCAGTGGCTGCAGCACGGCTGGTGGAAGGCTGCTGAGTGTCCATGCTTAAGACTTCAAATGGCCTTGCAGGACGCCCTCGACCAGCTCTGGGCCTGGAAGGCCCGGCTGTAGACTGCACCACCTCAGCATGGGCGGCAGCAGTCTGGGCTGGCTGGATGTCAGGCAGCGACAAGGGCAATGGCAGAGTGCCAGTGGTGGGTGCAGGAATGCTGTCATCCTGAGCGAGGACAGCAGGTTCCTGCTGCACTGACCGACTGCCACTTCCCTGGGGCAGCACCTCAACATCACTACCGATCTGCTGGAGCACAGATTGCTGGCCTGCTGCGACACCGTGAAAGCCTCAGTGGTCAACCCAGCCACGATGGCAGCAGTCTAAGCTTGCGTGGCATCAAGCTGAGACTGCATGAGAGCAGTCTGAGAATCGATGGCACCAAGCATAGACTGCATTACAGCACTAAGACGTTGCGTGGCTTCCGCCTGTGCTGCAATGGAAGCTGCAACATCGTCCATCACATGTGGCATCAGGTCTGGGTCATCACGGTCTCTCTGGGAGTCCACCATCTTTTGCAGACTGGAAATGATGGGCTCCATGGTGTGCGCAGAGCTCTGTGCAATGTTGGAGGCGGACTCCTCCACGCTCCTTACCATTGCCGAGAGGCTCTCAGGCACCCTTGCCAATGCAGCTATCATCTCCATGTGCATGCACATCACCCTTCTTCTAAAGGCCCATCACCCTTCTAAAGTTCTCCCCTTCGAGGTCCTCATCTGAGTCCTGTGTAGCAGAACTCACGCGCGAATTCACCCTCTGGGGAGCTGGCCCCCGAGCTATCCTTTTCCCCGGCCTTCCCGCTCATCCCCGGTGCATCACCCTGTGCAGATCCCGCTACTATACTAGCCTCTAAAGAATGCGTAGTGCCAGTATCTGAGCTGGTGCCTGCGGGTGAGACATGCAGTGACGTGGTGTGTTCTTCCTCCTCCACTTCTCCTGCCTCACTCTCTATGGTACCCCCAGGGATAGGCTGCTCAGGTGCTTGCTCATCACCTGAAAGCATAAAGGCACAAGAGTCGGGTTAAGATGAGGGGGGTGGGGAAGAAAGGGAGAAATGCATGCATACAGCATGATTAGCTGGAAAGTGGGAAAGGCTTGTGGGGTGTGAGAAGAAGGAGTAGGGATAAACATACCATTGTTGTCCCCAAGGGGATCAATGTCGCCAGTGGCCTTGCACTCTTTCCTCCAGCTCAGACAGTGGTTGGGTGTCAGGTTGTCCACCGCCTGTGCACTCCTGCTCCCTCCTGTTATGAGTGACCTTGGCCTGCAAGAGAGAGGAAAGTGTGTGAGTGAGTGTGGAGCAGTCATTGTGTGCAAGGTGTGAGATGTGGGTGTGAGTATTGGTAGGTGGAGATTGTTGGTGGGTGAGTGCTGGGGGTGTGGTGATTTGGCCAGTGTGTGCAGACTGAGGTTCAGATGGTGGTATGTAGCATTTGTTGAAGCATTGACTCACCCTGACCACCCGAGTGAGGTCGTTAAATTTCTTCCTGCTCTGTGTGTGGGTCCTGGGATTTCCCTCCAGGTGATTTCTTGTTCGTCTGTTTTGAGGAAGAGAATGATGAGGTTATGCAGGAAGAAAGGATAGAAACCAGGAAAGTCCGGCATCATAGACTCTGTCAAAACCCTACCCATAGATAGCCATGTCAGATGACATACAGACCAAGGACGCCGCACCTGGATTTCTCTCAGACTGTGTTAGAAGGCTGCACTTCGCACCGGAGGCCCCAGATTTACAACCTATTTCTACCAGTGGCAGAACATTGACAGAGGTTATTAAAATATCTGCAGCTCTGAGTCTCATGGGCGGACAGACATCACTTCTGATGGGAGGAGGAAAATCCAGGCCTAAGATGCAACCACATAGTGTAGGCCAGGCCAGGGTTGAGTGGCAGGTTCTCTTACCTAAAGGCATTAGTCAATCAGTTGGAATTTTGCAACAATCTAGCAGCTTTAATGGTCATTTTTTCTGGTGCTAGCCCACAAATTACCAGATTTATTCAATTAAAATCCCAGAGCTTGCCATCAAGTGTATTTAAAATTTGCAACCTCTGGATTGCTGCTCGAGCACCATAACCACAACACTGCCATGAATGGTTGAATAGCAGGTTCCGATTGGCCTGTGGTAAATACATTTTTCAGTTTTCTAAATTAACACAGTTTCACATTCTTACAGACACAAAGGGGGAAATTTTGACTTTGGCCAATAGTGTAAAACTGGCGCTCTCGATTCAGCCACCTGTTATATGTTTCTCCCCATTTTAATTTCCATTGACTGCCATGGAAATGAAAATGATGAAAGATGTATAAAGGGTGGCTGAATCGAGATTGCCCATTTTACACTATCGCCCGTAGTCAAAATTACCCCCAAAGGTTTTAATAGTATATATAGGTAGATAGATCTATCTACAAAAAGATCTGAAATATTAGATGAAATAAACATAGTGAGAGAGGAAGTATTAAGGGGTTTAGCAGCTTTAAAACTGGATAAATCCCCAGGCCTGGATGAAATGTATCCCAGGCTGTTAAGCGAAGTAAAAGATGAAATAGCAGAGGCCCTGACCATCATTTTTCAATCCTCTCTGGCTTCAGGTGTGGTGCCGGAGGACTGGAGGACTGCTAATGTGGTACTCTTGTTTAAAAAGGGAGAAAAGGATAGACCGAGTAATTACAGGCCAGTCAGCCTAACCTCGGTGGTGGGAAAATTATTGGAAAGAATTCTGAAGGACAGGATAAATCTTCATTTAGAAAGACACGGATTAATCAAGGGTAGTCAGCACAGATTTGTTAAGGGAAGGTCATGTCTGACACGCTTGATTGAACTTTTTGAGGAGGTAACTGTAGTGTATGTAACGTTCCACCTTTAAGAGAACTATTTTAAGGGTTGCACTACTTTATCTTGGCTACTGTATACTGTAATACCGGTGGTGACCACACCGGTATATAAGTGCTGTGTAAGGATTTATTGGGCAGATTCGCCCTGACCTTCGAATAGTAAAGTCCTGTTAAAGTTACTCTTGTAGTCTGTGTATTAATTCACCATATAACCCACAGACTTTACAGTGGCGACGAGTTCGATCTTACCCTGCGGCAGCGATACATCCGAAGCAGTTAACGAGCGTCGAGAGGAGGCACCCGCCCTCGTCATTCTGCTGAGAGAAGACTCGAGTCTGCAGAGCAAGGAAGAAAGAAGAATTCAGACACGAAGCCTTCCATCAGCAACAGGCAGTGATCGTCCCTTCTGCCACGGTGGTGAGTGAGCCGATCAGCCACGAGAAGCAAGTCGGCCACGTTGACTGTGAGTAGGGGGGAAAAAAAAGAACGGAGGAAGGGCGGTGAACTCGACCACGGTCGGGGGGGAAAGGAGCCGGACAGAAGTCGGGCCCAGAGGCGCTGAGACTGGGGCAGCGTGGGGCACGGAAGCTGCGATGCAAGCGGGAACGCAGCCGGTGTGAGAGACCGGGCTACCAGCGGGAACGCAGCCGGTGTGAGAGACCGGGCTACAAGCGGGCTGGGAGACGCAACAGCGTCGTGAGACAGCTCGACCGCGACCGGCGAAAGGCCGGGCAGCTACCGAGGCCGCGAGGCGCTGCGACCGGGATCGTAAGGCGCGGGAAGAAATAAAAATAAGAAACCGCGGAGAACTCAGCCGCAGCTGGGGGAGGAAAGGACCGGACTGCGAGAGGGCTGGGAGGCGCGATTGGAAGCCGCTGAGGGAGAGACAGAGCCCGAGCGAGCGGGAGAGACAGAGCCGAGCGAGGGAGACCGAGGAGATTCAGCCAGCGGCTGGAACTGTTCGCCGTCAACGGGTTGTCCCCAGCGCCGGTTGCCCTGCCGAGAAAAGGGAACAAAGAACGCACTGAAGCCGGCGCGCAGGCTGCGAACCCCGAAAGCCAGCGGTTGTCGCCCGAGGGAAAAGCTTACCCCTCCCACCAGTAGGTGGAGAAGAAACCGCCATTTTGAAAGTGGGCGGGGAAGAAGACAAGCGCGGGAAACCGCCATTTTTGGAAAAAAAAAAGTTAAAGAAAAATTTCGTTGTTGTTTCTCAGGAAGATTGTGAAGATGCCTAAGCGTGGCAACATCAACGAATTCGATTCTGATGTGGAAGATTGGACCACGTATGTAGAACGCATCGAGATATATTGTAAGGTCAATAAGATAGCAAATTATGATAAAGCTCTAACCTTACTAAACTCAATGGGTGCGAAGACATACGGGTTATTGAAGCATCTTCTATCACCAGCTAAACCGGCGGATCAGTCTTTCGCTAATATTGTTGCTGTCCTGAAGGATCATGTGAACCCCACACCGCTGATGTTAGCGGAACGAGCTAAATTTTACGGGAGAACGCAACTAAAGGAGGAAAGCAACGCGGAGTACCTGGTTGAACTGCGTAGGCTAGCAAAATACTGTCAGTTTGGGGTAAATCTGACAGAGGCACTGAGAGACAAGTTCGTGTGCGGGATGTCGAAGGAAGGAACACAAAAGCGACTGCTCGAAGAGAACGATCTTACACTTGATAAGGCTGTCCTTATTGCAGCATCGCACGAAGCCGCAGCGAGAGGCACGGCGGAAATGCAGCTGAAGACAGCGGTACTCAGTGTGGATCAAATGACTTCGGGTACAATGAAATGTTACCATTGTGGGAAGACAACACACGACCAGAGCCAATGCTGGTTTAAAAACCAGGAATGTAGAAAATGTGGCAAACTTGGTCACATAGCTAATGTATGCCGGTCAGGAAAGAAGACCAGCAACAATAAGTCACCGCAGAAGAAGTACAGAAAGGTACATAACGTGACTGTGAAGAGTCCAGATGAACTGAATTCGGATTCAGACCCCAACAGCAAGGAACTGGGTAGTCTGAGGATTCACAATGTGAGTAAAGAAGCTGACCGACAAACTGTCTGGGTCACACTGCAGATTGCAAAAGTCCAAGTGAAGATGGAAGTGGACACCGGATCTGTAGTGTATGTACCCGTCTACCTTTAAGGGAACTATTGAATGTAACCGTTCACCTTTAAGAGGACTACTTTTGGGTGGCACTATTTGTTTGGCTTCTGTATACTGTAATACCGATAGTGACCACACCAGTATATAAGTGTTGTGGCATGATTGCTGGGGCAGATTTGCCCGGACCTTCGAATAGTAAAGACCTGTTTGTTTGTTACTTCTGAAGTCTGTGTATTTATTAACTGCACAACCCACAGACTTTACAGTGGCGACGAGTCCGATCGTACCCTGCGGCAAGACTACCAAAAGCAACGAAGAGCGTCGAAGAGGGACAACCGCCCTCGTCGTGCTACCAAAAGAAAACACGAGGCTGCAACAACAGAAAGCAGGAAGACTAACGACAAAAGCTGTATCAGGCAGTCACTAAACACCACGACGGTGGATTCCAAAAAAGAGGATGTCAAACCTGAACGGTTGTCCAGAATATTGGACGAAGCTAAGGAGGTATTCCAGCAAGGACTGGGAACGCTGCGAGGTATTAAAGCAAAGGTTAAGATTGCAGAAAATGCAAGCCCAAAGTTTTTTAAGGCCAGATCAGTACCTTACGCAATACGACCAGCTGTGGAGGCAGAACTGGAAGAACTTGAACGATCAGGGGTTCTGTCAAAAGTGGACTGGAGTGAGTGGGCCACGCCCATTGTTCCCGTCATGAAGTCCTCACCGAGTAATAAGCCAGGGGGACCGGGGAAGGTCCATATCTGCGGAGATTTCAAGATTACTGTGAATCCGGTGCTTCACACGGTACAATACCCGCTTCCGCGGATTGAAGATATCTTTGCTTCGTTGGCTGGAGGGAAACATTTCACGAAAATAGATCTGGCTCAAGCATATCTACAGATGGAGGTCGAGGAAGAGTCACGCCAGTACCTCACCATCAACACTCACAGAGGCTTGTATCGCTACAATAGACTGGTCTTTGGGGTAGCTTCGGCGCCAGCAATTTGGCAGAGGGCCATGGAACAGGTGTTACAAGGAATTCCAAGCACGCAGTGCTACTTAGATGACATTTTAATCACGGGAAAAGATGAGGAAGAACACCTCACGAATTTGAAACTGGTACTCACCAGGCTGAAGGAGTATGGCCTTCGGGTTAATCGCAAGAAGTGTGAGTTCTTCCAAAAACGGATCTCATACTACGGTCATGTCATTGACCGAGAGGGACTGCATAAGTCACCCGAAAAGATAGAAGCGGTTGTGAAGGCCCCCGCTCCAGGAAACTTATCACAGTTAAGATCATTCTTGGGGTTGATTAATTACTATCACAAGTTTCTGCCAAATTTATCCACGGTACTGCATCCGCTGAATGACCTGTTGCGGAAAGAAACACCATGGAAGTGGAGTGAAGAATGCAAAAAGGCTTTTCGCAGAAGCAAGGAGTTGATTACCTCTGAAGAAGTGTTGGCTCATTTCAACCCAGCATTACCCCTTCGTCTAGCTTGCGATGCTTCCCCGTACGGAATTGGGGCAGTACTCTCGCACAGGCTACCAAATGGCTCGGAAAGGCCAGTGGCTTTCGCGTCCCGATCATTGACACCCGCGGAGCGAAATTATGCCCAAATAGATAGGGAGGCCCTCAGTCTTGTGTGGGGCGTGAAGAAATTCAACCATTACCTACAATGTAAAAAGTTCACATTGCTGACAGACCACCAGCCGTTGGTGTCCATATTCAACCCAAATAAGGCCGTTTCCACCATGACAGCGCAACGGTTACAAAGGTGGTCCGTGTTACTTGGGGCACACCAATACGAAATTGAGTACAAAAGGTCTAAACAGCATGGAAATGCTGATGGGTTGTCACGCTTGCCATTGCCGATGGTAGAAGAAGCGAGTATAGTGGACCCAGTAGAGTTGTTCCACTCATCCATAGTGGAGTGTCTACCGATAACAAACTCAATGATTGAGAATGAGACAAGGAATGACCCGACTCTTTCACGAGTCTATGATGTAACGGTGGAGGGATGGCCAGCACAGAGCGAACCAACACTGCAAACATTTGCACAGAGGAAAGAACAACTGCCAGTGTGTCGAGGAACCCTGATGTGTGGATCTAGAGTGGTGATTCCACCCAAACTCCAAAAGAAGGTGCTAAAGGAGCTGCACGAAGGACATCTGGGGGGAGTAAAGATGAAAAATCTAGCAAGAGCGTTTGTGTGGTGGCCAGGCATTGATGGAGACATAGAGGAGATCACGAAGAACTGCCTAGGACGTCAGAGGGTTCAGAACGCGCCACCCCAGGCTCCTCTGCATCCATGGGAGTGGCCCTCATCGCCTTGGCAAAGAGTACACATCGACTTTGCTGGTCCATTTATGGACTCGATGTTTCTAATAGCGGTGGATGCCCACTCCAAGTGGCCGGAAGTAATTAAGATGACCACCACCACGACGGAAAAAACCATCGCAGTGTTAAGGACTATGTTTGCTCGGAATGGCCTGCCGGAACAGATCTGTTCTGATAATGGACCACAATTTGTGTCCGAAGAATTCAAGAAATTCTTAAAGAGCAATGGGGTTAAACATTACACGTCAGCCCCATACCATCCCGCCTCCAATGGATTGGCTGAAAGGTTTGTCCAGACCTTCAAGAAGGCCGTAAAGGCCATGAGTAATGAAAATATAAGTCTGCAACATAAGGTGGATAGCTTTTTGTTGGCATACCGAAATGCGACACATGCGGTCACAAATCAAACTCCCGCAATGATGTTCTGTAATAGACGCCTAAGATGCCGGCTGGATTTACTAAAACCAAACGTCAGAAGAGACGTAGAGAACCGGCAATTCCAGGGCATGAACGACAGGGTCACTAGATCTTTCCAGATCGGTCAACGAGTTTTGGCCCGGGACTACCGTACTGAGAAATGGCAGCCTGGAACTATTGGGAAAAGGCTGGGGCCATTGATGTACACCATGGACATTGGAGACAATATAATAAGGCGCCGTGTTGACCAAATCATAGGGTCCGCCACAAATGGGCCACCGACTTCACCACCTTATCCGGGTAATGTTGAAACTGAGATACCCAGAACACCTACTTCCGATCTAGTGATACTGGAGTCAGCTGAACCTGACACGGCTTTTCAAGCCGAATCGACCTTGCCAGAAGCACCTCCTAGCCCGCCTGAAATGACGACACCACTGCGGCGTTATCCTGACAGAATCCGGAAACCCCCGGAAAGACTGAATCTATGAACTGTCTTACATAAACCTGTATATATGTTAGAATGTATGTTCACTATGGAC
Source organism: Somniosus microcephalus (assembly GCF_052327205.1). Classification (NCBI taxonomy): domain Eukaryota; kingdom Metazoa; phylum Chordata; class Chondrichthyes; order Squaliformes; family Somniosidae; genus Somniosus; species Somniosus microcephalus. The sequence continues at coordinate 212,536,497 of NC_140987.1, forward strand.
TTAGTAAGTAATTGATATACCTATCAATTCGTCCAATGAAAAGCGACGAGTTAGGAAAGTAACTATAGGTTTTTATTGACTAAATAACAGAGCCCACCCTCATGGGTGATCGGATCCAACAAGGAGGAATACCAGCCAGTCGACTACCTTTATACCTGGGCAGGTAGGTGGAGCCATGGGCGGAGTCAGTGATGGTCAGCCCAGGTATAACAGTGTGACAAGAGGCGACCTCGTATAGTGATACAACAGTGAGAACAGTGAGAACAATATAACAGTGATAACTATAGTGTAACGATAGTGAACGATAAAAGTGGTTTACCACATTCACCCCTTCTTTAGATTTGAGTCCGGCGGGGTGAAGTGTACTACCAGTTCTGGTATGTCAGTCTGTCCGGAGGCCTCGTAAGCCTCTCCGATCGTCGCAGCGGCGGTGTTGCATTATCCGGTGTTAATGCTGGTGTCTGCGTGGTCGGCGAAGGCTCGTGGGGTTCCGGCATGCCGTCTACCTGGGCTGGAGTTGGGGGGGTGGTGGGGGGGGGGTAAAGGTGGTGTCTCCGGAGTGCCCGAGGGTGCGAGGTCTCGTAAGGAGACAATATCCTCCCGCCCGTCTGGGTAAGCCATGTAGGCGTACTGGGGGTTGGCGTGCAAGAGGTTCACCATCTCAACCAGGGGGTCCGTTTTATGGGCCCTCACGTGCTTTCGCAGCAGGACGGGCCCCGGAGAGGTCAGCCAGGTTGGTAGAGTGGTTCCCGTAGTCGACTTCCTGGGGAAAACAAACATTCGTTCATGGGGGGTGGCGTTAACGGCAGTGCAAAGTAGTGACCGGATGGAATGCAGCGCTGTCGGGAGGACTTCCTGCCAGCGGGAGGTTGGGAGGCCCTTAGACTTTAAGGCTAAGATGACGGCCTTCCAGACAGTCGCGTTCTCTCTTTCCACCTGGCCGTTCCCTCGGGGGTTGTAGCTGGTGGTCCTGCTTGCTGCAATACCTCTCGCTAGTAGGAACTGGCGGAGTTCCTCGCTCATGAAGGAGGAGCCCCGGTCACTATGTATATAGTTCGGGAACCCAAACAAGGCGAAGAGTTCGTTCAGGCATTTAATGACCGTGGTACTGGTCATGTCTGGGCAGGGGAAGGCAAAGGGGAAACGGGAGTACTCATCAACGATGTTGAGGAAGTACACATTACGGTCGGATGACGGTAGGGGCCCCTTAAAGTCGATGCTCAGGCGCTCGAAGGGGCGGGTGGCCTTGATCAGGCTTGCTTTGTCCGGCCTATAGAAGTGCGGTTTGCACTCGGCACAGGTCTGGCAGTTCCCGGTCATGGTCCTGACCTCCTCGATGGAGTAGGTCAGGTTGCGGGCCTTAATGAAATGGTAAAGTCTGGTGACCCCGGGGTGGCAGAGGTCGTTGTGGAGGGTCTGAAGTCTATCAATATGCGCGCTGGCGCATGTAATTCGTGAAAGAGCATCAGGGGGTTCGTTCAGCTTACCTGGCCGGTACAAGATCTCATAATCGTAGGTGGATAGCTCGATTCTCCACCTCAAGATCTTGTCATTCTTGATTTTGCCCCTCAGCTTGTTATTAAACATGAAAGCGACCGAACGCTGGTCGGTGAGGAGGGTAAATCGTTTGCCTGCCAGGTAATGCCTCCAGCGTCGTACCGCCTCCACGATCGCCTGGGCTTCCTTCTCGACCGACGAGTGTCGGATCTCAGGGCCCTGTAGGGTCCTTGAGAAGAAGGCCACCGGCCTCCCCTCCTGGTTAAGGGTAGCGGCTAGGGCGAAGTCGGATGCATCGCTCTCCACTTGGAAGGGGATGGACTCATCCACTGCGTGCATAGTAAACCACGTTCACTATCGTATCACTGTTAGTAGTTAGCACTGTTCACCACTGTTCGTTATAACTGTATCACTGACCACTATTGTATCACGGTACGAGGTCGCCTCTTGCCACACTGCTATACCTGGGATGACCACTGCCGACTCCGCCTTAGCTCCACCCACCAGGCCAGGTATAAAGGCGAGCGACTGGCTGGTATTCCTCCTGCTTGGATCGGATCACCCACGAGAGTGGGCTCTGTTATTTAGTCAATAAAAACCTTTAGTCACCTTCGTAACTCTTCGCCTTTTATTGGAGGAATTGATAGGTATATCAATTTTATTGACTAAATTTAATGATGTCCGACAACGAGTCACAACCAGTGGAGGAGCCACCAGCGCAGCTCCCAGGAGCACAGCCACACCAGCCAGCTTGGCTGCGAGCCCTCAGACCGCCGTACCTGGACCTGAACCCACGAGCAGCAAACTCAGCCGCAGACTTTAAACACTGGCTGGTCTGCTTCGAATCATACCTGAGAGAATCCAGCGTCCCTCAGGCATCCAAACTAAGTGTCCTGCAGGCACAACTGAGCCCGAGAGTATACACTCTCATCGAGGACATGACTACCTACGAGACCACCATCAACCTGCTGAAACAGAAGTACCGGACCCCGGTAAACTACATGTACGCTAGGCACCTCCTAAGATCACGGCCGCAACAGCCAGGAGAATCAGTAGCCGAATTCTCACAGGCGCTATATGCACTCGCCAGGAACTGTGACTTTAAATCGGTGTCGGCAGCCGAAAATACTGAAGATAATATCCGCGACGCATTCCTGAAAGGCCTACGGTCCGAGTACTCACGGCAAAGACTGCTGGAAGCTAAAGACCTCAGCATGGAAAAAGCTGAAGCCCTCGCTATCTCCCTGGAAGTGGCCCACCAAGATCAGGAAGCATTCACCAGGTACTGCTCGCGACCCTGGGACTCGGGCCTGACCCCTACCACAGCACCCTTCCCAGCGCCGCCCCCGGGACCTACCTCTGCGTCGGCGTCCCGGACCCGCCACCCCCGGCACCGGCCCCGACATCGGGCATCCGCGATCGGGCCGCCGGCTGTTTTTTTTGTGGCCAGGAGAAGCACCCGAGGTCGCGCTGCCCAGCCAAGAACTCCATATGCAAAACCTGCCTGAAGAAAGGCCACTTCTCCAAGGCCTGCAGGAGCGGATCCTCAGAGGCCAGCAGTGCCGCATGCGAACTATGGGGGCGGCCATCTTCGTTTAGGGCAACTGAGGCCAGCATCCCCACACATGAGTCATGGGGGCGGCCATCTTTGTTTAGGGCAACTGAGGCCAGCATCCCCACACATGAGTCATGGGGGCGGCCATCTTTGATTAAGGCAACCGACCCCAATAGTGCCTCATGTGAGCTACGGGGGCAGCCATCTTCTCCGTCATTTTGCCCTACCTCGTGGGAGACGCCATTTTACTCACCACGCCCGACCGCCTCGCCCGCAGATGACAACGACTCGCTCAGCTACACACTAGCTTCCGTCACCCTGGACCAAGCCCGCCCGCACCATCTGTCCAAGTCAATGATGGACATCAAAGTGAACGGCCACGCCACGACCTGCCTGTTCGACAGCGGAAGCACGGAGAGCTTCATCCACCCAGACACGGTGAGCCACTACTCCCTCCCTGTCCTACCAACGCGCAGCCGAATCTCGATGGCATCGAGGTCCCACGCCACGGACATCAGCGGCTACTGTGTCGTGACCCTGTCGGTTAAGGGCACGGAGTATAAAAACTTTAAACTCCTCGTCCTCCCCCATCTCTGCGCTGCCGTCCTACTAGGGCTGGACTTCCAATCCCACCTCCAAAGCGTAACCCTAGCATACGGTGGACCCCTCCCCCCACTCACAGTCAACAACCAGCAAACGTTAAACCGCCCACCGCGTAACACCTGCAGCCTCTCCACCCTCAAGGTCCCGCCACCCTCTCTGTTTGCTAACCTTACCCCTGACTGCAAACCCGTCGCTACCAAGAGCAGGCGGTATAGCGCCGGGGACAGAGCCTTCATTAGCTCTGAGGTGCGGCGCCTCCTGAAAGAGGGCATTATCGAGGGGAGCAGCAGCCCCTGGCGTGCCCAGGTCGTAGTCGTAAAGACCGGCGATAAAAACCGCCTGGTCATCGACTACAGCCAGACCATAAACAGATATACCCAGCTGGACGCATACCCCCTCCCCCGCATATCTGACATGGTCAATCAGATTGCACAGTATAAAGTATTCTCGACCATCGACCTGAAGTCGGCCTACCACCAACTCCCTATCCACCCTGAGGACCGCCAGTATACCGCCTTCGAGGCGAATGGGCGCCTATACCACTTCCTTAGGGTCCCCTTCGGTGTCACTAATGGGGTCTCGGTCTTCCAAAGGGAGATGGACCAGATGGTTGACCAGAACGAACTGCAGGCTACATTCCCCTACCTAGATAACGTCACTATCTGCGGCCGCGACCGGCAGGAACATGACGCGAATCTGGAGAAATTCCTCCGTACGGCCCAACGGCTGAACCTCACCTACAATAAGGAGAAATGCGTGTTTAACACCACGCGCCTTGCCATCCTCGGCTGCGTAGTGGAGAACGGAATCATCGGCCCCGACCCAGAAAGAATGCGCCCCCTCATGGAGCTACCCCTCCCCCACTGCCCTAAAGCACTTAGGAGAACCCTGGGGCTTTTCGCCTACTATGCCCAATGGGTACCCAATTACGCGGACAAAGCCAGACCCCTCCTGAAAGTCACTTCCTTCCCCCTCACGGAGGAGGCGTGCGCGGCCTTCTCCCTCATTAAGGGAGACATAGCCAAGGCCACGATGCACGCAGTGGACGAGTCCATCCCCTTCCAGGTGGAGAGCGACGCATCCGACTTCGCCTTAGCCGCCACCCTAAACCAGGAGGGGAGGCCAGTGGCCTTCTTCTCAAGGACCCTACAGGGCCCCGAGATCCGACATTTGTCGGTCGAGAAAGAGGCCCAGGCGATCGTGGAGGCAGTACGGCGCTGGAGGCACTACCTGGCAGGCAAACGATTTACCCTCCTCACCGACCAGCGTTCGGTGGCTTTCATGTTTAATAACAAGCTGAAGGGCAAAATCAAGAATGACAAGATTTTGAGATGGAGAATCGAGCTCTCCACCTACGATTATGAGATCTTGTACCGGCCAGGCAAGCTGAACGAATCCCCTGATGCCCTTTCACGAATTACATGCGCCAGCGCGCATATCGATAGGCTTCAGACCCTCCACGACCAGCTCTGCCACCCCGGAGTCACCAGACTCTACCATTTCATTAAGGCCTGCAACCTGACCTACTCCATCGAGGAGGTCAGGACCATGACCAGGAACTGCCAGACCTGTGCGGAGTGCAAACCGCACTTCTATAGGCCGGACCGAGCAAGCCTGATCAAGGCCACCCGCCCCTTCGAGCGCCTGAGCATCGACTTTAAGGGGCCCCTCCCGTCCTCTGACCGTAATGTGTACTTCCTCAACATCGTTGATGAGTACTCCCGTTTCCCCTTTGCCTTCCCCTGCCCCGACATGACCAGTAGCACGGTCATTAAGTGCCTGAATGCCCTCTTCGCCTTGTTCGGGTTCCCGAACTATATACATAGTGACCGGGGCTCCTCCTTCATGAGCGAGGAACTCCGGCAATTCCTCCTAGAGAGAGGTATTGCAGCAAGCAGGACCACCAGCTACAACCCCAGAGGTAACGGTCAGGTGGAAAGAGAGAACGCGACGGTATGGAAGGCCGTCCTCTTAGCCTTAAAGTCTAAGGGCCTCCCAACCTCCCGCTGGCAAGAAGTCCTCCCGACAGCGCTGCACTCCATCCGGTCATTACTTTGCACGGCCACTAACACCACCCCCCATGAACGAATGTTCGTTTTCCCCAGGAAGTTGACTACGGGAACCACTCTACCAACCTGGCTGACCGCCCCGGGGCCGGTCTGGCTGCGGAAACACGTGAGGGCCCATAAAACGGACCCCCTGGTCGAGAGGGTGAACCTCCTGCACGCCAACCCCCAGTACGCCTACGTGGCGTACCCAGACGGGCGGGAGGACACTGTCTCCCTACGAGACCTCGCACCCTCAGCCGATCCGGAAACACCGCCACCACCCCCCCCAACCCCAGCCCAGGTAGACGGCATGCCGGAACCCCACGAGCCCTCGCCGACCACGCAAACACCAGCATCAACACCGGATAAGGCACCAGCACCGGATAAGGCAACACCACCGCTGCGGCGATCGGAGAGGCTTACGAAGCCTCCGGACAGACTGACCTACCAGAATTGGTAGTACACTTCACCCCGCCGGACTTAATTCTAAACAAGGGGTGAATGTGGTAAACCACGTTCACTATCGTATCACTGTTAGTAGTTAGCACTGTTCGCCACTGTTCGTTATAACTGTATCACTGACCACTATTGTATCACGGTACGAGGTCGCCTCTTGCCACACTGCTATACCTGGGATGACCACTGCCGACTCCGCCTTGGCTCCACCCACCAGGCCAGGTATAAAGGTGAGCGACTGGCTGGTATTCCTGCTGCTTGGATCGGATCACCCACGAGAGTGGGCTCTGTTATTTAGTCAATAAAAACCTTTAGTCACCTTCGTAACTCTTCGCCTTTTATTGGAGGAATTGATAGGTATATCAGCTATGTCTCCCTTAATGAGGGAGAAGGCCGCGCATGCCTCCTCCGTGAGGGGGAAGGATGTGGACTTCATGAGGGGTCTGGCTTTGTCCGCATAATTGGGCACCCATTGGGCATAGTAGGCGAAGAGTCCCAGGGTTCTCTTAAGTGCCTTAGGACAGTGGGGGAGGGGTAGCTCCATGAGGGGGCACATTCTTTCGGGGTCGGGGCCGATGACTCCGTTCTCTACTACACAGCCGAGGATAGCAAGGCGTGAGGTGTTAAACACACATTTCTCCTTATTGTAGGTGAGGTTCAGCCGTTGGGCCGTACGGAGGAATTTCTCCAGATTCACATCATGGTCCTGCCGGTCGCGGCCGCAGATGGTGACGTTATCTAGATAAGGGAACGTGGCCTGCAGTCCGTTCTGGTCGACCATCCGGTCCATCTCCCTTTGGAAGACCGACACCCCGTTGGTGACACCGAAGGGGACCCTAAGGAAGTGGTAGAGGCGCCCGTTCGCCTCGAAGGCGGTATACTGGCGGTCCTCCGGGCTGATAGGGAGTTGGTGGTAGGCCGACTTAAGGTCGATGGTCGAGAATACTCGGTATTGTGCAATCTGATTGACCATGTCAGATATGCGGGGAAGGGGGTATGCGTCCAGCTGGGTGTACCTGTTTATGGTCTGGCTGTAGTCGATGACCAAGCGATTTTTATCGCCGGTCTTAACGACCACGACCTGGGCACGCCAGGGGCTGCTGCTCCCCTCGATGATGCCCTCTTTCAGGAGGCGCCGCACCTCATAGCTAATGAAGGCCCTGTCCCCGGCGCTGTACCGCCTGCTCTTGGTAGCGACGGGTTTGCAGTCGGGGGTTAGGTTAGCGAACAGGGAAGGTGGCGGGACCTTGAGGGTGGATAGGCTGCAGGTGTTACGCGGTGGGCAGTTTAACATCCGCTGGTTGTCGACTGTGAGTGGGGGGAGGGGTCCACCGTATGCTAGGGTGACACTTTGGAGGTGGGATTGGAAGTCCAGCCCTAGTAGGACGGCAGCGCAGAGCTGGGGGAGGACGAGGAGTTTAAAGTTTTTATACTCCGTACCCTTAACCGACAGGGTCACAACACAGTAGCCGCTGATGTCCGTGGCGTGGGACCTTGATGCCATCGAGATTCGGTTGCGCGTTGGCAGGACGGGGAGGGAGTAGTGGCTCACCGTGTCTGGGTGGATGAAGCTCTCCGTGCTTCCGCTGTCGAACAGGCAGGTCGTGGCGTGGCCGTTTACTTTGATGTCCATCATCGACTTGGACAGGTGATGCGGGCGGGCTTGATCCAGAGTGACGGAGGCTAGTGTGTAGCTGAGCGAGTCGTTGTCGTCTGCGGGTGAGGCGGTCGTCGGGTCTGGAGGCACGGTGGCAGTCAAGCGTGGTGGGTAAAATGGCGTCTCCCACGAGGTTGGACAAAATGGCTGCCCCCATAACTCACATGAGGCACTATTGGGGTCGGTTGCCTTGATCAAAGATGGCCGCCCCCATGACTCACGTGTGGGGATGCTGGCCTCTGTTGCCTTGAAGGAAGATGGCCGCCCCCACAGTTCGCATGAGGCACTGCTGGCCTCTGAAGATCCACTTCTGCAGGCCTTAGCAAGGTGGCCTTTCTTCCTGCAGGTTGAGCAGGTGGAGTTCCTAGCTGGGCAGCGCGACCTCGGGTGTTTCTCCTGGCCGCAGAAAAAGCAGCCGCGGGGGTCCAATGTCGGAGCCGGTACCGGGGGTGGCGGTCCCGATCGGGTCCGGGACGCCGACGCTGAGGTAGGTCCCGGGGGCGGCGCGGTGAAGGGTATTGCGGTAGGGGTCGGGCCCGAGTCCCAGGGTCGCGAACAGTACCTGGAGAACACCTCCTGGTCCCGATGGGCCACCTCCAGGGAGAGAGCGAGGGCTGCAGCTTTGTCCAGGTCGAGGTCCTTTGCTTCCAGTAATCGCTGCCGTGAGTAGTCGGACCGTAGGCCTTTCACGAAGGCATCGCGGACGTTGTCTTCCGTATTTTCTGCCGCCGTTACTGCTTTAAAGTTACAGTCTCTGCCGAGTGCTTGTAGCACCCGTAAAAATTCCTCCACCGGCTCCCCTGGCAGTTGCGGGCGGGACCTTAGGAGGTGCATGGTATACATGGGGTTTACCGGGGTTTGGTACTGTCTTTTCAGCCGGTTGATGGCGTCCTCATATGTTTTAAGGTCCCGGATGAGCGCGAATACTTTAGGGCTCAGTTGGGCGTTCAGAACTCTTAGCTTGGATCTCTGAGGCACGTTGGACTCTTCCAGGTAGACTTCAAAGCAGCCCAGCCAGTGATCAAAGTCGAGGGCTGCGTTCGCTGCCCGTGGATTTAGATCCAGGTACGGTGGTCTGAGGGCTCGCAGCCAAGCCGGCTGTTGTGATTGTTGCGGCTCGGCGTCTGAAGGCTGCTGTGGCTGTTGTGGCGGGGCGTCTGGATGAGACATCTTAAAATTTAGTCAATAAAATTGATATACCTATCAATTCGTCCAATGAAAAGCGACGAGTTAGGAAAGTAACTATAGGTTTTTATTGACTAAATAACAGAGCCCACCCTCATGGGTGATCGGATCCAACAAGGAGGAATACCAGCCAGTCGACTACCTTTATACCTGGGCAGGTAGGTGGAGCCATGGGTGGAGTCAGTGATGGTCAGCCCAGGTATAACAGTGTGACAAGAGGCGACCTCGTATAGTGATACAACAGTGAGAACAGTGATAACAATATAACAGTGATAACTATAGTGTAACGATAGTGAACGATAAAAGTGGTTTACCACAGTAATAAGCTAAAAAGGGAGGATTGTAGTGTATGTACCCGTCTACCTTTAAGGGAACTATTGAATGTAACCGTTCACCTTTAAGAGGACTACTTTCGGGTGGCACTATTTGTTTGGCTTCTGTATACTGTAATACCGATAGTGACCACACCAGTATATAAGTGTTGTGGCATGATTGCTGGGGCAGATTCGCCCAGACCTTCGAATAGTAAAGACCTGTTTGTTTGTTACTTCTGAAGTCTGTGTATTTATTAACTGCACAACCCACAGACTTTACAGGATCGGCGTTGACGGTCATGAATAAACAAGATTACAAAAAGTTATTCAAACATATTCCCCTACGGGATACGGAGATAGTATTGCAGACATACACGGGGCATAAAGTATACCCCATCGGAAAGATAATAGTCAAGGTGAGACACAAGGGCAAAGATCACCAAGGAATGGACTTATATGTACTACTCGAGGGAGGTCCACCACTTCTGGGACGGGAGTGGATCAGGAAAATAAAGATAGACTGGCACTCACTAAACACAATGACGGTAGATTTCGGAAAGAAAGATGTCAAACCTGAACGGTTGTCCAGATATTGGACGAGGCTAAAGAGGTATTCCAGCAGGGACTGGGAACACAGAGGAATTAAGGCAAAAATCAAGATTGCAGAACATGCAAGCCCAAAATTTTTCAAAGCCAGATCGGTACCTTACGCGATACGACCTGCTGTGGAGGCAGAACTGGAAGAGCTTGAACGTGCAGGGGTACTGTCGAAGGTGGACTGGAGTGAGTGGGCCACGCCCATTGTTCCCGTCATGAAGTCTTCATCAAGTAACAAGCCAGGGGGACCGGGGAAGGTCCGCATCTGCGGAGACTTCAAGATCACAGTTAATCCGGTGCTTCACACGGTACAATACCCACTTCCGCGGATTGAGGATATCTTTGCTTCATTGTCTGGCGGGAAACACTTCACCAAGATAGACCTGGCACAAGCATATTTACAGATGGAGGTCGAGGAAGAGTCACGCCAGTATCTCACAATCAACATGCACAGAGACTTGTATCGATATAATAGACTGGTTTTTGGAGTAGCTTCAGCTCCAGCAATTTGGCAGAGGGCCATGGAGCAGGTCTTACAAGGTATTCCAAGCACTCAGTGTTACTTGGACGATATCCTGATTACGGGAGAAGACGAGGAGGAACACCTCACAAATTTGAAACTGGTGCTCACCAGGTTGAAGGAATATGGCCTTCGAGTTAATCGCCAGAAATGTGAGTTCTTCCAGAAACGGATCTCGTACTGCGGTCAGGTCATTGACCAAGAGGGGCTGCACAAGTCACCTGACAAGATCGAAGCGGTCGTGAAGGCCCCCGCTCCGGAAAATGTATCACAGTTGAGGTCGTTTCTGGGGTTGATTAATTATTACCATAAGTTTCTGCCAAATCTATCCACGGTGCTGCATCCGCTGAATGCTCTGTTGCGGAAAGAAGTACCATGGAAGTGGAGCGAGGACTGTAAGAAGGCCTTTCGCAGAAGCAAGGCGTTGATTACCTCTGAGGAAGTGTTGGCTCACTTCAACCCAATGCTACCTCTTCGTCTAGCTTGTGATGCTTCCCCTTATGGTATTGGAGCTGTACTCTCACACAAGTTACCAAATGGCTCGGAAAGGCCAGTCGCATTTGCGTCCCGATCATTGACCTCCGCTGAGCGAAATCATGCTCAGATAGATAGGGAGGCTCTCAGCCTTGTGTGGGGAGTAAAGAGATTCAATCATTACCTGCAGGGCAAGAAGTTTACATTGCTGACAGACCACCAGCCGTTGGTGTCCATATTCAACCCTAACAAGGCCGTTTCCACTATGACAGCACAAAGGCTACAGAGGTGGTCCGTTCTACTAGGGGCACACCAATATGACATCGAATACAAAAGGTCCAAACAGCATGGAAATGCTGATGGGTTATCGCACCTACCGTTGCCAGTGGAAGAAGAGGCGACTACAGTGGACCCAGTGGAGATGTTCCACTCAACCATAATGGAATGTCTACCAGTAACAAATTCCATGATCGAAAAGGAAACAAGAAATGACCCGACTCTCTCACGAGTCTACGATTTAATGGTGGAGGGATGGCCAGTACATGGCGAACCAATGCTGCCAGCATTTTCGCACAGAAGAGAACAGCTGTCAGTGTGCCGAGGAACCTTGATGTGTGGATCTAGAGTGGTGATTCCACCCAAACTCCAGCAGAAAGTACTAAAGGAGCTTCACGAGGGGCATCTGGGTGGAGTGAAAATGAAGAACCTAGCCAGAGCGTTTGTGTGGTGGCCAGGTATTGATGGAGACATCAAAGAAATAACCAAGAGCTGTCTAGGATGCCAGAAGGTCCAAAACGCACCACCACAAGCTCCTCTGCATCCATGGGAGTGGCCCTCATCTCCATGGCAAAGGGTACATATCGACTTTGCTGGTCCATTTATGGACTCAATGTTTTTAATCGCGGTGGATGCACACTCCAAGTGGTCGGAGGTAATAAAAATGTCCTCCACCACCACGGAAAAAACCATCACAGTATTAAGGACCATATTTGCCAGGAATGGGCTGCCGGAACAGATCTGTTCTGATAATGGACCGCAATTTGTGTCCGAAGAATTCAGGAAGTTCTTAAAAAGCAATGGGGTCAAGCACTATACGTCCGCCCCATACCATCCCGCCACCAATGGATTAGCTGAAAGGTTTGTCCAGACCTTCAAGAAGGCCATAAAGGCCATGGGTAATGAAGACATAAATCTACAACATAAGGTAGATAACTTCTTGTTGGCGTACAGGAATGCAACACATGCGGTCACAAACCAAACTCCCGCCATGATGTTTTTCCAATAGAAGAATAAGATGCCGGCTGGATTTGATTAAGCCAAACGTCAGAAGGGACGTAGAGAACCGGCAATTTCAAGGCATGAATGAAAGGCCAACTAGATCCTTTCAGATAGGTCAACAAGTTTTGGCCCGGGACTACCGTACCGAGAAATGGCAGCCAGGAACTATTGGAAAAAGGCTAGGACCGTTGATGTATACCGTGGACATTGGTGAAAGCATAATAAGGCGCCATGTTGACCAGATCATAGAATCATCCACAAAGGCCCAACCTACTCCACAACTCTATACGTCTAATGTTGAAGCAGAGATACCCAGAGCATCTACCTCCGATCCGGTAATACTGGAATCCGATGAACCTGAAACGGTCCTTCAAGCCGAATCGACCTTGCCAGAAGAACCTACTACACCACCGAAAACGACTACACCACCGAGGCGTTATCCGGACAGAGTCCGGAAGCCTCCAGAGAGACTGAATCTGTGAACTGTTTCACATAAAGTTGTATATATGTTAAGATGTTATATTAATGGGAATATGTATATATTGTTAACCTAAAAAGGGAGGATTGTAGTGTATGTAACGTTCCACCTTTAAGAGAACTATTTTAAGGGTTGCACTACTTTATCTTGGCTACTGTATACTGTAATACCGGTGGTGACCACACCGGTATATAAGTGCTGTGTAAGGATTTATTGGGCAGATTCGCCCTGACCTTCGAATAGTAAAGTCCTGTTAAAGTTACTCTTGTAGTCTGTGTATTAATTCACCATATAACCCACAGACTTTACAGTAACAAGGAGGGAAGATGAGGGTAGTGTGTTTGATGTAGTGTATATGGACATTAGCAAGGCTTTTAATAAGGTTCCACATGGCAGACTGGTCATGAAGTTAAAAGCCCATGGGATCCAGGGCAAAGTGTCAAGTTGGATTCAAAACTGACTCGGAGGCAGGAAGCAGAGGGTAATGGTTGATGGGTGTTTTTGTGACTGGAAGGCTGTTTCCAGTGGGGTTCCGCAGGGCTCAGTACTAGGTCCCTTGCTTTTTGTTGTATATATCAATGATCTAGACTTGAATATAGGGTGTATGATTAAGAAGTTTGCAGATGATACTAAAATTTGCTGTGTGGTTGATACTGAAGAAGGAAGCTGTAGACTGCAGGAAGATATCAATAAATTGGTCAGGTGGGCAGAACAGTGGCAAATGGAATTCAATCTGGAGAAGTGTGAGGTAATGCATTTGGGGAGGGCTAACAAGGAAAGGGAATACACATTAAATGGTAGGACACTGAGTAGTGTAGAGGAAGAAAGGGACCTTGGAGTGCATGTCCACAGACCCCTGAAGGTAGCAGGCCAGGTAGATAAGGTGGTTAAGAAGGCATACAGAATGCTTGCCTTTATTAGCCATGGTATAGAATACAAGAGCAGGGGGGTTATGCTTCAACTGTATGAAACACTAGTTAGGCCTCAGCTAGAGTACTGCGTGCAGTTCTGGTCACCACATTACAGGAAAGATGTGATTGCACTAGAGAGGGTACAGAGGAGATTTACAAGGATGTTGCTTGGAGTAGAGAATCTTAGCTATGAGGAAAGACTGGATAGGCTGGGTTTGTTTTCCTTGGAACAGAGGAGGCTGAGGGGAGACCTTATTGAGGGGCCTAGATAAAGTGGATAGAAAGGACCTATTTCCCTTAGCAGAGAGGTCAAAAACCAGGGGGCACAGATTTAAAGTAATTGGTGGAAGGTTTAGAGGGGATTTGAGGGGAAATGTCTTCACCCAGAGGGTTGTGGGGGTCTGGAACTCACTGCCTGAAGGGGTGGTAGAGGCAGGAACCCTAACCACATTTAAAAAGTACTTGGACGTGCACTTGGGATGCTCTAACCTGCAGGGCTACGGACCCAGAGCTGGGAAATGGGATTAGGCTGGATAGCTCTTTGTTGGCCGACGCGGACATGATGGGCCGAAATGGCCTCCTTCCATGCTGTAACTTTCTATGATTCTAGGATATACACCTGCCCAGTGTACATCAACACTAGTGAATGCAAAGCCATCAATGTGGAGTGTAGACATATTATAACCAGGCTATGTATACTTGCAACAAGCAGCTCACAAAAGCAGCCTCAACTCACCACCTCTTCCAATAGTCCTTACTGCTGATTAATATGATTTAAAAGCGTATATAAATGGTCAACAGGAAGGTAATCATAATTTTTGTTAGTTAATTTTTTTCAATGGTATTCTTATACAATACTTGTATCATATACATTGTGTGTATGTACAGTTAAATTTTTTTGTTAATATATGATATACAATTTTACAGATTTATAATGAAATGGACACTGAGTAATAGAAATACAATGCCATCCATTATCAAGCAAAAGGCAGATTTTTATTTTATATGCAGGGATCAAATTGGCTGTACAATCTCATGCTATGATTTGTACAATTCAACTTACATTTAATATACAGTTAAAAGTCTTGCACGATCTGTCAAGCCATGCACCTTAATCTTTTTTAAACATAACATAGATTAATTAAAATAAATATTGTACAATGATAGTAAATTGCCAGAATCTACTGCCTTCGTGATTTTAGCCTCTAAAGCTGCATTCACTCATTAACAAAATGAACACATTGAAACAGGATAAAGTTCATGCTAATAGTACATGCTGAAACAATTGGAGTTTGTATTTCACATCATGTGCCATTATAAATATCAAAATGATACCCTTTGCAATTTGCACTGTAGAGAAAGGACCATGATAACATGAGGAATGGATATTGTTCACTAGATCCTCCTTTAACATCGTCCTTTTTTATCACAGATCAATTTTGAATTTCTAAATTCTACTTATTCAAGGATAATCAAAAATAGATCCGTTTAAACAAGTTTCACAGTGTAGATGTCTACTGTTTAACATTTAGCACATTGAACAATAACAATATAAAAGCACATTGAACAAACACACTTGACATTTATGGTCAAAACACAACTAATTACAGAACAGTTTGGTATACTCTAATCTGATTTCTGAAGATTTTGCTTTAAAAGAATCACCCTGCAGTCCTTTGAATATTTTTTTCTTAATCAGAAAATCCCTTTTTTATCACAAATCAATTTGGGATTTCTAAATTCTACTTAATCAAGGATATGAAGTAATTTTTTATACATTCTACAATATATTAAAAGACTTACAACACATTCTAAACAGAAGCTTGAAAGATATATTTCATACGTTTAACAAATATTTTACTTTGAGTTTACTTCAGTACAGACCACAGAAGTGGTAACTCTCAGCACATAACAGTGACCCAGGCAAAAATCAGCACAAGAACATTGATGCCATTATGGTTTATAGATATAGATGGAACATTTAACAATTTAGATTTTTAATATTTGGTTAGAGACAACAGCACACAATAAACCTGTTTAACAGGAACAATTTTTGGAATTACAAATAGGGAACTTATTAAATGGTGCATCTTAGTCTGAATACACACACTGTGTAGCTTAAAGGAGAAAATATTACTTAATTAACCCGCAGCTGGAGTCAAGGTCTGCAAAGCTTCTAGAATTTTTCTTACGTATTTGAGCTGTGTCATGAAAGTCAAGACATTTATTTTATTAAAGAGTAAGAAAGATGACCGGTTAGTCTCTACTTTTATGACTGTTATGAAAACATTCAGACTAAGCCTTTAACAAGGAACTGTCTTCATAAAAAGGTGGCAAGGATTTTCATGGTCTAAATCATATTAAACTCATCATTGTGTCATTTGTGTCATTATTTTGATTATTGTGACACACAGCTTTTCTCTTTATCCAAAAATAAATTTGCAAAATACTTTTTTCTATAAGAACAATTTTTTGAAGATATAAAACCCACTTTTTTATGTTACTTTCTCTTTTTTTCCTATTCTCCTGAGGCCATATGCGACAAGAGACGGGTGCTGATCTACTTCTATGTTACCATCCATGTCACACTAAGACAACAACAGCAGCCCCTCATTAGTCCTTCCCTTTGGGGAAGTGCTTTACCTCCACAGCAGCATGACTGAGATTGGGACTAGGATTTGAGTGAGTGATCAGTGAGGTGAATTCACATCTACTGCTGCTTGTGAGTGCACTTTGTTACTCTGATGCACTGTGCCACTTCAGATAACTGTTCCCCAGGTGCAAACCGCAGGAATTTGGGGTGGAGATCTATAATGCTGAGTCTCCAATCCCCTTGCACAATTCCCAGGGCTTCCACTAAGAGGCACACTTGGGTTTGTACCTACAACAGGTGCAGGACAAGGGCACCATGTTGATGTGATGGCAGGGAACGTTCCCGACTCTCTCACCTCATTTTCCTTTATCTCTGCTATAAGGATGCCCAGGTACCTGAAGAAACTGTCATTAGGCCTTGTGTCTGGACCCTTCAGATTGAAGGACCTGAGAGGGTAAGGCAGCAAGATAAGGAAGGACTGTGAAGGTAAGTCCGCCACAATGATCTTTGAGCCTAGATACCTTCTCCAACAGCAGCCAGAAAGCCCCGAGACCAACGGTCAGTCCTGCAGCTGTGCTTGTGTTTCTGCTCTCATTTGACCCTGGCAGAGTGGTGGACATACTGTGGGGTACAAAGGGGCAATGCAATTGCCTTGGCCTACCAAAAATCAGACATACTGAGGCCAGGACAGATGCAGTGTACACTGGGCACACTGCACCTATCTGGCAATCGGGCTAGGGGAGGCACAGGAAAATCATCTCCTATATCTTTCCAATTTTATAGCAGTATTATTTAAGTGCTAAAAAGAGAATGCTTTTCTTTAAACACTAAAATGGTTTCTATTCTCAGGTAGCTGTCCTATTTTCTGAGAGGAAATGACCTCTATGCAATTTTAATAAATTCAATTGAAAGAGAGAGAGTTTCATGATCTATACTTTTCACTATCTACTGCTTCAGCTTCCTTTGCTGTAGGTCTCAGTAATTCTCCTGGTCAGTTCTTCTGATGATGTCATTGGCATTCAGAATTTAAGCTAAATTTTTTTTTAAATCAGCATAAATCCCACAACTCTGAAACCATTTCTCCAAGACAATTCAACAGCAAGGGGTAGAGTTTCTGCTTTCGGGAAATTGTGCCCAAAATGTGCTCAAAATTGCGCTGGTTAGATTACAATTCAAGTTTCCGCTAAAGTTAATTTGCATAATCACAAACGTAAAATCTTCCATGACCCAGCGCAAACGGGCACCGTAATGGAACATAATTGTTTCTTTTTTTCATTAAAAAAGTATTCATTGATGTATTTAAGAGTGATAACCTGGAGTGGTTTTATTAATACAGCTGAAAATGGGTTTATCACAAAATTTAAGCATTTTTAATAAGGGTTCTCCACCTGTGAGTAACCCAATTTAAAATCACTGGAAATGACTTTAAAAATCTATACAAAACCATTTAATAGTTTAATTGGTGTACACTAATCAGTTTCTTAGTAAATTAAATAATTTTTGATATGAAAATCTTTTAAAAACCTTCCTTCTAGTGCCTGTGTGCCTAAGAAAATGAGAGCACTTTGAAGAGCCTTCTCGAACCAGCACAATCTTGAGCTGGGGGGCATGGCCAGTTTTGTGGGCGGGACATCATCCTGGAAAACGGAATCTTGAAATAGTATAAAAGATTGCAGAAAACATGAACGTAAATGGTTTTGGGTGTAACTCACGTTTAAAATTCCTCGACCTTTTGCGCTGGTTCAGCTGATTCCGCCCGTATTGCATTGATATTGCTGATGTAAATGAGCGGAAACTCTACCCCCAGGTATTTTTTGCAGTCTCTTTGCTCCATCTTCTGCTTCTCTTTTTCACTCTCCCTCTCCCCATATAGCTTTCCCTGCCTACTTCTATAGTCAGGTGAGTTACTAACTAAATGCGTCATTGCCAGACTGCAGCTTTAGTTTCATGCCTGAGGTTGTGCATTGGCACCATGCTTAGCAATGTGTTGTTTATGAAGATAGAAGATGTTGTGCTGTTCATGTGATTACCTTAATAAAATCACTTTGTTCCTTCTACAATTGTGTCCTGCGCTTTGGCTGATAGTAGTTGTAATGTTGAGATGGAGGTGGGGAAGAGATTACAGTAACAGATGGTAATGAGTGGGAGTTAGCCAGAAGATGCATTGTAGACTTTTTCTTTAACCTAGTTTCTGTTAAGAAATGATCTAGCATGTTAAAAAGGCACTTCTGCAGTTTTCTTCTGTTGATAGTCCCTTTGTCAATTTTTGAGTGACAGCGGCCCTGATAATTACTCTGAGGTGTGTTCAGGTGGGGTAGCGGGGGTGGTTGCAGCCACCTAATTATAATATTACTTCCGGGTTTGGCATTGGATGCACGGAAGTGGGCGTGGTGCGGATCTGTATGACGCGATGTCAACTGGAGTATTTAAAGAGCCAATCCAAAGATGGAATTTGGAGCAGTTAGGAGTTTGCACAAAGCGAGGAAGAAGCTTCATGATGGATTCAGGATGGTCAAGGGCTGCAGCTTGATTTAACGATGCATCGCTTGATGCACTGCTGGGTGTAGTGAGGAATTGGAGAGACACTCTTTCTCAGCAATGGGAGGAAGAAACCTGCTGCTGCAGCAAAGAAGGCAGAGCTGGAGGAGGCCAAGGAGGTCAACAGCAGCAGCATTGTGCCACCATCCTGGATTCAGTGCAAGAAGCGCTTTATTGATCCAAGCAGGTCAGGAAATGTGAGTACAGTTGCACATTCACCTGCATCCTGTGGTGCACATCACCCCACCCCCTCACTCTGCCTTGTTAAGCCTACTCCATCACATAACTCTTTCACACCCACTTAACCTGCAAGCACGCCTATCCTTCTCTTTCTGTTCATTTCCATATATCCCCATCTATCCATCCACCACTGCCACACACCCTTATCCTTATGCAATTTGATGCCTCTCCCTGATAGTCACCATCACCAAATGCACTGCACCCATCGGGTGACCTCACGCCATTATAATCCCCATTCCAGGAGAAGGGAGCACAGAATGCAAGGGAGAGGGAGCGATCTCCACAGAGCTCACAGTTGGCAGCTGCAGAGGAGGAAGCGCTGGAGATCAGTGGCGCCTCGCTGTCCCTTGCCAATGGAGATGGAGAGATTGGGACCGCCGAGCTACCTGGTGATAGAATTAAATATCAGTGACCCACATGTCATACAACACTCAGTCATGTTGCTTTGATTTCAGCAGCGAGTGAAAAATGATCACCTTCATACTAATTCATATCTTTTCTCTCTGCCAGGGCCTTCACATGTACAGCAGCTGTCGGTGGACCTCGCAAACAACGAATCCTCAGAGGAGCAGATTCCTTCTGAGGGTTCACCATCACAGGACTCATGCTTACCATGCACCTGCTCAGATACTCGCACTTCAGCGGGCCCAGCTAGGCAGTGAGTTGATATTTTACCTGGTGACTCACAGTTCACAAGTGAGCAAGAGCAAACAGTGGTGGCAGGGACAGCTGTGGAGAATCCGCATCCAAGCTCTGCTCAGCTGGACATAGATGCTGTACCCCAGGGGCCATCGATGTAAAGGATAATCATTGAGGGGCAGCAGAAAATCTGCAACATACTGGCAGGCCTTCCAGGCACACTGTCCACGATTGCAGAGTGAATGGAGGAGCATTGCGATGATGTGTTCTTGCATGGATAGAGTGGCCAACCCTGTGGAACATCAATCGCGGCAATCTAATGAGTTCATGCAGGCCTTGACCACAGCCGTGCTGACTCTGGATGCCAACATGTCTGGCCCCTTAAATAGGATGACAGATACTTTAGCCATGGCCTTACAGCGTGTCACTCTCCAGCAGAGTGGTAGGAGTGAAGTGCGCTGATCCATGAGAGTGAAGATGGTGAAAGGGGACATGGAAGTGGGGACTCCACTCAAAGTGCGCCCACTTCTCACCCATTGCCTCCCCCCACCCCCCTCAGTCAGTACACGAGGTGCTGCCTCCTCTCCCAATGGCCAAGTTTACCCCTGCACAGGTGCAGGTGGAGCAGTCTTTGGTGGGGCAGAGGTCATCAGCCAAGAGTATCTCAGCAGTCAGGGCAGGGATCTGAGCAGGCTGCCGCTATCTCTGCTGAAGCCACAGGGGTTGCACCATGTAGCAGCGGCAGGAAAAGGAAGAGTAAAGCTTTGTAGTTGCACAAGGGTATGCACATGGGTGTTTAAGAAAATATTATATTGTTAAGTTTCCATTGTTTAGTACAATCACATAAAATGTATTACTTTGCATCACTTTCCCGTGTTGCCCATTCTTGGTTGCTCTTGGCAACTCCCCTTTTAAGTTGCTTGTTGATGAATTGGATAGCATGAATTGACAGGGACCAATGGGGGGATGTGCAATGAGTAGATGGTTGGTTACGGGACTGCTTTGTGTCAGTGGGATTGAGAGGGGAGAGGGGGATGAGAGTGGCCGTTGGATGTGATTGTTTCATGGGCCCAGTGGTAGTGACTAACTGAACCTTATTATAGCTATAAGGGAATCTCTGGCAGCTGGTGCTGCATTGGGGTTGCAATCCTCCTCCTCTTCATTGAATTCGTCTGCAGAAGATGTGTGCTCAGCGCCTTGTTCCTCCAGCAGCTCCAATCCTTGCTGCTGCACAATTGTGCAGAGTGCAGCACACCACGATCCTTCTGGGGTCCCTAGCTGGCAAGTACTGAAGGGCGCCTCCAGATCTGTCCAGGCACCTGAAGCGCATCTTGAGCATGCTGAGTGCTCAATGACACATCTGGTTGTTATATGGCTGTCGTTGTACCGCTGTATCTTGGGCTTCATTGGTGAGGTTTCTCATGGGTGTCATCAGCCAAGTTTGAAGGGGGTATCCTTTGTCTCCTAGCAGCCACCCCTTAAGTCTGCTTGCAGGTCCAAAGAGATCAGGGAGCTTGGACTGCCACAGCATGAAAGCATCATGGCAGTTCCCTGGGAATCTGGGATACACCTGCATAAATCTTTTCTCATGGTTGCACACCAGCTGAATATTGATGGAATGGAATCCCTTGCAGTTCACAAATACTCCTTGTTGATCTGGGGGAGTCTAGATTGCTACATGTGTGCAGTCGATGATGCCCTGCACCTGTGGGAAGACAGCCAGAGATGCAAACCTGAGCGCCGGCTCATTCTGGCTAGTGTCATCGCAGACAAAGATAACTTAATTGCTGGCCCTGGAAAACAATCCAACAATGCCATTTGCATTTATGTGCAGCCAACTGGGAGATCCTGGATAAGTGTCCAGCAGAGCCCTGGTACGATCCAGAGGCAAAAAAGTTGAGGGCCGTGTTCACTTTCACAGCCACTGGTAATGCATGGCCACCAGGTCCAGCAGGGAGCAGATCTTCTAGGAGGCTACAGATGTCTGCCACCACCTGACGTGACAATCTGAACCCCCAGAAGCACTGCTCTTCCGACAGGTCAAGGAAGCTGAGCCTCTACCTGTACACCCAGCTTGACCCCTCTGCTGTTCCCCTCTCTGCTGACCGCCTGCAGGTCTCTCCACAGCAGGCCATTTCTGCTGTTGATGGTCATCTTGTTCCTCATCCAAGGTCCATTCTGAGGCAGCCATGGCGCCACCCATCCTGATCTTGAGTCTCAATTCCTGCAAAGCGCACAAATTAGCCTCTCACCACAAGTACTCTCAACAAACCCTTTCCCAGTGGGAGGTAAGAAAGTAGCTGTGTTTGCCTGACTTTTATCGAATTGAATTGCCTTTCGGTCTTCTCGCCTTGGTTTCAATGGCAAGTTTCAGGAAGCGAGGGAAGCCCATACACGCGGCATTAAATTTAAATACCGGTTAAAATATCATTGGAATACACTCATTTAAATATTCAAATCACTAACCTACCTCTCCGGAGGGGTTTACACACACGCAGCCGAACGCGCCCGAGTTAAACCCGGAAGTCAACACATTGGAGCCGGCTTCCGGATGCACTGACATTTTTGTTCAATTTAATGCCCCACCTGCACCTAAACCCACACATTCCTCACTGTTAAAATTCCCCCCAATAAGTTTTATTTGTCTGACACACTGTATATAATTGTGCCTTATATTCTTATATTGGAGGAGTCACTAACTACTTAGCTAGTTGGTTGTTATGGCTACATATTGCCTAACATGCTTTCTATGACATAGATAGTTTATTTACGGTTATTTAATGAACTAGTTCCATTATACAAACACAGAACTGAAATTTCCAGGTCAAACAGCCATTGTTATTTAACTTAACATAAAATATATTGTGTAGGGAATAAAATAAAAAGGAATTTAAAATTAGTATTACCTGCAACTGTTTGACTTTAATACATTAATTAAAGACTTGACTCCCTGAGAGTTTCTTTATTAAAGGTGGTAAATAAATAGCCCTAGTATTGTATTTTCCCTCCTTACAAAATATATTTTTCATAAAGCATGAAGGACACATTTCCATAACGTCATCTCAAAATACATCATTGTGATCTAAACCTCCATGTTAGTACCATGCATGTTATCTTATGTATGCTGTTGTAATCACAGTCATATTGATATGTTAACCTACTTATTTGGCAGTTATAGTGATCTTCTGTTAGAGAATTGAATATATAAGTTGCAGTGTTACAGTGAAAGGAAAGCATGCTCCATCACAATGAGCCTTTTCCAAGTCTCAGAAACAGTTGGTCTAGATTTAACAATCATTCACATTGATTCATATTGGTACAGCTAGATACAGTGAAATATTTTCTATAGAAGCCATTTGTGACACCATAGCCAGCTTTAACTAGAAGCCCTATTAAAATGCTACAATAATAGGCCTCACTATAACAGGACTGCTAATGTGTGAAGGTTGTGGAGAAAGGCCACTGTCACCCGTTGTTCATTGAATCATTTCATTTTTAAAATCTTGTCTTTTGAAATTTGATTGTTAGGAGTCTTGAGCAAAATCCTTAACACTGAGGGCTAATTGGTTTTCAAATTCTTGGAAAAATGTTCATGAATATCAAATAATAATAATGATTTCAGGAACATGTTTTGAAATATTATTAAAATAGTCAGTAGTTTACTATTCACACAGACCTGCCCACTGTCTGCAGCAGCTTTGATTCTAAATCTCTGGAGAGTTTATAGGGTTTTAGACACAGGAAAGCACAAACAAGCAGTACAACACAATGCTTTGCACAACTCACCATGATGTGATTAAATATTAGCATACATTAAAAACATTTAACATTCCACTTAGAAAGTTACTAAGGAACATTCCAGAATATGTTACAGCATACAAAGTCATGGCCTGTTAAAGTATAGACAAGCAGTGATACCCTCAAATCACTATTTTAGTATTACCTGTAATTTCAAGAATGGTTCCATGAGTGCAACAAAGCTGCGATATTACAGTAAGCAGATTTTTTTTAAGCTAAAGCAATTAGAAATGTGTACTATCTTCACACTGATATCTGAACCTCTTCAGCTCAAGTCTGAAGAGCTTATTTCCTTAAGCCTCTAACAACTGGAATAGAATTTCTCCATCGCTCACGCTTTGCTCTGTAATACGCAACACTGCGTTCTTCCAAAATGTTATTTAGATATAAATTCCTTTCAGCAGCTTTGGAAGTCCTTCAGTTTTCATGTCTCAAAGATTGACAGGTAACACAACACCCCTGTACCACACAAGTCTGATAAGCAAAAGCCTACCCAACAACCAATCAGGCTGCTTGCTACTAAAGTTGTTCCTAGGAAGAAAATAATTTGCTTCACATTGAATGTCCAGGCTTCCAGATGAACACAGTTGCCTCAATGCCTGCCACTTGTTCTGCACACTATAATGTGATTTTGTGCTTTTTTAAACATTTATAAATAATGACTTTCATTTTTTCCCATTCTGCAGAAACATGTTCTTCTCATAATGTCAAGTTTTCTAGATATGAATGACCTTAATCTTTCACCCCAAGCAGAAGTTCACCATCTTCCAATGTGTGATAGGCAGACAATCTTCCTGTAAGCTTCCATCTTTCCTTTAGGAAAACTCACGCTCACATTTTCCCTGGGTAGATAAGTCACACTCCATGGGGCACGGCATGTATACTCTGGGTTGTTACACTAAGCTGCTACACCTCTTTGCAGCCACAAAAAATGTTGGCTCTCATGCAGGGAGCCTGGGTTCAATTTTTAAGGACAGCTCATACAGTGTATCTTCATCCATAATAATTGTTTTGTCAAGTAAGTATTGAATGACCTACAACAGCAAGGAAGTAAATGTCAAAAATAGTAATTCAAAGAACAATTATAGTATAGCTGTATTGTATTCAACTGAACAAACAATGCAAAGGTAATTAGTGCTTGAGGAAATACTCTGGACGATTGATGGTGCTGGGACATCAATAATAAGAGTATTTCTCTTGAGAGCTAGTCAGGTGTGGGAAATTGCTGCTTTTGGGTGGATTTGGTCCACATGAAGACTTCCCTCATTCACTTTGTCATATTTCTTAGTTTACACACACATTTCTGCAGCACTTTTTCATCCTATAGCCTGCCGTATTAGTCTTCTATTAGTAATAGTACTGCCAGATAACAAACCCCTCAGAATGTGGGCTTGTGCTGGTCTTTAAAAGGCTGAGTGCGGTGCATTGAGTGTAAGCAGAGTTTGGTAAGTGGGAGGAAAAAGTCATTTAAGTGTATTTACTAAATTTTAGTGAGTGAAAAAGTTAATTATTTGAAGTAAGTTTAATTTTTTTTAGAGTAAATTAAGCTGTTGGGGAGTTTAAACCGGAAGTAGAATCCGGGTATAAAAAGGGGCGGGCTTAGTACGGCAGTGCTGAGTGCGGTGCATTGAGTGTAAGCAGAGTTTGGTAAGTGGGAGAAAAAGTCATTTAAGTGTATTTACTGAATTTTAGTGAGTGAAAAAGTTAATTATTTGAAGTAAGTTTAATTTTTTTAGAGTAAATTAAGCTGTTGGGGAGTTTAAACCAGAAGTAGAATCTGGGTATAAAAAGGGGCGGGCTTAGTGCGGCAGCACTGAGTGCGGTGCATTGAGTGTAAGCAGAGTTTGGTAAGTGGGAGAGTTCAGGCAAGTGGGAGGTGAGGGGGTGTTTTTGCTCTGTTTTGCTTCCCACTCTCAGGCTAATCCAGCACTGCAGAAGCGGAGCAGCGAGACAATTCAACCGGACAGGCCCCACAGACAGCATTCAAAAGGGAGGTTGGTAATCAGCTGGTTGGTAGGTCCTCTTCCTTCTCTTCCATACCTTTAAGTTGGTAAGTCCTATTAAACAGTGGTGTAATATTATCATCTATATCGGGGCAGAGGGCCTTCATAACTAATAATAAGAAATTTAATTAATTACATAGATATGGGTGAACAGGTGATGTGTTACTGTTGCGAAATGTGGGAGCTGGTGGACCCCATTGAGGCTCACGGTGATTACATTTGCGATAAGTGTTTGCTGCTAGAGGAACTCAGGCTCTGTGTTAAAGAGATTGAGACCGAGCTTCAGACACTGCGACACATCAGGGAGGGGGAGAAGTTCCTGGACTCTATGTTTCAGGAGGTAGTCACAACTATGAAATTAATTAATGCAGATGTAGTCTGTGGTCAGGGACAGGATGGTGTGACTACGAGTGAGGCAGGTACAGGGATCCAGGAGGTAGTGTTGAAGGAGCCGCAGCCCTTGCTCTTGTCAAGCAGGTTTGAGGTTCTTACTCCCTGTGAGGGCGGGAGCGGGGACTGCAGGGAGGATGAGCAACCTGGCCACAGCACCATGGAACAGCGGGCCATTCAAGTGGAGGGAGTAAAAAGAAATGTTGTAGTGGTAGGGGATAGTATCATTAGGGGAATAGATAGGGTTCTCTGCAGTCAAGAGCGGGAGTCCCGAAGGCTGTGTTGCCTGCCCGGTGCCAGGGTTAAGGACATCTCTTCTGGGCTGGAAAGAAACTTGGAGTGGGAGGGGGAGGATCCAGTTGTCGTGGTCCATGTTGGTACAAACGACGTAGATAGGACAAGGAAGAAGGTTCTGTTAAAGGAGTATGAGCAGCTAGGGGACAAATTAAAAAACAGAACCTCAAGGGTAATAATCTCTGGATTATTACCTGAGCCACGAGCAAATTTGGCTAGGATAAATAAAATTAAAGAGTTAAATGCGTGGCTCAAAGACTGGTGTGGGAAAAATGGGTTTTGCTTCTTGGGACACTGGCACCAGTACTGGGACAGGAGGGAGCTGTTCCGTTGGGACGGACTTCACTTGGCCAGTGCTGGGACTAGAGTCCTGGCGAATCATATAATTAGGGCTGTAGAGAGGGCTTTAAACTAATTAGTGGGGGGGAGGTTTCTGGAGAGCAAATAATAAAAATGACAACGGAGAAGGTCATAGACTTAGGTAGCAGTGGGGGAATTAAAAAACAGAACGTGTCAGGAAGGGACAGAAGGTATGGAGTAAAAGGTAAAGTAGTAAAAGGGGAAAAAACAGGAACTAAGTGTCACAAAACATATTTGAAAGTTCTTTATCTGAATGCACGTAGCATTCATAACAAAATGGATGAGTTAACGGCACAAATAACTACATATGGGTATGATCTTGTGGCCATTACAGAAACATGGCTGCAGGGTGACCATGACTGGGAATTAAACATACCAGGTTAGTTAACGATCAGGAAGGACAGGCAGGAAGGAAGGGGAGGTGGGGTGGCTATGTGAATAAAGGAAGGAATCACTATAATACAGAGAAATGATATTGGGTCAAAGGACAGGATAGTGAAACAGTTTGGGTGGAGATAAGGAATAATAAGGGGAAAAAAACACTAGTGGGCGTAGTCTATAGGCCTCCGAACAGTTGCAACTCTGTTAGACGGAGTATTAATCAGGAAATAGTTGAGGCTTGTAATAAGGGAACAGCTATAATTATGGGGGATTTTAACTATCATATTAACTGGACAAATCAAATTGGGCAGGGCAGCCTTGAGGATGAGTTCATTGAGTGTATTAGGGATGGGTTTCTTGAGCAGTATGTAACTAAACCAACCAGGGGGCAAGCAACCTTAGATTTGGTCCTGTGTAATGAGACAGGATTAATTAAAAATGTCCTAGTAAAGGATCCCCTTGGAATGAGTGACCATAACATGGTTGAATTCCATATTCAATTAGAGGGTGAGAAGACTGGATCTCAAACAAGCGTGCTGAGCTTGAATAAAGGAGACTATGAAATATGAGAGCGGAATTGATTAGAGTGGACTGGGAAAATAGATTAAAGGGTAAGACGGTACATGATCAGTGGTGTACATTTAAGGAGTTATTTTACAACTTCCAAAAAATATATATTCCACTGAGGAAAAAAGGGTGTAAAAGAAAAGATAGCCATCCGTGGCTAAGTAAAGTAATTAAGGATGGTATCCGACTAAAAACAAGGGCATATAAGGTAGCCAAATCTAGTGGGAGGATAGAAGATTGGGAAGTCTTTAAAAGACAGCAAAAAATAACTAAAAGATTGATTAAGAAAGGGAAGGTAGATTATTAAAGTAAATTAGCAAAAAATATAAAAACAGATAGCAAAAGTTTCTATAGTTATATAAAAAGAAAAAGGGTGGCGAAAGTAAATGTTGGTCCCTTAGAGGATGAGACCGGGAAATTAATGGTGGGAAACATGGAGATGGTAAAAACGCTGAACAAATATTTTGTATCAGTCTTTACAGTAGAGGATACTAAGAATATCCCAACACTGGACAAACAGGGGGCTCTAGGGGGGGAGGAGCTAAGTACGATTAAAATCACTAAGGAAGTGGTACTTGGTAAAATAATGGGACTCAAGGTGGATAAATCCCCTGGACCTGATGGCTTACTTCCTAGGGTCTTGAGGGAAGTGGCGGTAGGGGTTGTGGATGCATTAGTAATAATTTTCCAAAACTCCCTGGACTCAGCAAAGGTCCCGGCAGATTGGAAAACTGCTAATGTAACACCCTTATTTAAAAAGGGTAGTAGGCAGAAGGCTGGAAACTATAGACCTGTTAGCCTAACATCTGTGGTTGGTAAAATTTTAGAGTCCATTATTAAGGAGACAGTAACGGGACATTTGGATAAACATAATTTAATAGGACAAACTCAGCATGGTTTCATGAAGGGGAAGTCATGTTTGACAAATTTGCTCGAGTTCTTTGAGGAAGTAACATACAGGGTGGATAAAGGGGAACCAGTGGACGTAGTGTATTTAGACTTCCAAAAGGCATTTGACAAGGTGCCACACAAAAGATTATTGCTCAAGATAAAAAATCACGGGATTGGGAGTAATATTCTGGTGTGGGTGGAGGATTGGCTCTCTAACAGAAAGCAGAGAGTTGGGATAAATGGTTCATTCTCAGACTGGCAATCAGTCACTAGTGGTGTTCCGCAGGGGTCAGTGCTGGGTCCCCAACTCTTTACAATCTATATTAACGATTTGGAGGAGGGGACCGAGTGTAACATATCAAAGTTTGCAGATGATACAAAGATGGGAGGGAAAGTAGTGAGTGAGGAGGACATAAAAAACCTGCAAAGGGACATAGGCAGGCTAAGTAAGTGGGCAGAGATTTGGCAGATGGAATACAATACTGGAAAGTGTGAGGTTATGCACTTTGGCAGGAAAAATCATAGAGCAAGTTATTATCTTAATGGCAAGAAACTATAAAGTACTGTAGTACAAAGGGATCTGGGGGTCCTGGTGCACGAAAGTCAAAAAGTTAGTATGCAGGTGCAGCAAGTGATCAAGAAGGCCAATGGAATGTTGGCTTTTATTGCTAGGGGGATAGAATATAAAAACAGGGAGGTATTGCTGCAGTTGTACAAGGTATTGGTGAGACTGCACCTGGAATACTGCATACAGTTTTGGTGTCCATACTTAAGAAAAGACATACTTGCGCTCAAGTCAGTACAAAGAAGGTTCACTCGGTTGATTCCGGGGATGAAGGGGTGTACATATGATGAGAGGTTGAGTAGATTGGGACTCTACTCATTGGAGTTCAGAAGAATGAGAGGCGATCTTATTGAAACATATAAGATTGTGAAGGGGCTTGATCGGGTGGATGCGGTGAGGATGTTCCCAATGATGGGTGAAACTAGAACTAGGGGGCATAATCTTAGAATAAGGGGCTGCTCTTTCAAAACTGAGATGAGGAGAAACTTCTTCGCTCAGAGGGTGGTAGGTTTGTGGAATTTGCTGCCCCAGAAAGCTGTGGAAGCTACATCATTAAATAAATTTAAAACAGAAATAGATAGTTTCCTAGAAGTAAAGGGAATTAAGGGTTACGGGGAGCGGGCAGGAAATTGGACATGAGTGTAGGTTCAGAATGGTCATGGCCCAGTGGGTAGTGGAGCGGGCCCAGGGGCCGTGTAGCCTGGTTCTGCTCCTACTTCTTGTGTTCTAATTCTGTGTTAGATTTCAAGAGATGGTTTTATTCCTGTTCCTGGCTGGGGTGGAGATCGCCTTTACAGAAGGTAAGTACTGTAGAAAATATAGGGACAGAGTGATCTCCTGGACGAATTTTGATCACCTAGATGGGTCGGAGAGGAATTTCCCAGATTTTTTCTCCCAAATTGGCCATTGGGTTTTTTTATCTGGTTTTTCGCCTCTCCCGGGAGATCACATGGGTTCGGGTGGGATGGAGAGTGATAGTAGATTTGAGGTTAGGATCAGATCAGCCATGATCTTATTGAATGGTAGAGCGGGCTCGAGGGGCCGATTGGCCTACTCCTGCTCCTATTTCTTATGTTCTTATGTTAGTAGGTTAAAACCAGTTCACCAGTACTGTTAATGTCATACCAGTGGGCACTTCTAAGGTTTTTCTGCCAAATTTGCATCTACAAAGGTGAAAATCTGAGAATGCAACAATCAAATTCAGTTTGAGGATGAGAGAGTTGGATCTCAAACCAGCGTACTGTGCTTAAATAAAGGAGACTATGAAGGTATGACAGTAGAATTGACTAAAGTGGACTGGGAAAGCAGATTCAAGTGTAAGACGGTACAAGAGCAGTGGTCTACATACAAGGAGATATTTCACATCTTTCAAGATAAATATATTCCACTGAGGAAAAAGGGGAATAAAAGAAAAGACAGCCATCCGTGGCTTAATAAAGTAATAAAGGATAGTATCCGACTGAAAACAAGGGCATATAAAGTAGCCAAATCTAGTGGGAGGATAGAAGATTGGGAAGCATTTAAAAGCCAGCAAACAATAACTAAAAGATTAATTAAGAAAGGGAAGATAGATTATGAAAGTAAACTAGCAAAAAATATAAAAACAGATAGCAAGAGTTTCTACAGCTATATAAAAAGAAAAAGGGTGGCTAAAGTGAACGTTGGTCCCTTAGAGGATGGGACCGGGAAACTAGTGGTGGGGAACATGGAGATGGCAGAAACGCTGAACAAATATTTTGTATCAGTCTTTACAGTAGAGGACACTAAAAATATCCCAACACTGGACAAACAGGGGGCAATGGGGGGGGGGAGGAGCTAAACACGATTAAAATCACTAAGGAGATGGTACTCAGTAAAATAATGGGACTTAAGGCGGATAAATCCCCCGGACCTGATGGCCTACATCCTAGGGTCTTGAGAGAAGTGGCGGTAGGGATTGTGGAGGCATTGGTGATTATTTTCCAGAACTCCCTGGACTCAGGAAAGGTCCTGGCAGATTGGAAAACTGCTAATGTAACACCCTTATTTAAGAAGGGAAGTAAACAAAAAGCTGGAAACTATAGACCAGTTAGCCTAACATCTGTGGTTGGCAAAATGTTGGAGTCCATTATTAAGGAAACAGTAACAGAGCATTTGGATAAACATAATTTAATAGGACAGAGTCAGCATGGTTTTATGAAGGGGAAGTCATGTTTGACAAATTTGCTCGAATTCTTTGAGGATGTAACATACAGGGTGGATAAAGGGGAACCAGTGGATGTAGTGTATTTGGACTTCCAAAAGGCATTTGACAAGGTTCCACACAAAAGATTACTGATCAAGATAAGAAATCACGGGATTGGGGGTAATATACTGGCATGGGTGGAAGATTGGCTATCTAACAGGAAACAAAGAGTTGGGATAAATGGTTCATTCTCGGGCTGGCAATCAGTAACTAGTGGTGTTCCGCAGGGGTCAGTGCTGGGACCCCAACTCTTTACAATCTATATTAACGATTTGGAGGAAGGGACTGAGTGCAACATATCCAAGTTTGCTGACGATACAAAGATGGGAGGGAAAGCAGTGAGTGAAGAGGACATAAAAAACCTGCAAAAGGACATGGACAGGCTAAGTGAGTGGGCAGAGATTTGGCAGATGCAATATAATGTTGGAAAGTGTGAGGTTATGCACTTTGGCAGAAAAAATCAAAGAGCAAGTTATTATCTAAATGGAGAGAAACTGCAAAGTGCTACAGTACAAAGGGATCTGGGGGTCCTGGTGCATGAAACACAAAAAGTTAGTATGCAGGTGCAGCAGGTGATCAGGAAGGCCAATGGAATCTTGGCTTTTATTGCAAGGGGGATGGAGTATAAAA
Source organism: Somniosus microcephalus (assembly GCF_052327205.1). NCBI lineage: Eukaryota > Metazoa > Chordata > Chondrichthyes > Squaliformes > Somniosidae > Somniosus > Somniosus microcephalus. The sequence goes on from NC_140987.1 coordinate 212,568,183, forward strand.
ACAGGGAAGTCTTGCTGCAGTTATACAGGGTATTGGTGAGGCCACACCTGGAATACTGCGTGCAGTTTTGGTTTCCATATTTAAGAAAAGATATACTTGCTCTCGAGGCGGTTCAGAGAAGGTTCACTCGGTTGATTCCGGAGATGAGGGGGTTGACGTATGAGGAAAGGTTAAGTAGGTTGGGACTCTACTCATTGGAGTTCAGAAGAATGAGAGGCGATCTTATCGAAACATATAAGATTGTGAGGGGGCTTGATCGGGTGGATGCGGTGAGGATGTTTCCACTGATGGGTGAGACTAGAACTAGGGGGCATAATCTAAGAATAAGGGGCTGCCCTTTCAAAACTGAGATGAGGAGAAACTTCTTCACTCAGAGGGTAGTAAATCTATGGAATTTGCTACCCCAGAGAGCTGCGGAAGCTGCAACATTAAATAAATTTAAAATGGAGATAGACAGTTTCCTAGCAGATAAGGGAATTAGGGGTTACGGGGAGAGGGCAGGGAAGTGGACGTGAGTCTAGATTCGGATCAGCCATGATCCTATTGAATGGCGGAGTAGGCCCGAGGGGCCGTATGGCCTACTCCTGCTCCTACTTCTTATGTTATGTTCTTATGTTAAATCACACTCTGATTCAGCTGTTCAACCTCCATCAAGCCCTATGCTTGATGCTGGAGGAGGACGGTCAGCCACAGTCCAACAGGTACAATGCACTAAATCATAAACCTCATTCCAATATGTTCCTGTCTACACATGCAAATTGACACTGCTGTACAATCAGCCACTCGAAGATGAAATGGGGGCATTCTGGGGTGATCCATACTCTGATTTGCCTGCCCTTTTTGTGAAGAAGGCACTAGTTTTTTTTCAGCATCCTGTCTAAAACTGGCAACTCGAGCCACGTCTTGTGACTGTACACCACAACACAAGGCTATTTAAAATATTGTTAACACAGTTGCATGCAATCTAGGAATCAGCCTCTGAAGTAGGCGGTTTCAGATGCAACACGAACAGTCCAAAACTGAATTCTAGTCTAAATTTGCTTCTCTGAAGCTGGCATTTGAATCATCTGGAATCCAAATGAATCCAATTTGGCCACAAAATTGCAATGAAACTGAATATGGAAGAGTGCACACAGGTTACCTTTGATTGATGATCTATTCTGTATGGTGTTTGTTGGAACTGCCGTACCTCCCTGATAATATGAGATATCTAGGCAAAAGAATTCAGTTATCAGTTGCACATTTTTTTAATCAAGGAAAGCAAAAATAGAATATACATTTGTATCATGAAATCCACAAATCAGTATTTGTAAATAATGTGATAATATACACCAGCAAAATCTTTTTCTGTTTACACAAAGTGAACTTTCAACAGTGATAAAACACGAGACACAGTAAAGGTCCAAGTTTTGTTCTCAACACTTTTCCTGAAGATGTCTGGCGGTAAAGACCACATCAGTAGTACCTCTCTGCCTTTTTTGAATCCACACTATTGGGCAAGAATTTCTTAGCAAGGATTAGCTTAATGTAACGATTTAGGATAATCATAGCAAGGATTTTCCCTGTGATGTTGAGCAGGGAAATTCCTGTATGATTGTTAGACACATATCTACGGCCTGATATTTGAATAGATGGATAAAGGATGCATCAAACTTTAACAAGTTGGAGTGGCTCCACTAGGAACCAATGAATATAAGAAAAAATTTGAAGTCCATTTCGGCCTCAGGAGATCGCCCCTCCGCCTTAGAAAAGCAAAACGTTTCACAACAGGTCAGCTGACGCCGATGCTCCCTTGCAGGCCTCGACAGCCTACCCTGGCTATGTGAATGACTCCGTCCTCAGGCAGCCTACCCTGGCTATGTGAATGACTCCGTCCCCAGGCAGCCTACCCTGGCTATGTGAATGACTCCGTCCCCAGGCAGCCTACCCTGGCTATGTGAATGTCTCCGTCCCCAGGCAGCCTACCCTGGCTATGAGAATGACTCCGTCCTCGAGCAGCCTACCCTGGCTATGTGAATGACTCCGTCCCCAGAGTTTGGGATGGGTTCCTGGCCTTGGGCGAGGGCAGCTGGGGGTTCCACTTTGCCACACTTACGCTGGTGGAGCAGGGCTCCAAGAATTCCCAGGTCATTTTGTGAAGCTAATGAACAAAGGAATTTCATACAAATGGATGAATGTGCCATTGCTAATATAATGATCAGCAGTTGTCAGCAAATTGTTATGTCGCCTATCTTGGCTTTGCTATGCATCTTCAGACACGGTTTAGGCACTGGGTTACGTTTTATGAAAGCAAAATGGCCATCGTCTCGTATCATAGACTAAGCTCACCATTCTCATTTTGGAAAAGTTTACAAGACCTTCTTCAGTAAAATTCGGTGTACCCTCTTCTATAAACGCTAGATCAGTCAAATACATCCCGAGATATGGAACACAGGGTGGATTACAACTGTAAAGGAAGAAAAAGAGGTAAAATTTAAAGGATATTAATTTATGCATATATCAATCTAATTAAACAGAGGAGCTCATTTTTATAAGATGGGTGCACAAGCAGATTGCTCTCAGCTAGGTATTTAAATTATATTTTCAGTGTCTGTATGAAAGCACATGCTTAATTAATATTCAGGTTGCAGTATAGTAATTCAAATGGTGTCTGAGCAAGCTGTTTGCAACATTCCCACCTTCACCTTGGCTTTTGAAAATAAATGTAGAGGTAGCCGCTCACCAACAGGGAAAATAAAATAAAAACTTAAAAACTTCAGGAGCACTAAAGCAATGGATTTTTTTTTTGCAACTACAACGATGTCAGATTGGGTTACAGGTTTTTGATCAGTGCTGTCCTCCAAAGCTGTCGCCTTTTTACATTTTTCTCCCCATTTCTCCTGAAGGCACTAACTCATGATTCCATACAGCCAGCAGTTTTCAATTGAATTATTCAAGTGGTTAATCTTGCATGTGTTAACCCAGTCATAAGTATCGTCGGGTTATTCTCCCACAGATGGCATCACAGCTGAGTCCAATCCTATCATTAGATGAGATCCACATGTAAACGCTTTCCAACGGGGTTCACTGCACAGGGATCCCTGGCTGATCGCCTTCCTAACACAGGGTGCCGAAGCTAACTGTGGTGCCAATGCCATCACTGACCTGAGGCAGTTTTAGACCAGGGATTATTCAGAGTTTGTTTAATTCAGTACCATTTATGCATTGAGCCATCTGCAGAGTCCCCCATCCCAACCTGGAATTTTTAATTCAACACAAGACCTTGAAACCCTTTGGACAACACTAAACAGAGAGAAAGCATAAAATAAAAACAGAAAATGCTGGAAATACTCAGCAGGTCAGGCAGCATCTGTAGAGAGAGAAACAGAGTTAACGTTTCAGGTCGCTGACCCTTCGTCAGAGAGAAAGCATCTTTTGTAGTGAATAAATGAGAACCATAAACGTGAGCTCATCCAAAATTCTGCTGCCCGTACGCTTGGTCACACCAGCTTCCAATCGCCCATCACTCCTGTGCTCACTGACCTATGTACCTCTCGGTCCAGCAAAGCCTCAAATTGAAAATTCTCATCCTTGTGTTTCAAATCCTTCCATTGACTCACCCCTCCCTATCTGTGTAACCTCCTCCAGTCCTACAACCCTCTGAGAACTCTGTGTTCCTCCAATTCTGGCCTCTTGCGGAACCCTGACTTCTTTTGCCCCACCATTGGCGGCCGTGCCTTCAGCTGTTGTGGCCCTTAGCTCTGGAATTCCCTCCCTAAACCTCTCTGCCTCTCTCTCTCCTCCTTTAAGGCACTTTAAAGCCTACCTACTTTTAAAACACCTGTCCTAGTGTCTCCTCCTTTGGATCGCTGTTAATTTTTGTTTGATTACACTCCTGTGCAGTGCCTTGGGATGTTTTACTATATTAAAGGCGCTATGTATATAAATGCAAGTTGCTGCTGTAGTATGAGTCACTATTAAAAGTCATGGCCAAAATAGTGCACTTCAGGATCTGGCGCTGCTTGCAACAAGTGCAGCTCCACTCATTTACATGGATAGAAAATAATGGGCTGTGCACCTAATTTCCTGAGGTACACTCCTCACGAGCACCAGTCCCTTCTGGCAGTGCAGGATCACAGAATCATCCCTTTCATGTTATAATTAATATGGTGTCACCTAGCACTTCAAATCACAGTTTTTGAGGTATTAAAAATAAGTACATGTAAAGCCTACATAACAGCAGTCATGGCAAACAAATTGTGAAGTGCTTGAGATGTTCCAACAACATAATAAGCCTATATGGATGCAGAGGTAGAAATTGTTTCGCGCTGGCACAGGAAATGATCTCTGCGACTGAATAGGTAGGCCCGAGGCTCGATTGAAATTGGGCCTTGGGCCTCATTTACATTAGACCGGCAAAGTTGCCAGTGAAGCAGACATCAATGTTGGACTGCTGCAATGCCAGCAGTGTCCCTCAGGCAAATCCTGGGAGGAGTGTTCTCTGGAAGTGAACAGCTTACCCTCAATCCTCCTAAGTTGACTAATGCTCTGATGTTCCATCCCTCCTTTGTGGGAAGTGACTGACCTCTGCAGTGGATCTCCTCTCAGCGTCCATAGCTGAGATCAAGCAGTGAGCATGTGGCGAATTCTGCAACTTCGAGATGCACTATATCATTCTGTGCCCCTTTAGAGGGCTCACTTTACCACAACTTGTGCGTTGTGTGTTACTGCATTGTATACACTTATGAAAAGAAACAAAAAGGTTTTTGCATTGGTATCATGCTTTATTACCTTGTCGGAACATTTCAAAGTGGTTCACAAAATTAATTACGTTTGGAGTAAATATTGTCAAGCAGGCAAATATAATACTTTATATGCACTTATTGTTGGGAATGATGTCAGCTAAACACTGTTTCAGTATGTGAGGAAAGCTGTTTTATTAAAGAAACCTTAATAGACTGTAAGTGCTTAGCTGTTATGGACTGAGACATAACAAATACATCAAAGAACCATCAATATCAAAACATAAGCACAGGGATTTGCTACCATTTATTATACAGATACAGGCATCTCAAAGCAAAACTAACTTTTTCAGTGTTTCTCTTAGATTTTTAAATCTTCCTTCTGATGAGACGGTTTTCTGGAGCTTGTCCATTTGAGCTTTGGTCTAAAACAAATGATATCACAATGATTAAAAAGTCAAAATTTAAAATGTTACCCATTAATAAAACAAGATCACATACTTGATGCAAATATGAAAATATAGCATCCAGTCTTCAAATCTGATTCACTATTCCTAGTGTCTACAGCAGATTAGAAAGATAGTGACCTAGAAATTGAATAAGGCCCGAAAATGGGTGGGGGCACCGCCCAGCGCTATTTTCTTGCTCCTGTTCAAAGTGGTGCAGGCAGGCACGCTGATTCAGCGCAAAACACACTGCTGATTGGCTTAGCTCTGAACGGGGTGGGTAATATCAGGTGCAGTCTACTGGCCAATAAAGTTTGGCCTAGGCCCTCTGCACTACTTAAAGGGGAGGTGCTTTGTTGCAGAAGCACCTCATTGTCATTGTGGAGAAAGCCATGGCCCAACAGCCAAGGGAAAGGGGAAGGAGATTTTCCGATGCGGCACTGGAGGCATTGGCCCTGGGGGTCCAAAGACCCTGTGAGTGATCTACCCGTAGGGGGGCAGAAGGCCTTCAAGGTTGAACGCAAGAAGGATCTGGGAGGAGATCGCTCAAGCCATCACTGCAATGCCTGTCGTCCCCAGGACTGGATCCAGTGCCGCAAAAAGTTTAATGACCTCACACAAGTGGTCAAGGTGAGTGAATTAATCTTCAAATGCCATATCCCACCATCTGCACCACTAGCCTCACACTGCTCAATGCACCACACCTACCAACAATCTCTACCAAACATGACTCATATCTCACATTCATAGCTTCACCTCACCCTCACACACTTACCACTGCTGCAAGCCTCACACCCACATCTCACACCTTGCACACACTGTCAACTATTCAACCATGACAGGCATATCACCTAAACACATTGCACCACACTCACTGACACACTTCCCTTTCTCTTGCAGGAAAAGGTGGCTCACAACCGGCGCCAGCAGAACCTAACCGGTGGGGAACAGGTGCACTTGCATAACCTCACCCCCATGGACGAGATGGTGCTGGACATTCTTGGGGGGGGCATCGCTGAGCCCGTGGCCATCGGTGGGGCTGAAAGAATACAAGATGCCGGTATCCTCATACGTAATCCTCCTTCTCACATCTCACTATCCACTCATCCCGCAATCTCTTCTGATTTACAAGTTGCACATGGTGTAAGCATGCATCTCTTGCTTTACCCACTCCCCTCACCACAACCCTCCCCTCACCACAACCCTACCCTTGTGCCTTTCTCATTTCAGAGATGAAAGAAATCCAATCTGCCCAGTCAGTGGTGCAAGAAGAGAGAGAGGAGAGTGATGATGAAGAAACACACACCGTTACTCGATGTGTCACTCTCGGCCACCAGTTCAGATACTGGCACTGCGCGGAGTTTAGAGGGTAGCTTAGAGGTGGGATCTGCACATGGTGAATCATCAGGCATGTGGGCTACAGCCAGGGCAGGGGGGAAAGGGTAGCAGGTGCCAACTCCCCAGAGGGCGAGATCATACACAGGTCCTGCTGCAGAGGACTTCGATGGGGCGGCCCACTCCAGAGACTCGAACACAAAAGTCTAGGCTGACACTCCAGTGCAGTACTGAGAGAGTGCTGCAGTCCTTTGGGTGAGACGTTAAACCGAAGCCCCGTCTACTCTCTCAGGCAGACTTAAAAGATCCCATGGCACTATTTTGAAAAATAGCAGGGGAGTTATCCCCAGTGTCCTGGCCAATATTTATCCCTCAATCAACATTACTAAAACAGATTATCTGCTCATTATCACATTGCTGTTTGTGGGAGCTTGCTGTGCGCAAATTGGCTGCCGCGTTTCCTACATTACAACAGTGACTAAACTTCAAAAAGTACTTCATTGGCTGCAAAGTGCTTTGAGACATCCGGTGGTTGTGAAAGGTGCTATAGAAATGCAAGTCTTCTTTTTTGTTTGTTTCTTTTTTGGTGCATTGGCAAGCCTGCCAGAAAGCCTGTGTGCATATGTCAAGGAGTATGGAGGAGTCCGGCACCAACCTTGCACAGGGCTTTGCACAGAGCTTGGAACCCATGATTTCTAGCATAGAAGTGATGGCCAACTCCATTAGTGCACTTGTGGACTCAACCATGATGCAGGGTCTGATGGGTGATGTCTCAGCTTCCATTGCAGCACAAGCAGAAGCCACCCTACATCTGAGTGCTGCCACGCAAGCTCAGACTGCTGCCATCATGACTGCTTTTATTAGAATGGAAAGGGGCCAAAAATGACTTCTTAGAATTAAAAGTTAGAAGAAACTATAACTTCTTAGAATTAAAAGTTAGAAGTAACTATAACTTCTTAGAATTAAAATTAGTGGAAAATAAGTTTGTCTCCTATCCTTGTTTAGGAATGTAGAACCCTGATAAGACAGGAACTGTAAAACTAATAAGCTGGTCTTTTGTCCTTGCTTAAGATAAGGCAGGACATACAGATGGGATGAGGTAAGCACTCCTGTCCAGAGCAAGAACAGATAAATTAGCCCGCGAATGCTGTAAAGATGGGTTTCTGTGAACCATTCAGCAACCTCCCTGATAAGGGGCATCGAATGGACACAGCCCTTCGCCTATTCTGCAGACCAATCAATGATTGTAGAAGGGGGGTGCACGAGGAGTGCACGCCTCAAGTTAGGGTATAATTGCTGTATGTATTTGATACTCGGTGGAAGAATCCTTTCTCTGGGATGAGACTGAGATTTTCCTCATGCATATGCATGAATAAAGATCGTGAAACTTATCCAAGGTGTCCGTCTGGCGAATTCGTGGCTGCTATAGGGCAAGTGTCGACCCCTTATCTCAGGGGGTCTGCTTGAGAGGAGAGAAGACTTCTCTTTTACCCCAAACAATTGGCGTAGTCAGTAGGATACAGACTCTCCGACCCGAACAATGTAGCAGCTGTTGGGGTGAGTATCTTTTAAATACCACCTACAAGTTAGAGCTGATACATTGTGGAACAGAAGGGGAGATAATCTATATAAAAGAACTAAGCATAGCAAACCACGAACTGACGGGAACTGAGGAATAAGCACGATATGGGTTATAAGTAGGTCCTGAAGCACGGCCAACAAGGCAATACCAGGGAACTGGTATTGGTCGTATTCGGCCGGGGCAGACAAGAAGGAATACAAGAATAACCTAGGGGCGACGTACCGACCCCAGCAATAAAATAGGCGAGTTGCAAGTAGTGCAGAAAGTTTAAGCATACCTCTGACAACAAATCACCAGAACAAAATTGTTGCAAGCACGGTCTCACTCTGCGAGAGTATTTAAGAGAGGTACCGCTGTCAACAATCCAGTTGCAAGTACCATCTCACTCTGCGAGAGTAAAGTAAGGGATGTACCGCTGACAACAATTAACCATGGGAAGTGAAAAACTCGAGTGGGGACTGGTGGGGTCTCTGACACGCTATTTAGCAGACAAAAATAAACGATTAATTGACAAAATGGTTAAAAATGATTGGCAACCAAATGACCCACCGGTAAAACAAAGAGAATGGTGGGCTAAGGATACAAAATTAAAGGAAGAAAAGCTCATCATTTTAGTGGCTCATGCATATTATGAGTTGAGTAGACGTACTCGAATTTGGACCAAAAACGGGTGCCAAAATTGTACCCGAGTACCAGTAATTTAAGAAAAGGAATGCTGGAATCTCAGTTTGTGTGAAAGTGTGTGTTAAAAGTGTGGAAGTTTTCTGTCTTTGAAAGTGTCTGTTGTGTTTGTTTTAGCTCCACCAACTCTTTTGTACAGAGAGCTAAAAGCTGTTTAACCCTTTGAAGACTTGTCTTGAATGATGGACAAGCGTGTGTTGTTTTAAGTTTGTTAATTGTTTTACAAAAGATAAGCTTCAGCCTTGAAGTTACAGTTGCCAAGGTGCCTGGAAGAAAATGAATTTGAACGTTTACAAGGCATGAGTGACTGTTTTGTTGTTAATGTGGCTTCTTTCTTTCTTTTCCAAGTGATACTGGTTAGTTTACAAAAAAAATTGATCTGGATTAAATTGGAGTTATGAGGTTAATTAACCTATTAAAACCAGACTTTCATTGTGGCCATGGTGAAATTCTGGTTGGTGTAAATTTGTGTAGACAGCATTGAATAAGATAACTCCACTTCGCAAGAACATCTGATAGTGGCTACAATATTTAATTGACTACGGTACTGGGAGCCCTACAGAATGCGGGACTAAAGGTAAACCCTAGAAATGTACAGGTAGGGAAGGACGAAGTAATCTACCTAGGATACATAATAACACAAGGGAAGAGACAAATGCCCGAAGACAGAAAGGTGGGTTAATAAAGAACAGTACCTTGAGAGACAGGTAATAAATAATCAGAATCAGTGCGACATGTGGTCATTGAAGGAAACAGATCAGAGACTTAGGGCTGCTCGATCAGGAGTTTGTGATTCTGTGTAATATGGAGGATTTAAGGAAAATGTCCAGTAATATGAATAAGTTGGAGCTAGGAGGGGATCCTTTTAAAAGCTATAGCAGATGTAGAGCAGGGTGCAAATGAGACTCCGGCAGCATATGCCGACAGACTGTGGCCCACATGGGAGGGGCACTGGGACCGAGAGGACAGCTAGCAGGAGCAGAATGTAACCACTGGCTGCGTGCTTTGATTTCTCACAGTCTCCCATACGTACAAGCAGCTATGTCAGATTTTGATCCAGAAGATGGGGTAAATACAAAGGCTAAAGTTGTGAGGAAAATGACCCTGCGCTTTGAGGTGCGCCAGACAGATAAATGGAATATCGGGGTAATGAATAAGCCAAAGGGCAAGGTTTGTGAAATGAAAGGGGGAAGCCCTCAGAGATGGCAGCAGGAAGGGACCATACCAAAGAGGGGAGGGGGTCAGGCAGGTACTAGAGCTATTTAATTATTGTCGGAACTTTATCCCAGAATATGCAGAAATGGCCCAGCCTATACAGGATTTGATTAAAGGGGGGAAACCATCCCAGGAGCTGGTGGACTGGGGCCCCGACCATGAAACAGCTTTTGTAAAGTTAAACAAGCCCTCGTAAGTGCTCCTGCCCTGGGATTACCAGACCAGAATAGGCCATTCCACATCTATAACTACCACAGTAAGGATCATTACAATGGGGTAGTAACCCAGGTGCATGGGGACAGACAAAGGCCGGTAGCGTACCACTCCACTAAGCGGCAGCCTGTAGCTGCAGGATTGTCTAGATGCGTTGCTGCCCTCAACTGCGCTGCGTGGGCTATCAGAGTTAGTGAACAAATAGTGATGTCAGGACAAATTATCCTACATACCCAGCATACCCTAGTAGAGTTGCTTAACACAGGAAGGCTAAGAACTGTATCAGATGCACGTAGGGCCACATGGGAGGCGATGCTCATACCCCCCAATGGCACAGTAACAACAGTTAAAGACAACTGTAACAATCCCGCAGGGCGGATTATAACAGAAGGAGAGGAACATCAGTGTAACATGACAGGAAGTGAAGGGGAAAATAGTCATGTTAGTGAAGCCCCGCTCGAGGAAGCGGAAATTGATCTCTATGTAGATGGGTCCAGATGATATATAGACGGAACACCACGAACAGGATGGGCAGTGGTAGATGGCAATGGGCAGGTTAAAAGGGAAGGTCAGCTAGAAGGAAGCCTATCGGCTCAGGTAGCAGAATTGGTGGCTCTCACCGAAGCCCTGAGGTTAGCCGAAGGAAAAAGGGTAAACATATATACAGATAGTCGATATGCCTTTGGGGTGGTGTATGATTACATGGTAGCCTGGAGTAGGCGAGGATATATGACATCAGGAGGAGGATCCATAAGACACGAGAATATAATCAAGGAATTAGTGGGAGCCTCCCTCCTACCCCAAGAGTGCACAATAATAAAAATTAAAGCACACATGAAGATCACTGACCGACACCAACAGGGCAATGCATGGGCAGACGAGGCAGCCAAGTGGGCAGCTGAGAAAGGGAATCTGACCAATGAAGCCAAAGTCGGTGCGTGTGCAATTGGGCCCAAGGAGGTGAACATGCTTAAGGTACAGGAAGAAGTCACCCCGCGGGACAGGGATGGTTGGACATGTTACCCCGAGTCCTGATGAAATTAAGGGCAACCCCTAGCCGGACTACAGGACTGACGCCCTTTGAGTTAATGACTGGAAGAGTAATGAAACTGCCCGAGGTACTGGTCACAGGAAGTGAGGGCGTAGGACCATATAAAGATAGAATACGGAGGTTTGTGATGGAACTCTGTAAGCAATTACATGACCTGAAAGCACAGGCTAGAGACCAGCAAGTAATTAAAGACTTAGAGAATGACATCAAGGAACAGAAAGTCCAAATACCCTAGGTAGGCAGTCAGATAATGGTAAAGATAAACCCAGAGAAACCTGGGTTCTCGCCAAAATGGACTGGCCCCCATCAGGTAAAAATGGTAAGTGACACGTGCGCATGCGTAGATATAAGGGGCACTGGCAAATGGAAACATTGGATCCAGTTGAAAAGGCATGAACCCTAATTAACCGTGACGACCGGGAAATATTATATTTTACAGGATCTTATCCCTTATAGAGGGAGCCACGGGAGAAGCTGTGCAGGCCGGCCAAAGGGACCAACAAGGCCTGTATTACAGAAACTCGAGCGACGTTAGCTGTGATCAGGAGCAAAAGGGGGCTTGGTAATAAAGAAAACCAAGGATAAAATACACTTTGGGGCACGCCAACGAATAAAAGAGGGATACTAGAAACGGCAGGTGTGGGATATGCGGCAGGGGTTGTGACGGTGAGCACTATAGACCTGCATACCATAGACGATCGGGTTGATGCCCTAATCCGAATCTTACAAGGATTATTGGGTAGGGAAGGGGATAACCAAAGACTGCAGGCACAGCTAGGTCATGGTACGGAGGGAGAATTGCTACAAGTGGCCCACACGTTGCGGGACCACGCCAGAACTATAAATTTGATAAACAAAGCAGGAGAAGACATGAGCCAGCAACCATAGGCGGAAATAGTTTGCGCAGGGTTCGGAGCATGGATACTTAGTGAAGTGCAACATAACCTAGAGCAACTCCAAAATGGAGAAGTGTCGGATTGGATACTGAATGATGTATTTACCAATTGGATCTTAGATAAAAACATGACTCATACGTGTGAGGTATGGAGGAATAGTCATGCGTGGATACCAAAAGCTAGATGCATAACCGGACATTTAAATATAATAGGATTTGTACTATCAACACCACAGTCTGATGTAACAAAAGGAGATTCCTTATACCAAACAAACAATATTGGGGAGGTAAGGAACCAAACTCGCTTACGCTACCATGACTTGTCCAGACATGTGATTAAAGAAAACAACAGTATTAACATAGATGATTGTTATAGAAATAACCAAGTTGTTTTATGCCGAGATCCACCAAGAATGACCAAGGATGATTGTGGTTATGGCTGAACGGAAGGAAGCACATTGAGTATCACGCCAGTGACACGGGATTCCGAAACAACCACCGCCCCGCGAGGGAATGGGGAATGGTGTGTGAGCACCAAGGCACCGCCGCCCTGCGGGGTAATGGAGAATGGTGTGTGAGCACCAAGGCACCACCCCGCGGGGGAATGGAGAATGGTGTGTGAGCACCAAGGCACCGCCCCGCGGGGGAATGGAGACTGGTGTGTGAGCACCAAGGCACCGCCCCGCGAGGTAATGGAGAATGGTGTGTGAGCACCAAGGCACCGCCCCGCGGGGGAATGGAGAATGGTGTGTGAGCACCAAGGCACCGCCCCGCGGGGGAATGGAGAATGGTGTGTGAGCACCAAGGCACCGCCCCGCGGGGGAATGGAGAATGGTGTGTGAGCACCAAGGCACCGCCCTGCAAGGTAATGGAGAATGGTGTGTGAGCACCAAGGCACCGCCCCGCGGGGGAATGGAGAATGGTGTGTGAGCACCAAGGCAACGCCCTGCGGGGGAATGGAGAATGGTGTGTGAACACCAAGGCAACGCCCTGCGGGGGAATGGAGAATGGTGTGTGAGCACCAAGGCACCGCCCTGCGGGGGAATGGAGAATGGAGAATGGTGTGTGAGCACCAAGGCACCGCCCTGCGGGGGAATGGAGAATGGTGTGTGAGCACCAAGGCACCGCCCTGCGGGGGAATGGAGAATGGAGAATGGTGTGTGAGCACCAAGGCACCACCGCCCCGTGGGGAATGGAGAATGGTGTGTGAGCACCAAGGCACTGCCGCCCCATGCGGAATGGAGAATGGTGTGTGAGCACCAAGGCACTGCCGCCCCGTGGGGAATGGAGAATGGTGTGTGAGCACCAAGGCACCGCCCTGCGGGGGAATGGAGAACGGTGTGTGAGCACCAAGGCACTGCCGCCCCATGCGGAATGGAGAATGGTGTGTGAGCACCAAGGCACCACTGCCCCGTGGGGAATGGAGAATGGTGTGTGAGCACCAAGGCACCGCCGCCCCGCGGGGGAATGGAGAATGGTGCGTGAGCACCAAGGCACCGCACCGCGGGGGAATGGAGAATGGTGTGTGAGCACCGAGGCACCGCACCGCGGGGGAATGGAGAATGGTGTGTGAGCACCGAGGCACCGCCCCGCGGGGGAATGGAGAATGGTGTGTGAGCACCAAGGCACCGCCCCGCGGGGGAATGGAGAATGGTGTGTGAGCACCAAGGCACCGCCGCCCCGTGGGGAATGGAGAATGGTGTGTGAGCACCAAGGCACCGCCCCGCGGGGGAATGGAGAATGATGTGTGAGCACCAAGGCACCGCCGCCCTGCGGGGGAATGGAGAATGATGTGTGAGCACCAAGGCACCGCCGCCCCGTGGGGAATGGAGAATGGTGTGTGAGCACCAAGGCACCGCCCCGCGGGGGAATGGAGAATGGTGTGTGAGCACCAAGGCACCACCACCCCGTGGGGAATGGAGAATGGTGTGTGAGCACCAAGGCACCGCCCCGCGGGGGAATGGAGAATGGTGTGGGAGCACCAAGGCACCGCCCCGTGGGGAATGGAGAATGGTGTGTGAGCACCAAGGCACCGCCCCGCGGGGGAATGGAGAATGGTGTGGGAGCACCAAGGCACCGCCCCGTGGGGAATGGAGAATGGTGTGTGAGCACCAAGGCACCGCCCCGTGGGGAATGGAGAATGGTGTGTGAGCACCAAGGCACCGCCGCCCTGCGGGGGAATGGAGAATGGTGTGTGAGCACCAAGGCACTGCCGCCCCGTGGGGAATGGAGAATGGTGTGTGAGCACCAAGGCACCACCGCACTGCGGGGGAATGGAGAATGGTGTGTGAGCACCAAGGCACTGCCGCCCCGTGGGGGAATGGAGAATGGTGTGTGAGCACCAAGGCACCGCCCCGTGGGGAATGGAGAATAGTGTGTGAGCACCAAGGCACCGCACCGCGGGGGAATGGAGAATGGTGTGTGAGCACCAAGGCACCGCACCGCGGGGGAATGGAGAATGGTGTGTGAGCACCAAGGCACTGCCGCCCCGTGGGGAATGGAGAATGGTGTGTGAGCACCAAGGCACCGCACCGCGGGGGAATGGAGAATGGTGTGTGAGCACCAAGGCACCGCCGCCCTGCGGGGGAATGGAGAATGGTGTGTGAGCGCCGAGGCACCGCCCCATGGGGGAATGGAGAATGGTGTGTGAGCACCAAGGCACCACCGCCCCGCGGGGGAATGGAGAATGGTGTGTGAGCGCCGAGGCACCGCCCCATGGGGGAATGGAGAATGGTGTGTGAGCACCAAGGCACCGCCGCCCTGCGGGGGAATGGAGAATGGTGTGTGAGCACCAAGGCACCGCCCCATGGGGGAATGGAGAATGGTGTGTGAGCACCAAGGCACCGCCCCGCGGGGGAATGGAGAATGGTGTGTGAGCACCAAGGCACCGCCCCGTGGGGAATGGAGAATGGTGTGTGAGCACCAAGGCACCGCCCCGTGGGGAATGGAGAATGATGTGTGAGCACCAAGGCACCACCGCCCCGTGGGGAATGGAGAATGGTGTGTGAGCACCAAGGCACTGCCGCCCCGTGGGGAATGGAGAATGGTGTGGGAGCACCAAGGCACCGCCCCGTGGGGAATGGAGAATGGTGTGTGAGCACCAAGGCACCGCCGCCCTGCGGGGGAATGGAGAATGGTGTGGGAGCACCAAGGCACTGCCCCGTGGGGAATGGAGAATGGTGTGTGAGCACCAAGGCACCGCCCCGCGGGGGAATGGAGAATGGTGTGTGAGCACCAAGGCACCGCCCCGCGGGGGAATGGAGAATGGTGTGTGAGCACCAAGGCACCGCCCCGCGGGGGAATGGAGAATGGTGTGTGAGCACCAAGGCACCGCCGCCCCGTGGGGAATGGAGAATGGTGTGTGAGCACCCAGGCACCGCCCCGCGGGGGAATGGAGAATGGTGTGTGAGCACCAAGGCACCGCCGCCCCGTGGGGAATGGAGAATGGTGTGTGAGCACCAAGGCACCGCCCTGCGGGGGAATGGAGAATGGTGTGTGAGCACCAAGGCACCGCCCTGCGGGGGAATGGAGAATGGTGTGTGAGCACCAAGGCACTGCCGCCCTGCGGGGGAATGGAGAATGGTGTGTGAGCACCAAGGCACTGCCGCCCCGTGGGGAATGGAGAATGGTGTGTGAGCACCAAGGCACTGCCGCCCCGTGGGGAATGGAGAATGGTGTGTGAGCACCAAGGCACTGCCGCCCCGTGGGGAATGGAGAATGGTGTGGGAGCACCAAGGCACCGCCCCGTGGGGAATGGAGAATGGTGTGTGAGCACCAAGGCACCGCCGCCCCGTGGGGGAATGGAGAATGGTGTGTGAGCACCAAGGCACTGCCGCCCCGTGGGGAATGGAGAATGGTGTGTGAGCACCAAGGCACCACCACGCGGGGGAATGGAGAATGGTGTGTGAGCACCAAGGCACCGCCCCGCGGGGGAATGGAGAATGGTGTGTGAGCACCAAGGCACCACCGCCCCGTGGGGAATGGAGAATGGTGTGTGAGCACCCAGGCACCGCCCCGCGGGGGAATGGAGAATGGTGTGTGAGCACCAAGGCACCGCCGCCCTGCGGGGGAATGGAGAATGGTGTGTGAGCACCAAGGCACCGCCCTGCGGGGGAATGGAGAATGGTGTGTGAGCACCAAGGCACCGCCCCGCGGGGGAATGGAGAATGGTGTGTGAGCACCAAGGCACCGCCCCACGGGGGAATGGAGAATGGTGTGTGAGCACCAAGGCACCGCCGCCCCGTGGGGAATGGAGAATGGTGTGTGAGCACCAAGGCACCACCCCGCGGGGGAATGGAGAATGGTGTGTGAGCACCGAGGCACCGCCCCGCGGGGGAATGGAGAATGGTGTGTGAGCACCAAGGCACCGCCGCCCCGTGGGGGAATGGAGAATGGTGTGTGAGCACCAAGGCACCGCCGCCCCGTGGGGAATGGAGAATGGTGTGTGAGCACCAAGGCACCGCCGCCCCGCGGGGGAATGGAGAATGGTGTGTGAGCACCAAGGCACCGCCGCCCCGCGGGGGAATGGAGAATGGTGTGTGAGCACCAAGGCACCACCCCGCGGGGAAATGGAGAATGGTGTGTGAGTACCAAGGCACCGCCGCCCCGCGGGGGAATGGAGAATGGTGTGTGAGCACCAAGGCACCGCCGCCCCGCGGGGGAATGGAGAATGGTGTGTGAGCACCAAGGCACCGCCGTCCCATGGGGGAATGGAGAATGGTGTGTGAGCACCAAGGCACCGCCGTCCCATGGGGGAATGGAGAATGGTGTGTGAGCACCAAGGCACCGCCGTCCCATGGGGGAATGGAGAATGGTGTGTGAGCACCAAGGCACCGCCGTCCCATGGGGGAATGGAGAATGGTGTGTGAGCACCAAGGCACTGCCGCCCCGTGGGGAATGGAGAATGGTGTGTGTGCACCAAGGCACCGCCCTGCGGGGGAATGGAGAATGGTGTGTGAGCACCAAGGCACCGCCCTGCGGGGGAATGGAGAATGGTGTGTGTGCACCAAGGCACCGCCCCGCGGGGGAATGGAGAATGGTGTGTGTGCACCAAGGCACCGCCCTGCGGGGGAATGGAGAATGGTGTGTGAGCACCAAGGCACCGCCGCCCCGTGGGGGAATGGAGAATGGTGTGTGAGCACCAAGGCACTGCCGCCCCGCGGGGGAATGGAGAATGGTGTGTGAGCACCAAGGCACCGCCCCGCGGGGGAATGGAGAATGGTGTGTGAGCACCAAGGCACCGCCCCGCGGGGGAATGGAGAATGGTGTGTGAGCACCAAGGCACCGCCGCCCCGTGGGGAATGGAGAATGGTGTGTGAGCAACCAGGCACCGCCCCGCGGGGGAATGGAGAATGGTGTGTGAGCACCAAGGCACCGCCGCCCCGTGGGGAATGGAGAATGGTGTGTGAGCACCAAGGCACCGCCCTGCGGGGGAATGGAGAATGGTGTGTGAGCACCAAGGCACTGCCGCCCTGCAGGGGAATGGAGAATGGTGTGTGAGCACCAAGGCACTGCCGCCCCGTGGGGAATGGAGAATGGTGTGTGAGCACCAAGGCACTGCCGCCCCGTGGGGAATGGAGAATGGTGTGTGAGCACCAAGGCACTGCCGCCCCGTGGGGAATGGAGAATGGTGTGGGAGCACCAAGGCACCGCCCCGTGGGGAATGGAGAATGGTGTGTGAGCACCAAGGCACCGCCGCCCCGTGGGGAATGGAGAATGGTGTGTGAGCACCAAGGCACTGCCGCCCCGTGGGGAATGGAGAATGGTGTGTGAGCACCAAGGCACCGCCCCGCGGGGGAATGGAGAATGGTGTGTGAGCACCAAGGCACCACCGCCCCGTGGGGAATGGAGAATGGTGTGTGAGCACCCAGGCACCGCCCCGCGGGGGAATGGAGAATGGTGTGTGAGCACCAAGGCACCGCCCCGCGGGGGAATGGAGAATGGTGTGTGAGCACCAAGGCACCACCGCCCCGTGGGGAATGGAGAATGGTGTGTGAGCACCAAGGCACCGCCCCGCGGGGGAATGGAGAATGATGTGTGAGCACCAAGGCACCGCCGCCCTGCGGGGGAATGGAGAATGATGTGTGAGCACCAAGGCACCGCCGCCCCGTGGGGAATGGAGAATGCTGTGTGAGCACCAAGGCACCGCCCCACGGGGGAATGGAGAATGGTGTGTGAGCACCAAGGCACCGCCCCGCGGGGGAATGGAGAATGGTGTGTGAGCAGCAAGGCACCACCACCCCGTGGGGAATGGAGAATGGTGTGTGAGCACCAAGGCACCGCCCCGCGGGGGAATGGAGAATGGTGTGGGAGCACCAAGGCACCGCCCCGTGGGGAATGGAGAATGGTGTGTGAGCACCAAGGCACCGCCCCGCGGGGGAATGGAGAATGGTGTGGGAGCACCAAGGCACCGCCCCGTGGGGAATGGAGAATGGTGTGTGAGCACCAAGGCACCGCACCGCGGGGGAATGGAGAATGGTGTGTGAGCACCAAGGCACCGCCGCCCTGCGGGGGAATGGAGAATGGTGTGTGAGCGCCGAGGCACCGCCCCATGGGGGAATGGAGAATGGTGTGTGAGCACCAAGGCACCACCGCCCCGCGGGGGAATGGAGAATGGTGTGTGAGCGCCGAGGCACCGCCCCATGGGGGAATGGAGAATGGTGTGTGAGCACCAAGGCACCGCCGCCCTGCGGGGGAATGGAGAATGGTGTGTGAGCACCAAGGCACCGCCCCATGGGGGAATGGAGAATGGTGTGTGAGCACCAAGGCACCGCCCCGCGGGGGAATGGAGAATGGTGTGTGAGCACCAAGGCACCGCCCCGTGGGGAATGGAGAATGGTGTGTGAGCACCAAGGCACCGCCCCGTGGGGAATGGAGAATGATGTGTGAGCACCAAGGCACCACCGCCCCATGGGGGAATGGAGAATGGTGTGTGAGCACCAAGGCACCGCCCCGCGGGGGAATGGAGAATGGTGTGTGAGCACCAAGGCACCGCCCCGTGGGGAATGGAGAATGGTGTGTGAGCACCAAGGCACCGCCCCGTGGGGAATGGAGAATGATGTGTGAGCACCAAGGCACCACCGCCCCGTGGGGAATGGAGAATGGTGTGTGAGCACCAAGGCACCGCCCCGTGGGGAATGGAGAATGGTGTGTGAGCACCAAGGCACCGCCGCCCTGCGGGGGAATGGAGAATGGTGTGTGAGCACCAAGGCACTGCCGCCCCGTGGGGAATGGAGAATGGTGTGGGAGCACCAAGGCACCGCCCCGTGGGGAATGGAGAATGGTGTGTGAGCACCAAGGCACCGCCGCCCTGCGGGGGAATGGAGAATGGTGTGTGAGCACCAAGGCACCGCCCCGCGGGGGAATGGAGAATGGTGTGTGAGCACCAAGGCACCGCCCCGCGGGGGAATGGAGAATGGTGTGTGAGCACCAAGGCACCGCCGCCCCGTGGGGAATGGAGAATGGTGTGTGAGCACCCAGGCACCGCCCCGCGGGGGAATGGAGAATGGTGTGTGAGCACCAAGGCACCGCCGCCCCGTGGGGAATGGAGAATGGTGTGTGAGCACCAAGGCACCGCCCTGCGGGGGAATGGAGAATGGTGTGTGAGCACCAAGGCACTGCCGCCCTGCGGGGGAATGGAGAATGGTGTGTGAGCACCAAGGCACTGCCGCCCCGTGGGGAATGGAGAATGGTGTGTGAGCACCAAGGCACTGCCGCCCCGTGGGGAATGGAGAATGGTGTGTGAGCACCAAGGCACTGCCGCCCCGTGGGGAATGGAGAATGGTGTGGGAGCACCAAGGCACCGCCCCGTGGGGAATGGAGAATGGTGTGTGAGCACCAAGGCACTGCCGCCCCGTGGGGAATGGAGAATGGTGTGTGAGCACCAAGGCACCACCCCGCGGGGGAATGGAGAATGGTGTGTGAGCACCAAGGCACCGCCCCGCGGGGGAATGGAGAATGGTGTGTGAGCACCAAGGCACCACCGCCCCGTGGGGAATGGAGAATGGTGTGTGAGCACCCAGGCACCGCCCCGCGGGGGAATGGAGAATGGTGTGTGAGCACCAAGGCACCGCCGCCCTGCGGGGGAATGGAGAATGGTGTGTGAGCACCAAGGCACCGCCCTGCGGGGGAATGGAGAATGGTGTGTGAGCACCAAGGCACCGCCCTGCGGGGGAATGGAGAATGGTGTGTGAGCACCAAGGCACCGCCCCACGGGGGAATGGAGAATGGTGTGTGAGCACCAAGGCACCGCCCCGCGGGGGAATGGAGAATGGTGTGTGAGCACCGAGGCACCGCCCCGCGGGGGAATGGAGAATGGTGTGTGAGCACCAAGGCACCGCCGCCCCGCGGGGGAATGGAGAATGGTGTGTGAGCACCAAGGCACCGCCGTCCCATGGGGGAATGGAGAATGGTGTGTGAGCACCAAGGCACCGCCGCCCTGCGGGGGAATGGAGAATGGTGTGTGAGCACCAAGGCACCGCCGCCCCGCGGGGAATGGAGAATGGTGTGTGAGCACCAAGGCACCGCCGCCCCGTGGGGGAATGGAGAATGGTGTGTGAGCACCAAGGCACCGCCGTCCCATGGGGGAATGGAGAATGGTGTGTGAGCACCAAGGCACTGCCGCCCCGTGGGGAATGGAGAATGGTGTGTGAGCACCAAGGCACCGCCCTGCGGGGGAATGGAGAATGGTGTGTGAGCACCAAGGCACCGCCCTGCGGGGGAATGGAGAATGGTGTGTGTGCACCAAGGCACCGCCCTGCGGGGGAATGGAGAATGGTGTGTGAGCACCAAGGCACCGCCCTGCGGGGGAATGGAGAATGGTGTGTGTGCACCAAGGCACCGCCCCGCGGGGGAATGGAGAATGGTGTGTGTGCACCAAGGCACCGCCCTGCGGGGGAATGGAGAATGGTGTGTGAGCACCAAGGCACCGCCGCCCCGCGGGGGAATGGAGAATGATGTGTGAGTACCAAGGCACCGCCGCCCCGCGGGGGAATGGAGAATGGTGTGTGAGCACCAAGGCACCGCCGCCCCGCGGGGGAATGGAGAATGATGTGTGAGTACCAAGGCACCGCCGCCCCGCGGGGGAATGGAGAATGGTGCGTGAGCACCAAGGCACCGCCCCATGGGGGAATGGAGAATGGTGTGTGAGCACCAAGGCACCGCCGCCCCGCGGGGGAATGGAGAATGGTGCGTGAGCACCAAGGCACCGCCCCATGGGGGAATGGAGAATGGTGTGTGAGCACCAAGGCACCGCCCCATGGGGGAATGGAGAATGGTGTGTGAGCACCAAGGCACCGCCCCATGGGGGAATGGAGAATGGTGTGTGAGCACCAAGGCACCGCCCCGCGGGGGAATGGAGAATGGTGTGTGAGTACCAAGGCACCGCCGCCCCGCGGGGGAATGGAGAATGGTGCGTGAGCACCAAGGCACCGCCCCATGGGGGAATGGAGAATGGTGTGTGAGCACCAAGGCACCGCCCCATGGGGGAATGGAGAATGGTGTGTGAGCACCAAGGCACCGCCCCGCGGGGGAATGGAGAATGGTGTGTGAGCACCAAGGCACCGCCGCCCCGCGGGGGAATGGAGAATGGTGTGTGAGCACCAAGGCACCGCCCCGCGGGGGAATGGAGAATGGTGTGTGAGCACCAAGGCACCACACCGCGGGGGAATGGAGAATGGTGTGTGAGCACCAAGGCACCGCCCCATGGGGGAATGGAGAATGGTGTGTGAGCACCAAGGCACCGCCGCCCCGCGGGGGAATGGAGAATGGTGTGTGAGCACCAAGGCACCGCCCCATGGGGGAATGGAGAATGGTGTGTGAGCACCAAGGCACCGCCCCGCGGGGGAATGGAGAATGGTGTGTGAGCACCAAGGCACCGCCGCCCCGCGGGGGAATGGAGAATGGTGTGTGAGCACCAAGGCACCGCCGCCCCGCGGGGGAATGGAGAATGGTGTGTGAGCACCAAGGCACCGCCGCCCTGCGGGGGAATGGAGAATGGTGTGTGAGCACCAAGGCACCGCCGCCCCGCGGGGGAATGGAGAATGGTGTGTGAGCACCAATGCACCACCACCCCGTGGGGGAATGGAGAATGGTGTGTGAGTACCAAGGCACCGCCGCCCCGCGGGGGAATGGAGAATGGTGTGTGAGCACCAAGGCACTGCCCCGCGGGGGAATGGAGAATGGTGTGTGAGCACCAAGGCACCGCCGCCCCGCGGGGGAATGGAGAATGGTGTGTGAGCACCAAGGCACCGCCGCCCTGCGGGGGAATGGAGAATGGTGTGTGAGCACCAAGGCACCGCCCCGCGGGGGAATGGAGAATGGTGTGTGAGCACCAAGGCACCGCCGCCCTGCGGGGGAATGGAGAATGGTGTGTGAGCACCAATGCACCCAATACGACAGTTACAAATAAGGGAGGGACCACCTCCTGTGCCATCACGAATACTGACTTCTGCTTTACCCCACAAGAAGAGACACATATAAATGGGTATATCATATATCCTGAACTAAAAGAAGAAACTATTAATGGGACAGTGACGGACACTATCCGAGAAGGGTATACAAAGGCAATAAGGCCACTGGAGCAAGACAAAAGTATGTGATTCTGATGGAAGAAATAGATAAGCTACAAAAGGACACTGAAGAAATGTTGGCTAGTCGGCCTTGGTACACTAAGTTTTGGAATGCTGGACTCAATGTACCCCTGGATAAGGATAATATCACATGTATTGGTTGTTGTACAAGGCGTTGTATTGGTGATCTTGTTGTTGTTATCCTGTCAAAAATGTAGCAGGAATAAGATACAAGCCATAGTGAGAGCAATAAGTAAAAAACTGGATAAGGCAAATTTAAAAAGTCCGGCAGAAAGGACTTATCTTATATAACCTCGAGGGGAATGTCAACAGGCGGATCCTGCAGTTTTGGAAGTAGCTACCCAAACGGAGGGACAAACCTGGGGCTCACCCACGAGAAAGTAATCGGGAAATGGCCTGGCTTGGGCATATAGCCACGGGCCATGAGGGGGGATTGTAAGGGGACAAAAATGACTTCTTAGAATTAAAAGTTAGAAGAAACTATAACTTCTTAGAATTAAAAGTTAGAAGTAACTATAACTTCTTAGAATTAAAATTAGTGGAAAATAAGTTTGTCTCCTATCCTTGTTTAGGAATGTAGAACCCTGATAAGACAGGAACTGTAAAACTAATAAGCTGGTCTTTTGTCCTTGCTTAAGATAAGGCAGGACATACAGACGGGATGAGGTAAGCACTCCTGTGCAGAGCAGGAACAGATAAATTAGCCCGCGAATGCTGTAAAGATGGGTTTCTGTGAACCATTCAGCAACCTTCCTGATAAGGGGCATCGAATGGACACAGCCCTTCGCCTATTCTGTAGACCAATCAATGATTGTAGAAGGAGGATGCACAAGGGGTGCCCGCCTCAAATTAGGGTATAATTGCTGTACGTATTTGATACTCAGTGGAAGAATCCTTTCTCTGGGATGAGACTGAGGTTTTCCCCATGCATATGCATGAATAAAGATCGTAAAACTTATCCAAGGTGTCCGTCTGGTGAATTCGTGGCTGCTATAGGGCAAGTGTCGACTCCTTATCTCAGGGGGACCGCTTGAGAGGAGGAAAGACTTCTCTTTTACCCCAACACAGGGTGTCACAGCAGTCCAGCAATCTGTCCTCCAACAAATTGCAAGGAATGCTGAGGCGCCGCCCCGGGGGAGTGCCAGTGGCTCTGTGGAGCACGAACCTGCTGTCCTCTCAGGATGACAGCATTTGTACTTCCACCACTGCCACTCCATCTATTGCCTGTCAGTCAGCCAGCCAGCCCAGATAGTTGCTGCCCATGCCAAGGTGGTGCAGTCTAAAGCCAGACCTTCTAGGCCCAGCGCCGCTCAAGGTTGTCCTGCAAGGCCATCTGCAGTCTCCCCCACTGAAAGTCAGCAGCCTTCCACCAGCCATGCTGCAGCCACTGGGGTAGCACTTCGTAGGAGCACTAGGACAGGCAAAGGCACATGGAAGATAGGCACTAAGGGAATACACAAGGGTGATTAGTTGACTTTGTTATGTAATATTGGATGGATTGATGTATAAAGTTGGATTGGAATGTTTGTTTTGTAGTGGCTTTTATTTCAGCATTGTGGCCAAGAGGACACTGTGATGGTCAGTAACAGAGGGAAGGTAAGGTGTGGGACTATTGTTGAATGAGGAATTGGGATTGCATTCGCTGGTACCACAGTCGGATGAGTCGATCACGGACAGCCCAGGTAGAAAGGGGCTACCTGGGTTGCCTCCTCCCTTCCGCTTCCTCCTCTTCCTCCTTCTCCTCTTACACTTCCTTTGCCTCCTCATCTTCCTCCTCCTCTTCCTCCTCCTCAGCTGGTTGCCGTATGCCTGGTGGCAAGGGCTGTGTCCTCATGATGGCAAGGTTGTGGAGCATGCAACAGACCACGACGAATCTTGAGACCTGCTCTGGTGAGTACTGCAGTGCTCCTCCAGAGCGGTCCAGTCAGCTGAAGCATTGTCTAAGGACTCCAATGGTCTGCTGTATCAGATTCCATGTGGCAGCATGACTCATTGTATGCATGCTGCCCATGTGTGGTTGGGTTACGGAGTGGAGTCCTGAGCCAAGTGGTCAGCGGATAGCCCTTATCGCCCAGTAGCCACCCTCTGTTTGGTCATGGTGGCTCGAAGACTGAGGGAACAGAGAACTAGCACAGTATAAAATCATCATGACTGCTGCCAGGATACCAGGCATTCACCATCATGATGTGCTGCGCATCAAAACTGCACATTCAGCGAGTGTTAACCTTTGGGGTTGCAGTACATATCAGTAGTTAGACGCGGCACCTGCAAAGCCATGTGCATGCAGTCAATGGCACCCTGCACTACGGGGAAGTCCGCTATTCGGCCAAAGCCACGTGCACGCTCCGCCTGCTTCTCTCGGGTCAGAGAGAAGACAATGAACTCCCCTCTCCTGGCATAAGAAGTGTCTGTCACCTCTCTTATGCAGCAGTGGACGGTGAACTGCAAGATGTTACAGATGTCGCCTGCTCCAGCCTGGAAGGATCCCAATACGAGGTAATTCAAGGCCACGGTCATCTTCACAGCCACTGGCAGTGCTGTCCTTGCCCAGGTGTAAGGCTGCAGGTCTGGTTACAAGAGGTGGCAGGGTTCTGTGAGCACCTCCTTCGTAAAGCACAGATGCCTCACACACTGCTCCTGGCTCAGGCTGATGTAAGAGACTTGCTCTCGGAACACCCTAGGTGGGTAAGGCCTCCTGCTGAGAGCCCTTCTCCCCCTCCTCCTCTGCCACCCTCTGCGAGCAGCTTGTTCTCTTCTTCGCTGCCTCTGCTCCATCTCCCTGTCATGCTGCAGGCCAAGGGGGATGACAACTAGAGCACCTATGACTGGGAGCAAGTGGTCTGACCAGAACCATTGAAGTCAGAATCAAGGCCTTCTCCACTTGTGGCATCACTCCCTGTCACCTCACCAACTTTAAATAGGTCCAGAAAGCTCCAATCACTTCCACAAACTTACACAGAGCCAGCAGAAATTAATCAGCAACTTACCTTAGAGTGATTGCTGATCCCTTTAAATATCGCTGGTGGTGGGGGGAGGGGGGCTCCTTGCTGCTGCTGAACGTATGTTCAACTGTGCGAGACTAAGTTAGCTCCAGCGTTGAGGATGAAAATGGCAGCGCTGGCATCAAATCAGAGTTGCACGCTGATTGACATCATGATCTGCCGACTCTACATACTTCTGGCGCACGCTCCCAGCGCCAATGCCCTCACTAAGATGGCGTCCGGCGCGGTCTGCACCAGAAGTGTGCACCTGCGGTGCGGATGCCATTTTCATCACAAAACAGTACCCGTAGCGCCGAAAAATCGGGCGCTATGAAGCCGAATTTCTAGCCCAAGGCCTTTAATAAGGAATTGCCAGAACAGGTCAATAGCAAATTATGTGATAGTTTTTTGCCTCCCTTAGCCAATGTATTATCTCAACTGCTAACCCGGTTTACAATGCGGCACAACTGGGGATGGTATCTGAGTATTTCTGGTCTGTATAGCTCAGCAATACCTCAGGCAATGACGTATAGCAGCTTTAATGTAGAGTTAGAATTTTTTTAATACAGTTAAATCTGAAATATTAAGTAAACTTATCCTATAAAACAACAGGATCCATAAACAGAAGCAGCATGTCGGGGCTTTGCTTGCCAGGAGTGCACTGTGGGAATTCTGAGATCAGCAGGCCCATGGATGGAAAATCCTATAGGGACTCTGTGTCCGGATTCCTGAAAGGGACTCATGTTGGGTGAAGTTCCATGCCAGGAATATGAACTGTAAAATCTACCCTGTACCTTGAGCTTTGTTGCTGGTATAAATTCAGCTGGGTCCACTCATAAAAAAAATCACAATCTAACAGGCCCCAGATGTGTAAGCTTTATTGTTCTTTCTTCCCAAACATGGACATTTATCTATCATTTATCAGTGAGTTTTGTGTCGTTGGTAAGACAAATTTGAGGGAAAGGAACATCATGGGATTAGTAGGGCAATGGTTTCATCTGGAAATTGTTTTTAAAATAGTAATTTCTCTTTCTTTGTTTTGAACAGAAGTGAAAGCATTTTGACAATAAAAAGCACCTGGTCATGAGTATCGTATTATGATCTTGTACAGATCCCTGCATGTTTGATGCTCATTACCTGTTTGGAAACCTTTGCCCAGGTTTTCTTCAGTCTGTAGATTGCACTCCTATTCAGGGCTGACGTGATCTCAAGGACGCCATTGTAGTTGTGCATACATCGGCAAACATCTCCCACTGCTATCCATTTCTCAATGGAAATTGTGCGTGAACTCACATCCGCGTGCATCATGATTTGAGAAGCAACACGGTTACTCATCTGAAAAAGAAGTAATAGTGAAAGGGAAATGGGTAGTGTTGATGATCCTTGAGACAAAGAATAGCGGATAGCAGGAAATAATTACAATGGCTGTAATTTAATGAGGCTTTAATTTCTTCTAAGATAACTCTAAGTGAAAAGCCTGATATTAGATTACAGCCTCCAAATAATTTCATTGTATTGATCACCATTTAACATTTATACTAGACATTAATGTTGTTAGTCTCCCCATTTTATTTGCCAAGCTGTGTCTGGATACTGTATGAGATAAGAAAGTAAGGCAAAGATGCCGCTGATAAAATAATTGTAAGTTATTTTTAGCATGTTGCCTGTATCCTGCTGGTGAATAGTTTCCGTTATTGTGAAATATAAGTGAAGAGCCAAGACTGATAGTGCAGAATATCGTCAAGGGTGAAAACAGTAGTAGGAAAGGCAAGAAATCAATCTTGGATGAAACTAAGCCCTGAGTTTTAAAAGCTCATAGAAAGAAGGTAAGAGTAGGGGGAAATAATGAGTTTTAAAAAGAGATGGCTTGATGAGCTCCGATTCTCATACAGTATTGACGTGAGGAGTGGAACAGCATGTAGAACAACAGATTTGGAGCTTAGAAGAAATAAGAAAGGAAAGTAGATTTCCTTCAGTAAGTTGGTAATAGCAATAAAGTGAAAGTTAGCAGAAGCAACGGTTGGTAATTTTGAATGTATTATAGCAGTATCCGAGGTAATTTATTTTTGAATGCTATAATGATTATAGTGTTACTGTCATACTCCCTTGTGGGTTTCTGTGATAAAATAGCAACTAAAAGCAAAGCAGTAGGACATTCACATAAGGACACTAAAGGTGCCACGAATGCAGATGAATTATCTCAAATTATATGTCCAGCATATATGAGAAAAATAAAAGTTATTTCTAAGTGAATTCCAGTTAGTCATTAACAGGCCAAACTAAAGCCATTTATGAATTCCTGGTCTACAATATGGCTCTGAAATAACCCTGAGGGATAGTATTCCATTTAAAATAAATGGGACAATACCTCCATGAAAATAATGGAGTCAGGAATTGTACAATAGTATCCCAGAGCATAATTTCAGGACCTATGTGTTTCTAATGCGTTCTTACCAATCTCCTGTCAATTAGAATAGTGAGGTATGGAGCAGAACCTACCTCATGATCCTGTTGATACAGTGCGAGGATAAATATTTGGATAAACTTGGCTTTGTAATGTATGTACCTTTAAGGGGGAGAACTACTTTTTACAGCTCCTGTATCCTGTAGTACCGGCAGTGACCACACCTGTATATAAACCCTGAGTAGTGATCTGTAGAGTCAGTTGCAGTTTGAACCCTCATTCAGTAAACACCTGTTGATCGTTCCCTGCAGTCTGTTGTCTGATTATTGAAGGACACAACATTAAGATACACGGATATAACATTGGCGACGACGCAGATTCGAACCTACCTGCAACTCTGCATCACCTCCCAGGGATTCGCTCCTGGAGAACAGTGGAAGGAGGTCGAGTCCAGAAGCACGGGCGTCGACCACGGGCAACCGCACAGTCATCCAGCGGAGATTTGAACATCGCAGGGGAGGCTGTCGAGAGCCAGGCTTGGCTTTCCAGTCACGGTGGTCCAGCGAAATGGGCTGGCAACAGGTACTGCGCAGACCCTTCCCGGACAGCGGCGGCTAGAGCCGACCGAGCGGCACAGAAAAAGGCCAAGCAGCGTCGACGGGGGAGAGAGAGAGGGCAGAGCGCACAGGGTGCAGCCGGTGTTCAGAACCGAGCGGCGTCAACGGGGAGAGAGACGAGAGAGAGCAGAGCGCAGCCGGTGTTCAAGGGCCGAGCAGCGTCAATGGGGGAGAGAGGCGCGCAGGAAAACGCGAGGCGCTGCCATTGCCACGAGGACCGCAGAGAGCGGCATTGGCAGCAGCGCAGGAGCAGCGCACGAAACCCACAGGGCGTCGCCATTTACCACGAGGACCGCCGAGAGCGGCGTTGGCAGCAGCGCGAGAGGCGCCATTTTAAGCCGCAGCGGGGAAGAAAGGAAAGCGCGGGAGACGCCATTTTAAGCCGCAGCGGGGAAGAAAGGAACGCGCTGGAGACGCCATTTTAAGCCAGTCTAACCACACCCAAAAATGCCGAAGAGTGGCAGTATCACAGCGTTCGACAATGAAGTCGAAGATTGGATGACATATGTCGAACGCATAGAAGTATACTGCAAGGCGAATGAAGTGCCAGATGACAAGAAAGCGATGGTATTGTTGAATTCAATGGGTGCAAAAACGTATGGCTTACTACAAAACCTAGTAACCCCAGAGAAGCCAGTAGAAAAGGATTTTGAAAACATAATGTCAATCCTACAGGACCACTTAAACCCCACACCGCTGCTGATAGCAGAAAGATTTAAGTTCCACAAAAGGAACCAGCATAAAGATGAAAGTAATGATGAGTATTTAACGGAACTGCGCAAGCTATCGAAACACTGCCAGTTTGGAACGGGACTAGCAGATACTTTAAGGGACAAGTTTGTGTGTGGGCTTCAAAGTGAAGGAACCCAGAAATGGCTTCTATCAGAAAAGGATCTTACGCTGGACAAGGCTTTCAGCATTGCAGTATCACACGAAGCAGCAGCACGGGACGCTGCAGAGATACAACTGAGACCGCAAGAATATGGCACAAATGAAATGTCATACGGAACAGTGAAGTGCTATCGCTGCGGCAGAACAATACACGACCATAATGATTGCTGGTTCAAGGACAAAGTGTGCAGACAGTGTGGAAAAGTAGGACACATAGCAAGAGTCTGCAGGTCGGGAAAGAAAACCAGCAGCAAGAAATCTCCACAGGAGAAGTACAAGAAGGTACATAAGGTGACGGAGAGTAGTTCAGACGAACAGAAGAGTGATTCACACTCTGGAAGCAAGGAGCTGGGTTGTCTGAAACTACATAATGTGATCAAAACGGAGGATCACCAAACTATCTGGGTCATGCTCAAGATAGCAGGAGTCCAAGTGAAAATGGAATTGGACACAGGATCAGCCCTAACAGTCATAAACCGAAGGGATTACAAGCGGCTATTCTCACATATACCCTTGAGAGATACAAAGATTGGCTTGAAGACGTACACGGGGCAAAAAGTCTACCCCAAAGGAAAAATAAGGGTGAACGTTATATATAACGGCAAGGAAACACCAAAAATGGACCTATATCTATTGCCAGATGGAGGACCACCACTACTAGGACGTGAATGGATCCGGAAGATACAGCTAGATTGGCATTCCATACAAGCACTGACTGTAGATGCCAAAAAGGATGACGACGTCACACCTGGACGACTGTCAAAAATGCTAACTGACGCACAAGAAGTGTTCCAGCAGGGACTCGGAACACTAAAAGGCATAACAGCGATGATCAAAATAGAGGAAAATGCAAGCCCAAAGTTTTTTAAGGCCAGTACCTTATGCAATCCGCCCAGCCGTCAAAGCAGAGCTGGAAGGTTTGGAACGTTCAGGAGTACTGTCCAAAGTGGACTGGAGCGAGTGGGCTACACCCATCGTTCCTGTAATGAAGAGGTCGTTGAGTAATACGCCTGGGGAACCAAAGAAGGTTCGCATCTGTGGGGACTTTAAGGTGACAGTGAACCCAGTCCTTCACACTGTACAATATTTGCTTCCGCGGATTGAAGATATTTTCGCCTCGCTATCTGGAGGGAAATGCTTCACTAAGATTGATCTGGCCCAGGCGTACCTGCAAATGGAGGTAGAAGAAACCTCGAAACAGTACCTCATGATCAACACCCATAAACGTCTCTACCAATACGGGCTGGTGTTCGGGGTAGCATCAGCTCCGGCTATTTGGCAAAGGGCAATGGAACAAGTCCTGCAAGGGATTCCAGGGACCCAGTGTTATTTGGACGACATCCTGGTCACGGGCGAAAATGACAGTGATCACCTCGCCAACCTGGAGCAGGTGCTCACTAGATTGAAGGAATATGGGCTCCGAGCTAATCACCACAAATGCGAGTTTTTCCAGAAGCAGATCTCGTATTGTGGCCACGTTATTGATAAAGAGGGGTTACATAAGTCCCCTGAAAAGATTGAGGCAGTACTCAAGGCTCCAGCACCGGAAAATGTGTCACAACTGAGGTCGTTCCTCGGGCTGGTGAACTACTACCATAAGTTCTTGCCGAACTTGTCTACCGTACTACACCCACTGAACACCCTACTGCAAACGGGGGTACCATGGAAGTGGAGTGACGAATGTAAATGAGCTTTCCAGAAGAGCAAAGCATTGATCACATCAAAAGAGGTGTTGGCTCATTTCAACCCAGCACTACCAATTCGGTTGGCGTGTGATGCATCACCCTATGGCATTGGAGTGATGCTGTCGCACAAATTCCCGGACGGTTCGGAGAGGCCAGTAGCTTTTGCGTCTTGGTCACTAACCTCAGCCGAGCGTAACTACGCCCAGATTGACAGGGAGGCCCTCAGCCTAGTGTGGGGAGTGAAAAAGTTCAATCACTATCTGCACGGGCAGAAGTTCACCTTGCTGACTGACCACCAACCACTTGTCTCCATCTTTAATCCAAAGAAGAGCGTTCCGGTGATGACTGCGCAACGGCTACAAAGATGGTCCCTTTTTCTAGGGGTGTACCAATATGAAATTGAGTATAAGGGCACGAAACAGCATGGAAACGCTGATGGGCTATCACGCCTGCCACTGCCTACTGCGGAGGAAGCACCAGCAGTGGATCCTGTCGAAATATTTCATTCGACTATAATTGAATGCTTGCCAGTAACTAACGCTGGTATAGAGAAGGAGACCCGAAATGACCCGACACTGTCTCGGGTATATGATTTGACGGTGAAGGGATGGCCAGCACATGGCAATTCACTGTTGCCAGTATTCTCATCCAGAAGAGAACAGCTGTCAGTATGCCAGGGGACCTTGATGTGTGGATCCCGAGTGGTAATTCCACCCAAGTTAAGGGAGAGAGTGCTCAATGAGCTTCACGAAGGTCATCTGGGAGGGGTGAAAATGAAAAGCCTTGCTAGGGCTTATGTGTGGTGGCTGGGAATCGATCAACAAATCAAAGACCTAACCAAGAGCTGCTCAGGATGCCAGAAGGTCCAAAATGCACCACCACATGCCCCTCTACACCCATGGGAGTGGCCCTCATCTCCATGGCAACGGGTGCATATTGATTTTGCTGGTCCATTCATGGACTCAATGTTTTTAATAGCCGTGGATGCGCACTCGAAATGGCCTGAGGTGATCAAAATGTCCTCCACCACCACGGAGAAAACTATTGCAGTCCTACGAACCATTTTTGCCAGGAACGGCTTGCCAGAGCAGATTTGCTCTGATAACGGACCACAGTTTGTGTCCGAAGAGTTTCGAAGATTTATGAAAAGGAATGGGGTAAGGCATTACACATCCGCCCCGTATCATCCAGCCACAAATGGATTGGCTGAGAGGTTCGTACAAACCTTTAAAAAAGCAGTAAAGGCCATGTGCGATGACGACATTCCACTGCAGCATAAGGTGGACAATTTCCTGTTAGTCTACAGAAATGCGACACATGCGAGTCATCAAAGAGTGCTGAGAGTTTGGGGAAGTGTGAGAGTTCTTAAATTGTTATTTCTCTTTAAATCATTCTTGATAAGATTGCTTAAGCAGTTTAAGTAAAGGGGAAAAGTTAAATATTTGGGATCCTGTTGGTTTAAGAAGAGTAAAACAAGGTTACACTGCAGTAGGAGTAAATTGGCACAGCAGGCAGTGGAAACCAGTTTTCTAACCAATCAGCAGGGGTGACTCATTTGGCTGTAAACAAACAAACAGTATAAAAAGACCAGACCTAGTGTGAGCAAGCACTGAGTGCGAGTCATCAAAGAGTGCTGTGAGTTTGGGGAAGTGTGAGTTAGGGTAAGTGGGGTGTTAGGTGCTCTTTTCAAACTTTAACTCTGTGGGTTGTAGTTAATAAGGCCTTTCTGGTGCAGAGTGACTGTTGGTAAACCATTTAACTGGTGTAACTAGAGGAATTGATTTAATTTAAATCCAATTAATTAAAGGGGATACTAGCATCTAAAATCGGGCAGAGGGTGTCCATAACTAACAATAAAAAATTTAATTAATTACATAGAATGGAGCAGGTGATGTGTTACTGTTGTGAGATGTGGGAGCCGGTGAACCCCATTGAGGCTCACGGTGATTACGTCTGTGACAAGTGTCTGCTGCTACAGGAACTCCAGCTCCGTGTTGATGAGCTGGAGTCTGAGCTTCAGACACTGCGACACATCAGGGAGGGGGAGAAGTACCTGGACTCTGTGTATCAGGAGGTGGTCACACCTATGAAGTTAATTAATTCAGATGTAGCCCATGGTCAGGGACAGGACGGTGTGACTACGAGTGAGGCAGGTAGGGGGATCCAGGAGGTAGAGCTGGAGGAGCCGCAGCCCTTGCTCTTGTCCAACAGGTTCGAGGTTCTTACTCCCTGTGGGAGCGGGAGCAGGGACTGCAGGGATTATGAGCAACCTGGCCACAGCACCATGGAACGGGGGGCCATTCAAGAGGGGGGAGTAAATAGAAATGTTGTAGTGATAGGGGATAGTATTATTAGGGGGATTGATAGAGTTCTCTGCAGCCGAGAGCGAGAGTCCCGAAGGCTGTGTTGCCTACCCGGTGCCAGGGTTAAGGACATCTCCCCTGGGCTGGAAAGAAACTTGCAGTGGGAGGGGGAGGATCCAGTTGTCATGGTCCATGTTGGTACAAACGACATAGATAGGACTAGGAAGCCGGTTCTGTTAAAGGAGTATGAGCAGCTAGGGGTCAAATTAAAAAACAGAACCTCAAGGGTAATAATCTCTGGATTATTACCTGAGCCACGAGCGAATTTGGCTAGGACAAATAAAATTAGAGAGTTGAATGCGTGGCTCAAAGACTGGTGTGGGAGGAATGGGTTTTGCTTCCTGGGACACTGGCACCAGTACTGGGGCAGGAGGGAGCTGTTCCATTGGGATGGGCTTCACTTGGCCAGTGCTGGGACTAGAGTCCTGGCAGATCATTTAACTAGGGCTGTAGAGAGGGCTTTAAACTAACTAGTGTGGGGGAGGTTCCTAGAGAGCAAATAATAAAAATGACAACAGAGAAGGTCATAGACTTAGGTAGCAGTGGGGAAATTAAAAACCAGAGCGTGTCAGGAAGGGGCAGAAGGTATGGAGTAAAAGGTAAAGTAATAAAAAGGGCAAAAGCAGGAACTAAGTGTCACAAAACATATTTGAAAGTTCTCTATCTGAATGCACGTAGCATTCGTAACAAAATAGACGAGTTAATGGCACAAATAACTACATATGGGTATGATCTTGTGGCCATTACAGAAACATGGCTGCAGGGTGACAATGCCTGGGAATTAAACATACCAGGTTATTTAACGATCAGGAAGGACAGGCAGGAAGGAAGGGGAGGTGGGGTGGCTATGTTAATAAAGGAAGGAATCACTGTAATACAGAGAAATTATATTGGGTCAAAAGATCAGGATAATGAAACAGTTTGGGTGGAGGTAAGGAATAATAAGGGGAAAAAAACACTAGTGGGCATAGTCTATAGGCCTCCGAACAGTTGCAACTCTGTTGGACGGAGTATCAATCAGGAAATAGTTGAGGCTTGTAATAAGGGAACATCTATAATTATGGGGGATTTTAACTATCATATTAATTGGACAAATCAAATTGGGCAGGGCTGCCTTGAGGATGAGTTCATTGAGTGTATTAGGGATGGGTTTCTTGAGCAGTATGTAACTGAACCGGCCAGGGGGCAAGCAACCTTAGATCTGGTCCTGTGTAACGAGACAGGATTAATTAAAAATGTCCTAGTAAAGGATCCCCTTGGAATGAGTGACCATAACATGGTTGAATTCCATATTCAATTAGAGGGTGAGAAGGTTGGATCTCAAACAAGCGTGCTAAGCTTGAATAAAGGAGACTATGAAGGTATGAGAGCGGAATTGAGTAGAGTGGATTGGGAAAATAGATTAAAGGGTAAGACGATACATGGTCAGTGGTGTACATTTAAGGAGTTATTTTACAACTTCCAAAAAATATATATTCCACTGAGAAGAAAAGGGTGTAAAAGAAAAGACAGCCATCCGTGGCTAAGTAAAGAAATTAAGGATAGTATTCGACTAAAAACAAGGGCATATAAGGTAGCCAAATCTAGTGGGAGGATAGAGGATTGGGAAAACTTTAAAAGACAGCAAAAAATAACAAAAAGATTGATTAAGAAAGGGAAGATAGATTATGAAAGTAAGTTAACAAAAAATATAAAAACAGATAGTAAGAGTTTTTATAGTTATATAAAAGTTATATAGAGATCAGCCATGATCTTGTTGAATGGCGGAGCAGGCTCGAAGGGCCGAATGGCCTACTCCTGCTCCTATCTTCTATGTTTCTATGTTTCTATGTAAAAAGAAAAAGGGTGGCTAAAGTAAATGTTGGTCCCTTAGAGGATGAGACCGGGAAATTAATGGTGGGAAATATGGAGATGGCAAAAACACTGAATGAATATTTTATATCAGTCTTTACAGTAGAAGACACTAAGAATATCCCAACACTGGACAAACAGGGGGCTAAAGGAGCTAAACACGATCAAAATCACTAAGGAAGTGGTACTCGGTAAAATAATGGGACTCAAGGCGGATAAATCACCTGGACCTGATGGCTTACATCCTAGGGTCTTGAGGGAAGTGGCGGTAGGGATTGTGGATGCATTGGTAATAATTTTCCAAAACTCCCTGGACTCGGCAAAGGTCCTGGCAGACTGGAAAACTGCTAATGTAACACCCTTATTTAAAAAGGGCAGTAGACAGAAGGCTGGAAACTATAGACCGGTTAGCCTAACATCTGTGGTAGGTAAAATTTTGGAGTCCATTATTAAGGAGACAGTAACAGGACATTTGGATAATCATAATTTAATAGGACAAAGTCAGCATGGTTTTATGAAGGGGAAGTCATGTTTGACAAATTTGCTGGAGTTCTTTGAGGAAGTAACATATAGGGTGGATAAAGGGGAACCAGTGGACGTAGTGTATTTAGACTTCCAAAAGGCATTTGACAAGGTGCCACACAAAAGATTATTGCTTAAGATAAAAAATCACGGGATTGGGGGTAATATTCTGGCATGGATAGTGGATTGGCTATCTAACAGAAGGCAGAGAGTTGGGATAAATGGTTCATTCTCAGACTGGCAATCAGTAACCAGTGGTGTTCCGCAGGGGTCAGTGCTGGGTCCCCAACTCTTTACAATCTATATTAACGATTTGGAGGAGGGGACCGAGTGTAACATATCAAAGTTTGCAGATGATACTAAGATGGGAGGGAAAGTAGTGAGTGAGGAGGACATAAAAAACCTGCAAGGGGACATAGACAGGCTAAGTAAGTGGGCAGAGATTTGGCAGATGGAATACAATACTGGAAAGTGTGAGGTTATGCACTTTGGCAGGAAAAATCGTAGAGCAAGTTATTATCTTAATGGCAAGAAACTGGAAAGTACTGAAGTACAAAGAGATCTGGGGGTCCTGGTGCACGAAACTCAAAAGGTTAGTATGCAGGTGCAGCAAGTGATTAAGAAAGCCAATGGAATGTTGGCTTTCATTGCTAGGGGGATAGAATATAAAAATAGGGAGGTATTGCTTCAGTTGTACAAGGTATTGGTGAGACCGCACCTGGAATACTGCGTACAGTTTTGGTGTCCATACTTAAGAAAGGACATACTTGCTCTCGAGTCAGTACAAAGAAGGTTCACTCGGTTAATCCCGGGGATGAGGGGATGGACATATGAGGAGAGGTTGAATAGATTGGGACTCTACTCATTGGAGTTCAGAAGAATGAGAGGCGATCTTATTGAAACATATAAGATTGTGAAGGGGTTGGATCGGGTGGATGCGGGGAGGATGTTCCCGATGATGTGTGAAACTAGAACTAGGGGGCATAGTCTTAGAATAAGGGGCTGCTCTTTCAAAACTGAGATGAGGAGGAACTACTTCACTCAGAGGGTGGTAGGTCCATGGAATATGCTGCCCCAAAAAGCTGTGGAAGCTACATCATTACATAAATTTAAAACAGAAATAGACAGTTTCCTAGAAGTAAAGGGAATTAAGGGTTACGGGGAGCGGGCAGGAATTTGGACATGAGTCCAGGTTCGGATCGGACATGGCCCTGTGGGTAGCGGAGCGTGCCCAGGGGCCGTGTAGCCTGATCCTGCTGCTATTTCGTGTGTCTAATTCTGTTAGATTCAGGAGATGGTTCTGTGATAGTAGATTGGCGGTTAGGATCAGATCAGCCATGATCTTATTGAATGGCGGAGCAGGCTCGAAGGGCCGATTGGCCTACTCCTGCTCCTATTTCTTATGTTCTTATTATGTTCTTAACCAGGCCCCGGCCATGATGTTCTTTAACCGAAGGTTGAGATCTCGTCTGGATTTGTTCAGACCAAATGTACGAAGAGATGTTGAGAGTAAGCAATTCCAGCACATCAATGAGAAGCCGACAAGGAGCTTCAATGTAGGGCAACCAGTCTTGGCCCGCGACTACCGAACAGAGAAATGGCAACCAGGAACGATATGCACACGGCAGGGGCCACTAATGTACACAGTGGATGTTGGGGAGAACGTTGTGAGACGCCATGCTGACCAGATCCTAGAGTCACAGGAACGAGTCAACCCCATGTCTCGGCCATACGTACCTGGTGAGGAACCCGACGTACAGGTCGCATCTACCTCAGAAACAATAGCATTGGAAGCTGATGAATCAACTGACGACAGGGTGTTAGAATCGCCTCTGCACCAAGAGCGAGACACTCGGGAAAGGCGTTATCCAGAAAGAATCAGGAAGCCTCCCCAAAGACTGAATTTATAAATAGACTATTTTCAGTTAATGTTGCATGTTAAAAGTGTTAATTGTAATTAGTTTGATATTTAATTGTTAAATGAGTGTTATGGTACTGTTAAGCTAAAAGGGGCGGAATTGTAATGTATGTACCTTTAAGGGGGAGAACTACTTTTTACAGCTCCTGTATCCTGTAGTACCGGCAGTGACCACACCTGTATATAAACCCTGAGTAGTGATCTGTACA
This sequence comes from Somniosus microcephalus, assembly GCF_052327205.1. Taxonomy (NCBI): domain Eukaryota; kingdom Metazoa; phylum Chordata; class Chondrichthyes; order Squaliformes; family Somniosidae; genus Somniosus; species Somniosus microcephalus. The sequence goes on from NC_140987.1 coordinate 212,606,352, forward strand.
GTCAGTTGCAGTTTGAACCCTCATTCAGTAAACACCTGTTGATCGTTCCCTGCAGTCTGTTATCTGATTATTGAAGGACACAACATTAAGATACACGGATATAACAGGCTTTATGAGCTTTATGAATTTGGTCAGGATGACGTGAAATGTTGGTTTTCTGATCAAAGTGCCCTGAATTAGGTTCTTTTACAAATCCCCACATTGTACACAAGTCAGATGACTTTGGATTTGGGCTACTCCCTCCCATTAAAGTGTGCATACATGCCACTATTTGGCATATTTGGCATAAAAGGTGGTATAAGCAAATCCGTGCCTAGAATCTCTTCTACAGAGGAAGGTTTCAGTTATTTATCATTTACTTTTGAAGTTAAACAACTTGACTGATTGCTGACAATGTAAGGTTCCTGCTAGTCTCGTGCTGGTTGGGGGAGACAGGATTATGCAGCATAATCAAAACAGCACAATACGTAATAATTCACAATGATATACTCCAGATCTCTCTGAGGGGCTACCACTTACTTTGCCAAGTATATTTTGAAAATATAATGACAAAATACACCTGATAATAAATACCTCCTATCAAATACAATTGACACTTATAAAATTAAATATTCAAATTTCATGTAAACACTTTTTCTAGGAGTTAATGATTATTTTGGATATTACAGTTGTAGGACTTTTGTCTTTTAAAAGCCAAAACACTAGAGGGAGAAATAGAAACGTACTGCAATGTCACTAACTTATTGTGACATAAAAAACTGAAAATATCAAATTTAACAAGTGAGTTTTATATCTGTCCCTTTATCTCACATCAATACCTATAATTGGAATTAAACATTTTTAAAATCTGGATATTTCTAGTTACTTACATCATTAAAATGCTGGCTAGTTTTCATGATGTACGGCGTCCGTTCATTTTTATCAAGTTTCATCCATCCCTGACCAAGAAACTCCCTGAAAGGAAGTTTGTAAATTACTGAGACTGCTCATGCTGCACTTTTGGCTTTTCTTTGCAATTCTGTGCATTCATTAGGTGTGCCCTTTATAACTTCAGATCGACCTGTTCACAACCAAGTGAATGCAGTTTATGGGGGACTGTAAACTTCTTACTAGCATTTACACAGGATTACATAGGATATACAGCACAGAAACAGGCGTTTCGGCCCAACCAGTCCATACCGGGGTTTATGCTCCATTCGAGCCTCCTCCAGTCTTTCCTCATCTAAATCTATCAGCATAACCCTCTATTCCCTTCTCCTTCATATGCTTGTCTAGCCTCCCCCTTAAATGCATCTATACTATTCACTTCAACCACTCCCTGTGGTAGCGAGTTCCACATTCTCACCACTCTTTGGGTAAAGAAGTTTCTTCTAAATTCCCTATTGGATTTCTTGGTGACTATTTTATATTGATGGCCTCTAGTTATGCTCTTCCCCACAAGTGGAAACATTCTCTCTGTATCAACTCTATCAAAACCTTTCATAATTTTAAAGACTGCTATTAGGTCACCCCTCAGCCTTTTTTCAAGAGAAAAGAGACCCAGCCTGTTCATCCTTTCCTGATATGTACACCCTCGCATTTCTGGTATCATCCTTGTAAATCTTCTCTGCACCCTCTCCAGTGCTTCTACATCCTTTTTATAATATGGCGACCAGAACTGTATGCAGGTTCGATACAGGTTTAGCACAACTTCCCTACTTTTCAATTTTATCCCTCTAGAAATAAACCCTAGTGCTTGGTTTGCGTTCTTTATGGCCTTGTAAACTATGTCGCAACTTTTAGTGATTTGTGTATTTGTACTCCGAGATCCATTTGTTCCTCTTCCCCACCTAGACTCGCACCCTCCAAGTAATAAGTGACCTCCCTATTCTTCCTACCAAAATGTAAAACCTCACATTTATCTGTGTTGAACTTCATTTGCCAATTATATGCACATTCTGCAAGTTTATTAATGTCCTCCTGTAATTTGTTGCAGTCCTCCTCAATATTGACTATCCCCCCTGCCAATTTGGTGTCATCCGCAAATTTTGAAATTGTGCTTTTGATTCCAATGTCAAAATCGTTAATATAAAAATTGTGAACAACAGTGGTCCCGGCACTGATCCTTGTTGGACACCACTACCCACCTTCTGCCACTGTGAGTAGCTACCCTTTACTCCCACTCTCTGCTTTCTGTCCTGAAGCCAGCTAGCTATCCATTCTGCTACTTGTCCCCTGACTCCGCATTCTCTGATCTTGTTCATCAGTCTATTAAGGGGTACCTTATCGAAGGTCTTTTGAAAATCTAGATAAATTACATCAACTGCATTACCATTGTCTACTCTCTCTGTTACCTCTTCAAAATGTTTAATGAGGTTGGTCAAGCAAGACTTTCCCTTTTGAAATCCATGCTGACTATTCATTACTATGTTTTTGGTTTCTAGATGTTCTTCTATTTTCTCCTTTAGTAGGGATTCCATTATTTTTCCGACCACTGATGTTAAGCTGACTGGTCTATAATTCCCTGGACATTTTCTATCCCCCTTCTTAAATATAGGTATTACATTAGCTATCCACCAGTCCTCTGGCACTACACCATTTTCTAATGCATTATTAAATATGTGTATCAACATACAGAGCATAACACAGCAGTCTAGCGAGAATGAGCAACTGAAAGAAATTAGTATTAGTAAAAAAAAGTACTGGAGAAATTAATGGGACTGAAAACCGATAAATCCCCTGGACCTGATGGCCTACATCCTAGGGTTTTGAAAGAGGTGGCTATAGAGATAGTGGATACATTGGTTGTCATCTTCCAAAATTCCATAGATTCTAGAACGGTTCCCATGGATTGGAAGGTAGCAAATGTAACCCCACTATTTAAGAAAGGAGGTAGAGAGAAAACAGGGAACTACAGACCAGTTAGCCTGACGTCAGTAGTAGGGAAAATGCTAGAATCTATTATTAGGGACCTGGTAACAGGGCACTTAGAAAATAATAATAGGATTGGGCAGAGTCAACATGGATTTATGAAAGGGAAATCATGTTTGCCAAATCTGTTAGAGTTTTTTGAGGTTGTAACTAGCAGAGTGGATGGGGGAAACCAGTGGATGTGATGTATTTGGATTTTCAAAAGGCAATCATCACCTCCGATACAAGTGAAAAGAGGATTTCCAAATATAAACGAAAACAAATTTATAATGAAAATTGCCACGGAAAATTTTGTACTGCAAAATAGTGTGTCTCTTAGTACAAAACAATCACAAGGAGTCACGTGTTCCAGGAACTAGGCCCTTCCTCACAGCCCTAACCCGATGGCAATTCACCTAGAAAAATGTGATGTGAGGAGACCTTTTCTATGGTCACTGACCTCCAGTACTTCATAAAGGATGTTTTACAAGAAGATAGGAGAATCACAAAAACATGCTTCAGCTTAATTAATCTTTCTCAGGTAGAGAGCTTCAATTTGCATTGTGTTTTGGAGCTGTTGGTATATGTAGGAACATTTCCATTCTGTGACATAGCTTGTTACAAATAAAACATTTTTCAAGACAAACTCAAACTCACTCATATGGTATGCTTCTGAAAACAATATGATCAAGGAGCGTTAACTGTTCTGCCATTTCCATGACTGATAGAGTCTCAAAGGATTCCATCCTGGGGCCAACTGTCTGCAAAAAATCACATTATGTGGCAGATTAGTACAACAAAGAAAATAGGGCATCATTTGGATTAAATTACAGCATTGCTGATTTTGGGATTTTGCTCAATGGGAATCTTTAATACAAACTGTGCCAATGAAATTAGTGCATATACAAGATTATAAAATAACAACCATAAACTTAATTCATAAAATGTCTACTAAAGATTATTATAGATTTTCTTATGACAAAGTAATAAGAAGTAGCAAGAAAACTATAATTTCTTTTGCAACTTCCACTCAGTTGTAAATTTTGAGCATCAGGGTCTGTTTCATTAGTTTGCTTCTATTAAATAATATTGTGGTTGCGTGTGAAGTAAAGAAACTCAAGCACTTTTTTAGCAAAAATAACAGGTTAAAAAGAGTGTGTGCTTTATGACTAATGTTGCAATTTGTAATTATTAAGATTGTCCTCTCCATTTTGGATTGTCATTAGATTTATCAAGATATACTGACACAGCCAATGATGACCTGAATTGAAATGGCCTAGAGGCATCAACCTGATCAAGGCAGAAAGAGCTTAGAGATCTTGGAAACACTCAGGCCTAGACATTCCAGTACTCTGGAAACGTGCTGGTAACAGCGCTGGCCAAGGCTAACAGCCACCCGCCAAGAGAGCGCAGGCAGCACCGGTATTTTGGCGCTGCTTGCTAATTAACATCAGCGGTGTGGAGAGTTTGTGGTGTAATGCGCTCTTTCCACTGCTAAGCTCAGCAGGAGGCCGAAGGTCGCGTCTGTGTCCCGCTAGCAGTGAAGGAGAACGGGGAAGAAACGCGCGAACCTATAGGCCATGTATGAAACAGTTGCCATACTTGTTACAACAATATTACCTGCCACCTGCTCACCAATCAAAGTTACAGGCAAATTGTTTATGCATTTGTGGGGAGTCTGTCGATTGCGCCAGGGAAGTCTGTGCTTTGATTGGACTTCGGCTTTTATGGGATCGGAGGAGAAGCGGGGAGGGTGTGGTTGTGCACCAGGGCAAATTAATTATCGGAAGTCTGTACCTCTCATAGCGCTGAAGAAGGCATGCAGCATTCAGTGCTGTTGAAAGGGACCACAGGTCATTTTTTCTGACATTGAGCCAAGATGGCCGATTTAATGCTTTCAAGGACTCTACCCTATCACTTTACCCACACATCCCATTCTAAAAGAATAGCAACTAAGTCAAGCTCTTTATTTTAAATGCTAGCTTAAATTTTCATGTAGCAGGAAGTAAAAGATATAGGACACGAACGATCAGATCCAGTGCTTTGTAGTTTTGGAAACCGTTATACTGTAGTCATAATTTCATTGATATGCTGAGGTCACTTTAGTCATTGGCTTAGGAGGGTCTGACAACTGAGGGCTTTTTACTATTCCATGCTGAGGACAGAGTACTCAGATCTGATAACTTAATGAATTTGAATTCACACTTCAGATTTCAGAGATTGAAACACTGAACATCCATAGGTGATTCCTAATCAAAACCTCAAGCTCGCTCTTTTAGTCACTCAGGAGTAATCACCTGCAATATTCTGCATCTTCACATTTGTTACATTCAGTATTACAATCTCAGTCAGGTCAGTTTCAAATAAGCAAACCACGGAAAAAACAATTAAACCGCACCTACAAATCTTAAGGGTTACCTCTCAAGACCTAGCCTTGTCAATAATATAAACACTGCTACGTGGAGAGTCCTGGCTGTCATACATTTGTCAGTTGAAGCGTCCTCATGGCTGTTAACGCTGTTGGAACGCTTTTAGCGGCTGCATGCATGGGCGTACTTTAGAGGGGGCGGCAAGGGGAGCAATGATATCCAAAATGGATGAGCGGGTGTCAACTCAGCTTTGCACGGTGATTGACGTCACGCTCTGACTGATTATAATAATTCCAGCGAGCGCAGGCAACAGCAACGCTTCCGACCTGCTTAAAATGGCGGCAGGTGAAAGTGTGGCAGCCGACATTTTTTCCCTGCTAAACTCGCGAATTTCTAGGCCTCAGTGTGAAAAAGAGTTCCATTATATTTCTGTTGTCAATGCACTAATAAAGTTTAAGTACTTCAAGACTTAATAAAATTCAATTGAATCAGGGTGTAGGTAGCAAATCTAAAACTGTACACATTCATTCCAAATGGCCCTCCCTGGCACGTGCTAGCATGATGTGATGAAATAACTCTGTGTTCTGGCATTTGTATTGTTGTTGTTGTTGTACTTGTTAATGTCTGGAATGTTCCACCGGTGTAACCACTAATGCTCCTCCCTAGCCCCGCCCCTCTTCTGGAATGTTCTACCAAGGGCTGGGTCGGTGATGAATGATGGTTGCCCTGTGTTAACTTGATGCCATGTTCTTACTTAATAAAAGCCTTTAGTTTTAAGCTTTAACCTCATGGATTCAGGCAGTTATTTGGCACATCACATGAGTAATCCTATTCTGAGCAAGACCCATGGGGCATGCCGCCTTGGATTATAAGGACAGAGGACATTTTTACTGCAAGAGTTTGTCACTCTTTACTATGAGCGTGTCTTATGTTTTACTGCAAGGGTGTACAATGAAACTATTCTTCAGGGCCTGTTTTAACTTTAACAGCCCAGGGCAACATTAATCCTCATGTAGGTTATCTAGTACATGTATGAATATCTAGATAGATCTAAGCATTGTTTGTTTGGCTTTGCTTCAGATTTAACTATGATTAAATGTTATATTATGCTGTGCCTTTTTTGCAAGGGTATAACCAAGCAGCTATCCACTGGCCTTGACTCAAACAGATGATTCCAAATTTCATCAGAAAGTAGCAGTTGAGATTTTATTTTGGTTCTTGCCTTATGCTGATACACATTCTACCCTCAGTAAACTTGAGTTCATCCAAAACTCTGCTGCCTGTGTCCTAACTCGCACCAAGTCCCGTTCACCCACCACCCCTGTGTTCGCTGAGCAACATTGGCTCCCAGTTAACAACGCCACAATTTTAAAATTCTCATCCTTGTTTTCAAATCCCTCCATGGCCTCGCCCCTCCCTATCTCTGTAATCTCCTCCAGCCCTACAACCCTCTGTGATATCTGCGCTCCTCTAATTCTGGCCGCTTGAGCATCCCCAATTCTAGACGCTCCACTATTGGTGGCCGTGCCTTCAGCTGCCAAGGCCTGAAGCTGTGGAACTCCCTCCCTAAACCTGTACCTTCGTTTAAGACACTCCTTAAAACCTACCTCTTTTCTACCCTAATATCCCCTTATGTGGCTCGGTGTCAAATTTTGTTTTTATAACGCTCCTGTGAAGCGCCTTGGGACGTTTTACTACGTTAAAGGCACCATATAAGTACAAGTTGTTGTTGTTATAAAATTATATTGCTTTTTTGTCATTATTTTCCAAGCACAGTAGTAGGAGTTGAATTTTTGTGGGGGTTCTCCTGACAATCCGCCAGAACTTCAGCGAAAGATCCGCGCAAACCCCAGAAAAACAGATTAAGCATTCTCATGTCAGGTATCACCCAGCCAGATGCAGAGTAAATCTCCCTCTACTCTATCCAAGCAATATGCCTCAACCTCAACCACAGAAGAGCACCCCTACTGTACCAAGGTGACTTTGTTTTCCATTTCGTACACCAGCCATCCTGTGGCCTCTCTAAGTAAGAATGCCAATCAGCATTGAATTAAGGACAGTTTGTGCTGTAGGGCCGTGCCCATTAGGAACTGGACTGAGACTGTCTAAACTGTTACAGGCAGCAGACAGAGGAGACTTTCATGCTATCAGTCTGGGCTGGAGTTGAATCTCGGTCTTAGAGGTGAAAGGCCCTCTAACACATTATGCGATCCATTTCCCCTACAAACGCTGTTAACAAAAACCTCTTATATGTTGATCAGACTCACTTAAGTAAATATTTTAATCTCTCTGTTTAAAATTACAATTTCAATTAGCTTTACATAAATTTACTTAAGCTGTATCATAATTCTATCAGAAGGGCGGTAACTTTAACTTGTGTCTTCTAAGTTAAAAATCATTTAAAGAACAAAACATTTATTCCATATTTAATATCAGAAAAATAAATACCACACAAATGTGGGGTTAGATGAAAGTGGCATCTAAAGGCTACAGTTTATTTTGAATGATCTGTAATGCTGCCTTATTCTTGCTGCTATTAAATTGAACCTAAGAACTACTTCATTAAGTCAGATACCAGGTGGGTTTATTTGTTGATTGACACACTCACCAACTGTATTAAAACTTCCATTCGCAGCTGAGCATCATCCAACTCGTCCTGTGAAAGCGCACTGACAGAGTTTTGTGGATTAGAAGGACGTTCAACACGGAGATCGACAATATTTAACACAATCAATTCATTGCACTGCTAATACATTTGGAGTCATTATTAAATAAAACAGATTAATTAACCTGAAGTTCTTATACACAACATTTGGGATTGCATAAAAAACTAGAAGCATTTGGCATACACAAATAAACTGTATTGCTGGCAATTTCTGTTGAATTGTGGGCAGTTTTGTGTCGAGTATATTAACCCACTCTCTAATAGTTATGCAACTTTAGGCTGCATTGGACTGACACTGTTGGGCTGTGAAGTGATTTTGGGTGTGCACTGACATGAAAGTGGCAGCATAACTTGTGAGTCAACCTGTGACTCCTGAGCACACTACAGCCTCCAGGATGCTGCCTCATACTGCTTAGGCTTTGTACCAGGTGGAGTATAACTAAGGTGGTCCATTGGTCAAAGTTTATAAATTTAATATGGAGTCTTTTTAATGTCATGAGGATGTAGACACTGTCACCCACAGTCTCACAACATGGAAAAGAAATTGATGGGGGGGCAGCGATCTGAGCTTGCGTATAAAGCATGCATCCTCAGAGCTTCATTCTGGTTCGTACAATGCAAAGTGCAGCCTGCAGTATGATTCCAGTCTTGCCAGTTACAGTTGGCATTTTATAGCTTCTAGTCTGAACACAAAGCAATATGGAGTTGGCAGTGTAGTTAGATGCTGCTGGCTTGCACTGTTGTAAACATGTGCCAGTGTCAAATTTGTACCAGAGTACAGAGGCACCATTATAGCACTTACTCTGTAACTTAGCTTTTGTTTAGTGACTTGGCAAAATTGGGTCGCGCCCCCTTTGGGGTGCTAACTTCGCCGGGGCACTACTTTTAGCTCGAAAAAGTTAGCGCCCCCACGCCCGAAATTCACTGGTAGCACCCAAGAGGGTGGCGGGGCGCTACTGGAAGCCGGAGGTGCATCGCCGCAGGGCGGTAACGGTTACCGCTGCCGCTAACCTCCCACTGAATTTCGCGGGAGGCGTTTGTGGCACGCGCCCAGGCGCTAGTTGCTTTGCGCCCCGTTAGGGCGCTAATGGGAGGCGCAAATCAACCAAATTTTTCCCCCTTGATCTCCTAATCTTAATTTTTTAGTATTCTTGCCTCCATTCACCCTAATTCAACTGCTACCACCCCATCTCATTTAACCTATTGGTCTAACACTGTTACTGATACCCTGTTCCCACCTCTCTTCCCCTAGGAGGCCATAGAATGATGCAGCACAGAAAAGGGGCAGCCTATCGAATCTGTGCTGGTGTTTTATCTCCACATGACCAACCGAGTTTAATCTCAATCTTATGCTTGCTCCCCAAACCCTGTAATGTTCTTCATTTTCAAACAGCTATCTAATTCCCTTTCAAAACAATTTATGGTTTTTGCTTCAACAATAGTTTCTGGAAGAGAATGCTGGATTTTTACCACCTTCTGTGCAAATAATTGTTTTCTCTCCTTCCCTTTAATTTTTATTGTGATTATCTTAAATTTGCACCGTCTTGTTATATACCACCAACCAGAAACAATCTGCCACTATTTACCTTCTCATAAACCTTCATAATCTTAAAAGCCTCTATCAGGTCACCCCTTAACCTTCTCAGCCCGACTGAAAACTTCTCTAATTTGTCAAGTCTCTCTTTATAGCTATAACCTCTTATCTCTGCAAACATACCAGTGAATCTACACTGCATCTTTTCCATTGCTTTTATATCCTTTCTATAAAGGGGGACCTAAAATTGTAGACAATACTCCTAGAGTTGCCTAACTAGGATTCAACATCATCTCCTTGCTTTTGCATTCAATGCTTCTAGCTACAAATTGCCTTCAGACCACTGATACCCTAGGATGCTCTAAGAAAACTCTGCCATCCTGTTATTATATTCTTAAGTAAGTTTTCAATGTGGTAAATATAGACCACAACCAGGAATTATTAGCACAGTATAAAAATATCACCTTAAAATGTTGGCTGTGGCTTTCCTTTCTTGGGGTAGAAGATCGTGATCACGCATCACTTCCTCCAACAAATTTACAACGTTTGACTTCAGTTCACGGTTCATTTCGAAATCCTGAGCAATTAGAAAATAATAAACTCGTTAGTATTCATAGGTGGGTGTCCACATTTTGCCAGCAAATCCTTTTATGAAAATCTCTTGATATTTTTATCTGTGTAAACATTCCCTCACAGTCAATTATTTCTCAGTGTTGAAGAGGAAGGTTCATATTTATTGAAGATTTTACCGATACAGCTCATTATTAAGAACATTTCTTTCTCGCAGCCCAATGCACATCTACCATCAACACCACATCGCAAGAACAATCTAACTCAACTTTGTCAACTTTTCCAAGACCTAAAGGCATTTTTCATTTTGTTAAAAACACAGGCAAGCATTGAAGAAGAAAATGTCACTCAGTTATTTGGCCAGTTCCTTCTGAAGGACAATGTACACATCTACCCTATGATGGATTCTGCCTCACACATTTAATCAGAGTAAAAACTTTGCAAAGTTTCTCCATGATCACCAGAATTGCAGGAGGTCTATCCCTCCCTATTTCTCTACTATTCAAATACCTTACGTTGATCAACCAGTTGTGCATATCCAACATTTTTTTTTCATTTCAGATTTCCAGAATTCACAATTTTTCTCCACTATTCAACCACAACTAGTTACATTCTACTGATTTTTCCTTAATTAGAACAGCACAGGAATGATCATATTCTGCTAGAATATCCCAGTTCATACTCAGTAGCACAGGTGATGTGATGTTTGGTGCCCAAAGCACTGGGTGTCCGTTTTCTAAATTATGGGGTGCTGAGGCCCGAAGCATACAAAGCTCTCAATGATACCAATGCTCATTAATGTGATCCAAACGTGTTTCAGACAATTGGCACACCAATTATGTGCCCGGCTCATGCAAATAGCAGGAGGTTCCCGTAATATGAATGCAGGCCCTGAACAGCTTTCCATTAGTTAAGTGCCCATACGAAATAGGTGTTGCAAGGAAAACTCTTCTCTTCAACTGGATCCTTGCTCTAAAAGGTACATTGTTGTTTTTAGTATATGTTTGCAAATTTGCTATATTACTGTTGTTGAACAGAGGAAGGTAGGGATACCTGGAGTTTTCCTGACAGATTCTTAAAGCTGTACAACATTTGCAATCCCTATGGACATATACTTCTATTTGCAGATTTTGGAGGAGGAGTATGACAGGCAGGTGCATTTGCACCTTAGGCGTTCCATTAGAACTCATCCTTATGCTGCTACTATATGAACAGGCCCAAGCTATTCTTTCTGGACATGTCCGAAGACACCTGCATGGGATTTTATGTTTCTCAACTAAGGACATAACAAAGGTATGCACACTTTGCACCCCTTGAGAGCCAGTTGCATTACAGGGATTGCTCTATCAGTGGCCGTATAGGTTACAGCTGCGTTAAACTTTTGTGCAGCAGGCTCTTTCTAAGCAACCATGGGAGATCCCTGTCACATTTCCCAACCTTGACCCCACACTAACGCAGGTCACTCATGTATTGTTTGCCAGGGACAGTGAATTGAAACGTAACAAGCAGCAGAAAAGGCTGCCATTCTACAAATTCTGCATGTGAATGCCTGTTAAACTGGTAACTCCCATGCTTCTTTCAACCTCCAGCAGAAAATGGCGCCTGCATTAGTGAACGACCACAAAGACTATGGGGATGGCTGCTCAGAGTCCAAGGACATGCACCGCAGTTGTTGCTTATGACACCAATGTGTAACCCAAGGACAAGAGCTAAGAATACATGACATGTGGCACATGCTCCCACCAGGGTCTTACTGAGCACACCACAGACATCCTCAAGCAGTGATTAAATGCCTGTACAGATCAGGGGGAGTGCTACAGTAAAGTTCACCAGATATTGTTGGAGCCACAAAAATTGAAAGAGTATTAACTTGACCAAAAGTTAGTAATTGGATATGTTAACAGCTAACAATAATGATTCTGAAGGGTTAGTCTTCCAAAAACAAGATGGAAGGATTGGAGAGCATAGGCAATGGGTAAGCACAGCCACAAGTTATACTGGCAGCCCACACATTCTGTCGTGAATGTGAAATTGCAATGTTCAACATTCAGTGAAAACTGCTTGGTCATGCTCATTCATACAAAGTCTGGCTGGTTATCAATGGATCTGAGAGGGATAAATTTTTACAAATCTGTGCTCCCGGTTGGCAGCCACACCAGTCAGAACACATATCATAAATTCAGGTGTGAGCTGCCCATGATTTAATGCCCATTAAAATGAATGCACGGCCAAATTTCTGATAAAGGCTGGTGGCGAATGATGTTCCCTGCCGCCAGCGTGGACTTGTAAAAATTACCCACAAGGTGCCTCTGGAATTACAGCACCATAGAAATTTAATTTCAGCGGAATCAATTTTTGCAGTTAAAAGCTCTCTGTAGTAGGATAAATTTATATGAAAAAAATCACATATCAAGTCAACCACAATAACCTTTGCCCAAGGCAGGAGGCTACCTAATAATCTGGAATGTACTTATCTCCTGAATGGAACAAAGCAGAATTTAATCGCATGACCCTGGTGTTATTTTTTCACACTGTCTTAACTACAATATGGTCAAATTGCACCTTGAGATAATAGTAACAAGCACATTAATAAAATGCTTCTGCTTTTATAGCAAAATCCAACTAATATCATACAGTACGATTTCAACCCCCTAAGGAAAATCCTAGAGCTATTGTCAACGGTGTGATAACTATAAGCATTGGAGTAATATCCACAGATCACCCTGTGTACACAGAATACACTCCGCTTAAGACCCAGGTCCTGACTTGGTGCTGTTACAAATAAAATATTCATAGTGCATGAGACAAAATAACATTTTTTTTTTTAAAAGGCACAGAATTACCAAAATGCCAGGCCTGCTTTGAAAGCTAATTGGCATGCATGGAAAGAGGGACACCACTGTAGTAATTGTAATTTTCACCATTCACTATCATTCCTGCTATGATCATAGAACCATTAATGTAGAGTTGCAAACTATTAGTAAAAGTTATTTCCTACATTACAACAGTGATTGCGCATCAAAAGTACTTCATTGGTTGTAAAGCATTTTGGGACAATCAATCAATCTACAATAGCAAAATACTGCGGATGCTGGAAATCTGAAATAACAACAGAAAATGCTGGAAATACTCAGCAGGCCAGGCAGCATCCATGGAGAGAGAAACAGAGTTAACGTTTCAGGTCTGGGACCCTTCATCAGAACTGGAAAATGCAGGAAATGTAACAGATATTAAGCAGGTGCAGAGACAGGGCGGGGGGTGGGGTGGTTAGGAGGGGAGGAAGGAATTGAAAGAACATACTGGCCCAGAAATTCGGGTCGGGGGCTTCCCATGGGTGTAAGCCCCCGATCTGCACTTACCTTGCACGCTGGCAGTTGAGCTGTTGGGCCCCGTGGAATTCCAATCCGGGGCCTGACCCAGCTGCCAGCGCGCAGTGCTTGCGTGTCCCAGGGGCGCAGTTAGTTCGATGTGTCCCCTGGGATCATGTGGGCCATGGGCAGCCAATCGGAGGAGGAAAAAGCCCATTCATAAGATTGACAGGAAGACCTGTCAAGACTTATAAATACTATGGCCCCAAAAGAGCAGTAAACCTTCAAATAATTTTTTTTTTTTAAATCACACTTTTTAAATAAACTATAAATTACATTAAATAACTATTTAAACAATAATTTAAATTTTTGAAAAAATAATTTTATATTATAACGGGGCTAAAAATAAACTTACCTTGCTTTAAAGTATTTAAAAATAATAAACCTGTGGAAAAAATGTTTTAATTTTAATTAATTGACCACTTACCTTGTAAAAAGCAGGTCTTACGCCTGCTTTTTAAATTTCTAAATTCTAAAGACTTACCCTCCCAGAGAAACCTGTAAAAAAAACGTAAGTTCAAAGCGCACGCGCAAACTCCCCCACGCACGTGTTCGACCTCTGAACCCCTGCTTTCAGAGGAACGGAAGTGCCGGTTTCCCGCGCATGCGCAGTGCATGCAGAAAACTGGCACTTCCATCGGGCCCACGCGTGAGTACCCCGTGCGTACTCACGCGTTGGAACCCGAATTTCTGGGCCAGTGTGAAAATGTTGCAAATGGGACTTTCAATTCCTTCCTCCCCTCCTAACCCCCCTTCATGGATGCTGCCTGGCCTGCTGAGTATTTCAGCATTTTCTGTTGTTATTTCAATCAATCTTTCCTTCTTTCTCTATCCAATTGTATAATGAGTTCCAAACAGTCACTCAAATCCACCTGCCATTGTTTGGTGATTTAGCCACCAGGCTGCTTGAAATCAGACTCCGTCTGCCACTATAAATACTGCAATTTCATAAACTCTGACTGCCCTGGAACCAAACTCTTTTGGTGGAAAGTTAAAAATAACTGCAGCTGCCAGCCCAGGCACAACTCCTGGTCTAGTTAGTTGATCTCAACCAGGGCAACAGTAGAGGTGCTACATGTGGCCTCAGTGTGCTGGGGCTAGGGAGGAGAAAAATACCCTGAGCAAAGGCTTCCTCTTTGCACTAAATGTGGCTACAAGGTAAACACACAGAAACAATGGGCCTAATTTTGTGGATCGTGCGGGAAATGGGCGGGTTCCCCGAATGTGGGGTTCCGACCCGAAAAAAAATGGGTCAGCCAGCTGCACGCAATTTTCCCTCAAGTGTCCAATTAAGTTCCAGCGTGTGGGCTGCCTTGCTAATTGTCCATTTCCAGTCAGAAAGCCCCACAATATGATGTCATCATTCGTGGTGCTTTCAAGGTCCACAGCAAGCACTGCATCCTCTGAAGGCTTCCAAACGAACCATGCAGGATGGCAGAGGAGCCTGCAGCAGCTGTGGCCAGTGCCAGACCCCAAGCTGCCTCCAAATTCGACGAAGCTTCACTGCAGGCGTTATTGGATGGGGTTAGGGCCCACAGGGAGGTCCTCTTCCCTAGGTCAGGGAGGAAGAGGCCTCCCACTGAGACCAAGGCTGCATGGATGCAGGTGTCAGCAGATGCCAACTCGCTGGGAGTCACCAGAAGAACCTTGGCATTACATCTCTAACTCCTTCCTTGACTCCCCCACAATACCATCCAGAGCCCCCGTCCTCACAGTGGAGGAGGAAGAGGCTGTGCAGCCAGACTCCTCAGAGGAAGCTCCAACCTCTGAGGGCGCAGCGTCAGCAGAAGTAAGCGCACCCAGCACCAGCGCAGACACTCACACCTCAGGGGGACCTTCGGGACATAGAGTAGTGTTGTCACCTGGTGTTTCACAGCTCACAAGTGAGCCTCAGCAGATTCTGGAGACAGGGACAGCAGTGGAGAGTCCTCGTCGGAGGGCGCAGGACTCTGCCAGCTCAGCTCAGCTGTGCTGCATGTCGCCCCTCTGCCTCTGGGTCCATCTGCAAGAAAAGAGGTGATGGATCTCCATGCACAGATGCAGCAGTCTCTGGCAGGTTTTGTCTCCAGGGTCGCTGCGAGTGTGGAGCGAATGGAGGAGTCCATAACGACCATGAGCAGAACCTTTGTGGAGTCATTGGCACATGAACGCATCACCATGGAAAGGTTGGCAACCTCCATGGAGGAGATAAGTCGCCAGGGTATGGAAAACATGGTGAGTGCTCATAAGAGAATGACATCTCTTGAGGAGCGATGGCTATCTATTGAACAGAGAAACCAGACCTTCATGGAAGTCCTTCTGAGTAGGACTGCCAGTGCAGAAACGGGTCCCCATGGCCCCCTAATGCGCAGCAAGGTGCTCTCAAGCCACTTCCAAGCGCTAGCCCCTTCTGGCCTGTGCAACTTCAGGTGAGTGAGCAGCAGCCTGGTGCTCCTGTTGCTGATCCTGCTGTTCTTGGTTCTGCTGCCGCCACCTCTGCTGCTGGAGATCCTCTAATGGCAAGAAGGGAAGAAAAAGGTGTCCCATGCTTCTGGTAGATGCCTCTGCTGAGGAAGCGCTGAGTGAGGGTGACAAGAGGGGCTTCCCAGGAGCTCACATTGGAGAAGTGTGTGAGGCTCCAACCTTCCACAGCTGTACCTAAGCCTTGAACAAGTAGTCCCAAGCCTGCAACAGCAAGGTCCTGCAACCTACAAATGCTCTCCGTTTAAATCTCAGCTTTCCCGAATGACCTGCAGCTGAGAGCAAGCAAGCCGGGATGCTTCATGCCAGGTTTCATCAGCGGGGTTCCCCGCAGGCGTGTTTAGCGTGGGGAACCCTTGAAAATAGCAAGGGCCCCTTAAAATGGCATTAAACATGCCAATAATTGCTGATTAGGGTCCCGACGGCCAGTCCCGCCAGCAGCGGGCGGGACTGAGTCGGCTCGCAGAGAAATGGTGGCCCGAAAGTCGGACGGGGCAGGGAATCAGGCGGGGGGGGGGGGGGGTCGCGACCCCCCAATTCTGCGATTTTCGGCCCCCGCCCGCCTGAAAACCCGCCCGACGGTTGGCAGTAAATCGGGCCCAATGTGTTTATGATTTTGCTACACCAAGTGCACAGAGGAAATCTGTACCTGGATCAGGCCTGATCCTCATGAGAATAGAACACTGATCCAAACTGCTCTTCGGGGAGCAGTTTCCACTAAAGTAGCGAGGTTATGCTGCCATAATTCAGACAGAAGAACTTTTCCTGCCCTCACTGTATCAACATTCCATGAGAGCATCATGATAATAACACTGATCAAACCTGTCTAGACGTTATACCCACAACGGGCTGTAAAACAAATGTTACCAAAAGATGTCACGCTCAATGCTGACATTAAACCAACATATTCTTACCACTGTCCAGGGCCCCAAACACCCCTTCCAGGTGAAACAGCGATTTACTTGTACTTCTTGTAATTTAGTATACTGTATTCGCTGCTCACGATGTGGTCTCCTCTACATTGGGGAGACCAAACGCAGAATGGGTGACCGCTTTGCGGAACACCTCTGTTCAGTCCATAAGGGTGACCCCGAGCTTCCGGTCGCCTGTCATTTTAATTCACCGCTCCATTCCCACTCGGACCTCACCGTCCTTGGCCTCTTGCATTGTTCCAATGAAGCTCAACGTAAGCTCGAGGAACAGCACCTCCTCTTTCGATTAGGCACGTTACAGCCTTCTGGACTCAACATAGAGTTCAACAATTTCAGACCATACCCTCTGCCCCTATCATTTTTTTTTCATTTTTTTTTTTTCTCTCTCCCACATGGCAGCTCTTTCATTCTGCCATTGCCATTTACACTTCTCTAGAGTCATCTTTTGTTTCTTAACTTGTCCCATTACCATCTCCTTTTGCCTTGCACCATTTCTTAATCTCTAATGACAGGTTGAGGAGAGCATTATGCTGTCAGAAAGGGACTAGGGGAGCGATATTTAAAGGCGACCGCTTCCTGCCTTTTTTTGTCAGTGACATTTTTGCAACCACGCATTCTGAGAGAGAGAGAGAGACTTCTGGAGAGATTCAACGCTGTGTGAAGGAGTTTTGAGTACTGAGCAGCACTTTGCAGGTTTATTTGGATTTGCCCTTCCTTGCTTCACCAGCGTCTCGCTCCTCGGCCTTTGTGCCTTAAGACAGGTGTGAAGCACCTGATTTAGTGCTCCAATCACCTCCAGGGGCGATAAAAGCCAAGTTTGCTGTTGGAGGCGATAATTAGCGCCAGGCGCTAAACTTTGCGCCCGGCCAATAATGGCGCCCCAAATGGGGCGATACCGAATTTTTCCCCCAATGTCTCTTAACCTCTCCTGCCTTCCATCCTATCACAGACCTTCCCTGTTGTTCTTTCCTCCCCTCCCTCCTTTCCCTGCCCCTACACTTGCTTAAAAACCTGTTCCATCTCCAGCTTTTTCCAGTTCTGACGAAAGGTCATCGACCTGAAAGGTTAACTCTGCTTCTCTCGCATTTTCAGCATTTCCAGCATTTTCTGTTTTTATTTCAGATTTCCAGCATCTGCAGTGTTTTGCTTTTTTATATTCTTACAACTCCCTGCTAAAGTTTGAAACATTGCTGATATCTTTCATTATCCATGGTTTTTTACACAGCGTAAGATTCCAAACAATAAATAAGTAACATCATTGACTTTTCAGAGTGGCCTGAAAGTTTTGTCTCATGATTTTCCTTTTTTGTTTGCTTTCCCCTAATTTCCTCCACTCCTCTCCCTTGTGGCATTAACTCACACAGGCTTGGGTACAGTCCTGTGGTTGACACTGCTGTCCAGTCACCATTGGCAGGTTACTTGAGACCTTCATGAAAACTCAGGGTTTTGACAAAGGGTTTATGTCTGAAGTGTTAACTTATCCTTTCTCTTTACAGATGCTGACAGACCTGCTGTGCTTTTCCAGCAATTTTCTTTCCAATTTCCATCATTTGCCTCTTTTTTTAACCATCCTGCTTTATATGTCTCAGTTCCACGCTGGCTAGTACATTCACCAACTAAGACATCACAAGGCTTTCTGGGCAATACAAAAGTATCGAAAGCCATTGGTTTCTCGTCAAATAACACATGCATACGCTTGGTTCCTACACATGGATTTTTTGTAACTCTTAAGAGCATTAATAATTCATTAATATTTGACCTTTGCATGCCAGCCCTTAAAAGGCAGCCTTGGCATCCAGCATTCAAAGAGGATAAATGGCAGGAAAGATGGCAGAGGCTGTGTTTTCCTCATTTCAATGTTTTACATGCACCCACCCAAAAGTACTGCTCGGCCTATCTCGTGAAATTAAATGGGGGGAGGGGTCTACATATGTTTCTTAATGAGTTCTTCAAAATCATACAAATTATAAATAAAACAAAAGTCGCTTGGTATGTTGGTCTCTGTGAATAAGGAAAATGATTTAAAAACTGCAAGTTTTGTAGCTCTTAAGATTAATGCACATTTTCAGTTTACTGGGCGTTATTTGTTTCTATGGTTGATTATAAGACCATTCTCATGTGACGGGCGACATCAAAATTGATCCCATCTTAAGTTCAGTTACTACTACAATATTTTTTCGATTCTTGGCTCCTTTCTAATCTGATTGCATCGCAGCATCGAGGAAAGCTGAGAGTGTACTAGCGCCACAAGGTATTGTCAAATTGTCAAAAGTATTTCCACGCTCACAGAGCAGATCTGACATACTTGCCCTAAAATTTCTGGCAATTACAATTTTCTGCTGCAGGTTTTGAGTGGCCACTGCAGAAGTGGCTGTCAAACTCCTGTTCAAACAAAGCAACAGCGCCTCTAATTAATTTGATTCCGTCAAAGGCTTGGCTAGCATTCTAGAATAAAAGACATAATCCCTCGAGGGTTTTAATGCAGGATAGACACCACCTTGCTCCATCTCTTATTTTTGTAGTAATTAGATCAGATAAGGCAAAGAGACTTCAAATATCATAACTCTTGGGAAAAAAATTCCTAATTTGCATAGGATGTTATCTGTCAGCCAATTTGAAATCAGTACAGATATCTAAAATAAATATTAAAATATATTCTTTTTTTCCTGGTGAAGCAACTAATGCCTCCTCATGAAATTTTTTGAGCTCAGGAACTGTCAGATGTACATTGGAGCATTTTTACTCTAATGAGCCAATTACACTGCAATTTCTGTGTCAATGTAATTACATCAACACAAAACTTGCAGTGTAACTGACAAGTGAACCTGCCAAACTGACCGTTCTGATGTTGGGTTATCCCCCAAAATATTAACTTGTCTTTTCTCTTTACAGAGGATGACAGAGGGTGCTGCATATTTGCAGCTTTTTCTGGTTTAGTGGCAGAGCAGTAATATTTTACCTATGTTCTGTGTGACATAGTTATGAGTGATTTAGTTCCTATGGTCCAATCTGGAGTACAGTTTATACCAGATTCACTGGGGCTAAAATTGGTCTTCTGTGGTAGCGCAAAACAGGCAAAAGCGAATCGGCAGCCTGTTTTACAGCCACATGGTTTTCTTTTCCATTGAAGCCAATTCGTTATCGCCTGTTTTGTGCTACTGCAATTTCACCCTAATAAATCCCCTGGACCTGATGACGAACATCTATGGGTTTTGAAAGAGTTGGCTATCGAGATAGTGGATGCACTGTGGGTTGGTTGTCATTTTCCAAAATTCCCTAGATTCTAGAACGGTTCCCGCGGATTGGAAGGTAGCAAATGTAACCCCACTATTTAAGAAAGGAGGGAGAGAGAAAATGGGGAACTACAGATCAGTTAGCCTGACATCAGTAGCATGCTAGAAATGCTAGAATCTATCAGTAAGGACATGGTAACAGGGCACTTAGAAAATAATAATAGGATTGGGCAGAGTCAACACGGATTTATGAAAGGGAAATTATGTTTGACTAATCTGTTAGAGTTTTTTGAGGTTGTAACTAGCAGAATAGGTAAGGGGGAACCAGTGGATGTGGTGTATTAGGATTTTTAGAAGGCATTCGATAAGGTGCCACACAAGAGGTTATTAAACAAAACTGAGGCTCATGGGATTGGGGATAATATACTAGCATGGATTGAGGATTGGTTAACAGACAGAAAACAGAGAGTAGGAATAAACGGGTCATTTTCGGGTTGGCAGGCTGTAACTAGTGGGGTACCACAAGGATCAGTGCTTGGGCCTCAGCTATTCACAATCTACATCAATGATTTGGATGAGGGGACCAAATGTAATATATCCAAGTTTGCTGATGATACAAAGCTAGGTGGGAATGTAAGTTGTGAGGAGGATGCAAGGAGGCTTCAAGGGGATATAGACAGGCTAAGTGAGTGGGCAAGAACATGGCAAATGGAAAATAATGTGGAGAAATGTGAAGTTATTCACTTTGGTAGGAAAAATAGAAAAGCAGGGTATTTTTAAATGGTGAAAGATTGGGAAATGGTGTTCAGAGGGACCTGGGTGTCCTTGTACACAAATCACTGAAAGTTAACATGCAGGTACAGCAAGCAATTAGGAAAGCAAATGGTATGTTGGCCTTTATTACAAAGGGATTGGAATTTGAGTATAAGAGTAAAGGGGGGGAAATTAAGTTGCGCCCCCTTTGGGGCGCTAACTTTGCTGGGGCGCTACTTTTAGCGCCCTGAAAAAATTAGCGCCCCCACGGCCGAAATTCAACAGTAGCGCCCCAAGAGGGAAGCGGGGTGCTACTGGAAGCGCCCCGCCTCCCTCTTGGGGCGCTGTGAGTGAATATCGCGGTGCTGCGGCACGTTACGCCGTGGTATTGCAGGCCTTCCTCCCCTTCTTAAAGGGGAGGGGCCTAGTGCAGCACGACCCGGGGCCCAGCTGGGCCACCAGGGATCGGAGTGCCGGCAAAAGAGCCCAGCACTCAAGAGAAGTACCGGGCTCACGGAGCGCAGCCGGCACTCTGCGGGGGGGGCTGAAGAGGAGGCCGGGGACAGCAGAGGGGGCAGGCGCTGGCAGGCGGCCAGCAACAAAAATGGCTGCCAGGCACCGCCCCTTTAATTTGCGCCGCCCCGGCTGCAGGTAGATCCCCCTGACACCCTTGGACATAGCGTCCAGCGGTAAGTCGGGGGTGCTACCGAAGATCGTGGCCGGGGCACGAGCGGGGAGCTGCGCACAGTGGTGACTTGATTGTTGGCGGCGCAGTGCCGCGGGGCACTAACGGGAGGCACAAAGCAACCGAATTTTTAGGCCAAGACGTCTTACTGCAATTATATAGGGCCCTGGTGAGACCACACCTGGAGTATTGTGTACAGTTTTGGTCTCCTTACCTAAGGAAGGATATACTTGCCATAGAGGGAGTCCAACGAAGATTCACCAGACTGATTCCTGGGATGGGGGGATTGTCCTAGGAGGACAGATTGAGTAGACTAGGCCTATATTCTCTAAAGTTTAGAAGAATGAGAGGTGATCTCATTGAAACATACAGAATTCTTACAGGGCTTGACAGGGTAGATGCAGGGAGGATGTTTCCCCTGGCTGGGGAGTCTAGAACCAGGGGTCACAGTCTCAGAATAAGGGGTCGGCCATTTAGGACTGAGATGAGGAGGAATGTCTTCACTCAGAGGGTGCTGAATCTATGGAATTCTCCACCCCAGAGGGCTGTGGATGCTCAGTTGTTGAGTATATTGAAGACAGACATCGATAGATTTTTGAATATTAAGGGAATCAAGGGATACAGGGATAGTGCAGGAAAGTGGAGATGAGGTAGAAGATCAGCCATGATCTTATTGCATGGTGGAGCAGGCTCGAAGGGCTAAATGGCCTATTCCTGCTCCTATTTCTTATGTTCTTATGTTCTAATACTGTATCAAACTTTATAGTGTAAGTGGGGTTTAGTATGAATTAGGACTTAGATAGTGAGCTTGCGTCCACTTTCAGCCATCTGTTCCTCATGTTGTTTAGCCTTGTTCTAGCAACCACCTGACACCTGGAGCTTATCCCCCCCAACAAGTTATTTACAAGACATAACTAGACATCAAGGCCCGGGGGATACCAAAATCAGAAAAGGAGTACTGCAAGAAGTGCAGAACCCTAATATGAATATGGCATTCATTACTTTAAATAGTTCTGGCACGCGCTCTGGATGCCTATGGAGAAGCCCGATGTAATATGGTGGCGGCGCACTTCCAGCTTGAAATGAGCATGCGCTTCCTGCCCGCCATATTGGAGGTTTAGGTGCTCATTTAGCGGCCAAAAGATGGGCGCAACACAATCGAATTTCTAGGCCCTAGTTGTTGACCAACACTTTAGGGGCAAAATTAGGTGCCTTTGCACCTCCCGTTGGCGCTAACGGGGTGCAAATGGCTTTGCGACTGGGTGTGGCGCTGACATATTTGGCAGGAGTTTTGCGGTGGCGCTATGGCGTTGCGCCCCAATCTCCTTCACCCGGAGAGCATGACATCATTGCCATGTGCATCATCCTGGTAATGCCCCGGACCCGAAATTGACTTCCACCCCCTGCAATAGCGCCCATCGAAAACACTGACAGATGCAGGAGGCGTGCATCGGGCAGCTGGCCGCTTCAGGGGCAATGATTAAAGGCGAGCTGGCTGAGGTCAGTAAAAAAAGACTTACCTTTGTTGTTCCAGTTTTTTCACAGGTTCCTGGATATAGTAATCTGGGATGTTATGATTAAGGTTATCCACCAGGTGGTGCTGTAGCCAATGCTGCTGCTAAGGTCAGAGGTTTACTTCCTGTCAAGGTCAGAGGTTTGCTTCCTGTCAAGGTCAGCAAAGGTGGAATGCCAGGATGCAGGCATGATGTTTGTTACTCTGTTTGTTAATAAAATACTCGTACTAGTTCCAAGATATCACCTCTTCGAGTTCTTGTTCCACTACATTGATTTATCACATTTGGCGATGAGGTAAAAAGGACCCTGGATAAAGAAGAGAAGTCTGCCAGGACTTTTAAACAACAAAATCACGAGCTAAAGTTAGCTACCAGTTGGAAGAGAGCATGGCTGCCACGGTAGGAACGGTTTCCGCTTTTGATAGTCAAGCACAAACCTGGGAGGAATACTGTGAAGTGTTGGGTTATTTTTTCGAAGCAAATGAAATAAATTATGCCGGAAAAAGGAAAGCCATTCTGCTTAGTTCAGTGGGAAGCCAGACCTACAATTTGATGAGGAATCTGCTCAGTCCTGAAAAGCCTGGAGACAAATCATTTGTTGAATTAATGGCTTTGCTAAAAGAACATTTCAACCCTAAGCCTAGTGAGATTGTACAGCGGTTCAAGTTTAATTCAAGGAACAGGAAAGAGGAAGAGAGCGGAATGGACTATGTAGCGGTGTTGCGTAAATTAGCACAAGATTGCAATTATGGGAACAACCTGAAGGAAATGCTGCGAGATAGGCTAGTTTGTGGAATTATGGACGACCGAATGCAGCGTAGATTATTATCCGAGACTGGGCTTACTTATGAAAAAGCATTGGAACTTGCTCAAGCCATAGAGACAGTGAACCGACATGTAAAAGAAATACAGGATTCAGACAGGGCTAATGCTATGCAAGTTGCAGGTCAGGTTGTTGTGCACAAGTTGAACATGCGTCAGAAACCACAACGTGAGCATGTGAAGGCATGTTATAGATGCAAGGGTGATCACCTGGTGAGTGAATGCCAGTTTCTGGAGGAAAAGTGCAACAAGTGTGGGAAACAAGGACACATAAAACGAGCTTGCAGGGCAAAATCATCTGTGGAGGAATCCAAACCAAAAGGGGAGGACAGCAAAACCAAGGGAGAGAAGTGAAAAAACATGGAGCACACCACATCAGCGGGGAAGCTGAGGAAGAAGAGGACATGTTTATAGTGTATAGCATGTTAGAGAACATTCCAAAAGTGGCTCCTATCACATTGCAACTGACAGTAAATGACTCTAAGGTGAACTTTGAAGTGGATACAGGGTGCGGCGTGACCATAATGAACAAGGCAGAGTACTCAAAATTGTGGAACCGTGCAAAAGTTCCAGAGTTAAAGCCTTGCTCCCTGCATCTTAAAACATATACAGGTGAATGAGTAGCGACATTAGGTACAGCTAATGTAACTGTGCAACACAGGGACACAGTGGAACAGCTACCTGTAGTTATAGTATCGGGTACTGGACCAAACCTGTTAGGTCGGGGCTGGATAAAATAACTTAAATTAGACTGGGGAGCAGTACATCAAATAGATGCAGGCAAACAGTTGACTTTGCAAGAAGTGTTGAGTGAACATGAGAATATGTTCAAGGAGGAACTTGGCACATTTAATGGCCCCCCAGCTAAGATTTATGTAGACAAGGAGGCACCGCCAAGGTTTTTTAAACAACGACCTGTGCCTTATGCCATGAAGCCAAAGGTAGATGCTGAGCTTGACCGTCTATTGAGAGAGAACATACTGGAGCCGGTGAAATATTCGGAATGGGCAGCTCCCATAGTACCTGTTTTAAAACCGGACAATTCGGTAAGACTCTGTGGAGACTATAAATTGACAGTCAATCGGGTGTCCAAACTAGAGCAGTATCCTATTCCCAAAACAGAGGATCTCTTTGCAAACCTGGCTGGAGGAAAGAAATTCACAAAGTTGGATATGAGTCATGCCTACTTGCAGATTACACTGGATGACGAATCAAAGAAGTATGTCACCATAAATACACACAAGGGCTTGTTTACATATAACCGCTTACCGTTTAGTGTCTCATCTAGTCCAGCTATCTTCCAGAGGACAATCAAAGGTGTACTGCAAGGGATTCCACATGTTTCCATCTATCTGGATGACATTCTGGTGATGGGAAGAACCGACCAGGAGCATCTGAGCACTCTGAGAGAGGTACTACAGAGATTGGAGAGGGCAGGGTTCCGGCTCAAGAGGAGTAAGTGCACTTTCCTGGGGAATGAGGCAGTGTTCCTGGGACACAGAGTGGACGCCACCGGGCTCCATCCACTCAAGGAGAAGGTACAAGCACTGCAGGACGCCCCTGCTCCTACAAATGTGACTGAGTTAAAAGCTTACCTGGGACTGCTGAACTATTATAACAGGTTTTTACCAAACTTGTCAACTGTGTTAGCACCTCTTCACACACTACTGCGCAAGGAGACACAGTGGCAGTGGGGAGAGGAGCAGGGGGTTTCATTTGAACAGTCCAAGAAACTGATGCTGTCGTCGGATGTGCTGGTTCACTACAGTGCAGAGAAAGACATCATTCTCTCTTGTGACGCTTCACCTTACGGGGTGGGGGCAGTTCTTTCACACTGCATGGATGATGGAACTGAAAGACCAATAGGGTTTATGTTCCGAACTCTAACACCAGCGGAAAAAAACTATTCCCAGTTAGACAAAGAGGGGTTAGCAGTAATGTTTGGGTTACAGAGGTTCCACAAGTACATATATGGCAGGAAGTTCACCATATGCACCGATCATAAACCTCTTCTCTCTCTTTTCAATGAAATGAAAGCAGTTCCACAGATGGTGTCACCCCGGATCCAGAGGTGGGCAGTGACGTTGCGGGCATATGAGTATGTCATCGTCTACAAGGCGGGCAAGTACCATGGGAACGCAGATGCCTTGAGCCTTATTCCACTGCCAGGCACACCTATCCGTGCAGCTCCAGAGGACAGAGTTTTGATGTTGGAGGACACTGACACAGCACTTGTGACTGCAGAGCAAGTAAGAACATGGACAGGTAAAGATCCAGTACTGTCTAGAGTTCGAGAATATGTGGTGAGGGGATGGCCACAGCATCCAGAAGGGGCTGACTTCACACCCTACAGTGTCAGGAAAACAGAGCTGAGTGTGCAGGGTGGTTGCGTGTTGTGGGGAGCACGAGTGATTATTCCACAGCCAGCACGACAGTCTATCCTAGAGCAACTACATCAGTGTCATCCTGGGGTCTCGCGTATGAAAGCCTTGGCTAGGAGTTACTTGTGGTGGCCAAAGCTAGATGAGGAGATAGAAAATCTAGTCAAGACATGCAGCACTTGTCAGGAACACCGGAAGGCACCAGCAGCGGCTCCTCTCCACCCCTGGGAGTGGCCGGATAAACCATGGAGAAGATTGCACTTAGATTATGCGGGTCCATTCATGGGGAAGATGTTCCTCATAATCATTGATGCACATTCCAAATGGATGGATGTTTATCCTGTAAATTCTGCTTCCGCCACTACTACTATAGACTGCCTGCGTCGGAGGTTCAGTAATCAAGGGCTACCGGAGATCGTGGTGAGTGACAATGCCACTTGTTTTGTGAGTACAGAGACAAAAGAGTTCTTGAGAAAAAATGGCATAGTGCAGGTGACCTCGGCTCCATATCATCCGTCCTCGAATGGACTTGCAAAGAGAGCCGTACAAACATTTAAGGAGATGATGAAAAAAAGTGCAGAAGGGAGTTTAGCAGCCAAAGTGTCACGGGTTCTGTTCAGCTACAGAATAACACCTCAATCCACCACAGGACTCCCTCCTGCTGAGATGTTATTAGGTCGTAGACTACGCTCCACTCTTGACCTTGTCCACCCAGACCTAAAAAGGAAAATGGAAAACAGACAAAACAAACAAAAAGAGAACCATGACAAAAGAACAAAGAGCCGAAGTTTTGGAGAAGGAGATGCGGTCCTTACCAGGAATTTCAGTTATGGACCAAAGTGGATTCCTGGCTTCATAGACTCAATGACAGGTCCAGTATCATGCAAGGTCATGTTGGGAGATGGTAGGGTAGTACGCAGACATGTAGATCAGATACTTCCCAGACAAGGAGAAATTGAAATGAAGGTTCCAGGTGCAATGACTGAAGACAGGGTTGCCCCCAGTTATCCAAGTGCATCTGTGGTGCCACCCCCAGGGACAGAGACAATTCCACAGGAACCTATTCGTCAAGAGGAAACCATCATTGCAGAGTCAGATACTCTGAGCACTGCTCAGGAGCAGCTGGTGGCTTCACCACAAACAAGCAGGGACTTTACTGTTAGACGTTCACAAAGGACTCGCAAGCCACCAGAGAGATTGATACTGAACTGTTAGATTCGTCAAGTATGGAACATGATGAATGGAGACTCCTTATGTGACCCTCAGGAATGGTTGTCTGTTAAGAAATTCATACTGAAATCTTAAGGGAGGAGGGATATAGTAATCTGGGATGTTATGATTAAGGTTATCCACCAGGTGGTGCTGTAGCCAATGCTGCTGCTAAGGTCAGAGGTTTGCTTCCTGTTAAGGTCAGAGGTTTGCTTCCTGTCAAGGTCAGAGGTTTGCTTCCTGTCAAGGTCAGCAAAGGTGGAACGCCAGGATGCAGGCATGATGTTTGTTACTCTGTTTGTTAATAAAATACTTGTACTAGTTCCAAGATATCACCTCTTCGAGTTCTTGTTCCACTACATGGATTTATCACACTGCCCATGCTCGATCAGCCTGACACGGGATCGCGGCTGCCTCAGTGGTCCAGGTAGATACGTTTTAAATTGCAGAGCCTGCAGCGATGGTCCTTCCCTTTAAGGGAGGGAAGGAGCCTTTGAACACGACAGCGCTGCACGGCCCAGTGTGCATCGCTGCTGAAGTCTCTGCCCCGCTCTCCGACGTTAGCGCCCTAAGAAGGAAGTGGAGCGCTTGATTTAGCTCTCCACTTCCCTCTTGGGGTGCTAAAACTCAATTTTGTGGTCGCCTGGGTGCTAATAAAGTTAACACCCAGACGATGTTAGCGCCCCAAAATGGTTGATACTGAATTTTTCCCCCTTTGTTTTAGCAGGTCTGAGAATCAGACTCATTTGTCTTGTTTGGAGTCACCAGAACTAATATTGCTCCCTCCACCTGAACCTTCTGTAAAATTCTTGGGATGAGAGAGAATGGAGGGATACAAGCAAGGTATTCAGAAACATTGGGCTGGATTTTGCCAATGGGGAGCTTTTGGAGGCGGGACTCCCACTTGTCGGGTTTTTGTCCTGCCTCCATCGACTTCTGGCCAACCCATGCTATTTTCCCTTGGTTGACCTTGTTAATCCCACCCAGCGGGCTTAGCAGGCCAATTAAGGGGAAGCTGGTTACAGAGAACATCAGCATATGATGTTTCATCTGTCAAAATTTTTTGACAGATGAATTGTCATCTTTTGACAGCTCTGTGAAGCTGTCAAACACTGACATTCTCTGTAGTTTGATGAGTTCTTGAATTAAAGACTCATCAAACCTCTTTCTTTAGCAGAAATTAGATGATTGTTGCATTGGAGAATGCAGCAGCCATCTGTCATCTCTGCCAGTTAGATGCAAGACTCTCTGCATCCCCAACGACTGAAGCCTGCAGGAAGAAACAAAGGTAAGTAAACTTTTTCTAACACTTTCCACTCACCTTACATACTCACCTCTGTACACTTGCACCCATCGCTTACCTTCACAGCGCACTTTTGCACCCCTCCGATCCATACAGACCCACTCCTTGCCTCGGTGACCCTGGCGGGGTTCGTAGCCTTCGGGAAGCCCACACTTGTGTGGGTAAAATAGGGATAATCCTCTTATCTGCCTGTTAACTACCTGTT
The DNA here is from genome assembly GCF_052327205.1 of Somniosus microcephalus. Lineage (NCBI taxonomy): Eukaryota > Metazoa > Chordata > Chondrichthyes > Squaliformes > Somniosidae > Somniosus > Somniosus microcephalus. The sequence goes on from NC_140987.1 coordinate 212,635,244, forward strand.
AACAGGCAGTTAAGTGGCTGTAATCCCCTTCCTGCCTCCAGGAGATGGGACCCGGTGCGGGTGGGCTACCCGCCTCCTGGGAAGATGGCACGGAGGCAGGTTGGGGGTGGGATGGGTACCCGCCCCCAGATTCTGCCATTTTCCCGGCAGTCCCGCCTCCAAACCCACCTCCCCAGGGCTGGCAAGATCGCGCCCTTTCTATCCCAAAAAATTAGGGGTGGTAGAGGGGCTATAGGCATCATCAGATCTATTTCTGAGTAATACCATCCATCAAAGTTGAATATGGACAATGAGTTGTCACTGCATGGAATGCTGCCTTGCTCAAGGGGGGAATTGCTGCATTCTGCAGTCCTCATGAGATGCTGGGTAGCAAACATTTTCTTAAACAATGAAGAGAAGCTGGCACTAATGCTATGTTAGGAATGGTGACTGTCAACTAAATCAAGAAATAATTCTCAGTAAAAAAGATTTGAGAATATACCTTACTTGGAAGCAGAAGTTAAAACAGGAAAAGATGAGACTCTGTTAGAGGCTCTGATTCTTAGTACAGGGCTGGAGCAACCAAAGGTCCCAAAGAAGCACTGTGCTATGGGATGGCAGGTCTAATTTTACTATATGTGGAGGAAAAGTGAATGTGGAAGAAAAACAAATACCTTTCAAAAATACCAGAGAGAACTTTCTGTTATGTATATTACTGTACAACTAGAAATATTAAACCAAGTATGCCTGAAGCAGACATCTCATTGAATTCACTTATCACTAACTCATTATAAATAAATTCATTTTATGGGGCTAATGGAAGCTCTGAAATAGCTCTGTCTCCAACCACTGTAGACACTAAAGTGATCTGATTTTATTTTATTTTTTATACTAGTTTATCAGCGTATTCTGGGAAAGAATAATAATCTCAATATATGGATTATAAATGGCAATAACTTGAGTTATCCTTAATTATCTCTATTAACTAACTGTTACCCCTTTTTATTTAAGATGCAAGTGCTAATCCATTGAGAGGTTTTTGACATAATCACACAATAAAAAAACTTTGCAACATATGCAGCAAAATTAGTTTGAGGCTGTAGTGGCTTTTTAAAATCTCATGTATTGTGGCTTATTTAAGGGAAAACAAATCAAGGCAGTACTGCCTCATATTTGTCACAGTCAGCTCATTTAAATATTTTTCTGGTGTTGCTGATGTATAGGACATGGTGATGTGTTGGGAGTGTCGGGGTGGAATCTGGGAGCTGCTGGTTTCCCGTGGCACATCTCAAACCACTTTCTACCGACACCTGGGTTTACCGCTGTCAACTAAATGATTTTATGCTTTATTCTAATCACACAAAAATGTTTTCACCCGAAGTACACAGTTACCAGGTTCACAGCTCAAATTAAACAGAGCTACCTGCGTGATTTATTAGTCTAACAATCTATCACATTACAACCACATTAAAGAAACATTTTACTTTTTAATCAATCTTCCATCATAATAAATTGCACAAGAAATTTCACAACAGAAAACGATCAGTATACTTCACGGTTCAGAAAAGTGAACAACACGTTGTGGGAAACAGGTTATTTACTTAATGGGAATTGTTTGAATTTGTGTTGTGTACCACTGGTCTAATGCTCTAAAATTCTGTACCTGAGAATGCTTGGAAACCCAGTGTCGAAGGACATTCAAAACACGGTTTGTAGCCGCCCTACGTATTAGAAACTCTTTGTCACACATGCGCTCTGAGTTGTTAAATCCTACAAAAAGGGAAAAAGGACAGTTTTAGTAACAGAACAGAGCTATAAATCATCACCTTTTTATGTATCTGTATCATACCAGAAACAATCCCTTAGAAAAGTTTAGATTCAGGATCAGCCTCTCACTAGCAAGCAGCAATAAGTGCTAGGTGAGGAAATCAACTATAAGGCACAGATTTTCCGTTTAATAAGTCCCATAAATATCGGCCGATGACATATTGGCCCAGAAATATCTGGAAAAATATTGGCGAATTCACGGCGCCTGTCATTATTGGTGCGTAAAAAACCCAACAATTTGTGGTGAAGAAGAGATATGCCAGGAGTTCCGATTCACCACAAATTGCTGGACATTTTGCATCGCTGTGCGCCACCGTTAGCCTCGACAAAACCAAAAAATTTGCAGCCTCACCGTGAGCCTCTGCATTGAAATTAATTGTATGTCATGAAATTGCTGGATTTGCATTGTAAATGTGAATGAATCGCGCCGCTGTCATTAGGGCTGGCAATTCATGTTGTAAGGACCCTGGTCCTGACATGAAACACAAACTTGGAGCCCCAGATAGGGAACAAATGAAGCTGTGGAGTCTCACTCCAGCAGGTAGTGAATTGTTATTAGAGTCTTTTTAAGCTTTATTTTTTGTCTGTTGTGGCAATATTTTTGTGCCAGTCTTGCCATCCACACTCCTGTTAGTATCAGGATGCAAAGCTGTTTTGACACTTAGAAATGCAAATTAGATTTTGTCCAGAAAATCATTTTTGGATACAGTATATGAGTAAGAACGTCTGTAGATATTGCACACCTACCCTGCCATGCACTTGTGATTAATTCTCAAGGACCAATACAATTCCCAAACACAACTGGGTTCCAACGTCCTCTTCTTCTGCTCGTTCTTTTTATTTTTTTCTTACTTTTCTTTTCTGCCTCTTTATCTCTCTCTCTTAATCCACTCTCTTTCTTTCCCTCTCTTCATTTCTCTTTCTGTATCTAATTTGACTCTAATTCACCCGATTTCCTTCTCTGTTGTTCGCTCTGTTTCTTCCTCTTTCCTTAACTTTAATTGGTTAAGGAGATAGACCATTGGGCGTGACGTTCATGAGGTCCCACATGCCCCCTTGACTTCGCCGTGCCTTTATAAATTCACATTTCCAGCAAATTGCGACGCAAGTATAGTGCGATCTGAAGGATGAGGTAAAAAATCCAATTCACAGCGTTCACCGTGAGATGTGCCATTCCAGCGATTTCTGTGCCATTCTTATAAGAATAGTGAGAGGTGTGTACACATGGTACAGTATTCAAGGAAACCCTATACAAGGTACAGTATATAAGTGAGTCTTGTAAATTATAGATTATTATTTTTACTATAATCTATTAGGGCCTGAAATTCCATGATTTTTGGGGGGCAGATCTGTTGTAGTTCTGGTGTAGGGAGCCAGAATTTGGGGCTTATGTCAGATTAGACAGAGTTTTGCCCATTCTACAATACACACTAACCTCCAGTTGATGGCTGCTAGCAGAAGATTCGCCCACCCACAAAGTGCTGCATGTAGGCAAATGTCATGATAATGAGGGCAAAACCTGTTGCCACAGCAATTCTTAACTTAAACAAATTCTGAACTAAAATTAGAGCCAGGCCATTAAGGAGGGAAATCAGGAAGCACTTTTATCACACATAGGGCTGGATTTTGTGAATGGAGACGTGCTGGAGGTGGGACTGCTGCTTGTCGGGTCTCAGTCCCGCCTCCATCATGTTCTGGCCAACCAGAGGGATTTTCCCCTGATTGACCTTGTTAAGCCTACCCTGTGGGCTCAGCAGGCCAATTGGGGGGAAGTCATTAACAGAGCACGTCAACGTCTGATGTGCCATCTGTCAAGATTTTTTGAAAGAAGAAATGTCAGCGTTTGACAGCTCTGTGAAGCTGTCAAACTATGACATTCTGTGTAGTTTGATGAGCCCTTGTGTTCAGGACTCATCAAACCTTTCTACTTTGTAGAAAGCAGATGACTGTTGGTTCGGAGGATCCAACAGCCAGTCTGTGATCTCTACAACGAAGATGTCGGGACTCCAGAACCACCGCGGCTGAAGACTAGGCAGAAACAAAGGTAAGTGAACATTTTATAACACTTAACACTCACCTCACATACTTACCACTCCACACTTGCACCCATCACTCACCTCTACATCTCACTTTCAGGCCCCTCCGACCCCCGCAGACCTCCTACTCGACTCCTCCAACCCGGCGGGGTTCTCCGAGGTCAGGAAGCCTTCACCTGAAAAGGTAAAATAGCACTAATCCTTTTTTCTGCCTGTTAACTGCCTGTTAACTGGCAGTTAAAAGAATTTAATCCCTTTTCCGCCTCCAGGAGACGGGACCCGAAGCAGCACATCTTCCCACCTCCTGGCAAAAGGGCACGGAGGCAGGATGGGGGCGGGTTTGCCATCCGCCCCCACTTTCTGCAACTTTACCGGCTGTCCCGCCTCCATACCCGCCTCCTCAGGGCTGACAAAATCCAGCCCAAAGGGTCGTAGAAATCTGGAGCTCTCTTCACAAAAGGCTGTGGATGCTGTGTCAATTTGAGCTTTCAAGACAGTGATCGCTAGATTTTTGTTAGGTAAGGGTATCAGGGGATATGGAGCTACGGCAGGTAAATGGAGTTGAGGTGCAGATCAGCCATGACCTAATTGAATGGCAGAGCAAGCTTGAGGGGCTGGATGGCCTACTCCTGTTCCTATATTTTGAAGCCAGTATAAAAGAGAGGTAGTTTATCTGCATGACTAGACAAACCAGAAAGTGACTGTGTTCACAGGCTATGACCGTCCACAGCTTTGTCTGGAGTGATTAGAAAAATATTTTTTGAGCTGTGCTGCTAAGAAAGAATTCTACAAGCTGTCTTTCAGCAGTTTCAGGCAAAGAAATCCTTTGCTTCTCAATCTTCTGTTCAGATTCACTATGGGCATTTTCATGATGGAGGCAGAACAGGAACAGGAGGAAATGAGATACACCAAATAAGGCTACACCTAAGGAGAAGGAGACCAATTAGGAGGTGCCCTTCCACCAGAGTCTACAGACCATGTCACTCCCTTGCGAATGTATCAGAACAGACCTGCTTTAGGAGACAAAGGTTCATTAAGGAGACACTGAAGGAACTGAGCCCCATTACAAAACGACCGCCCAACATCCTCTCAAACACAAAAACCAGAAAAGAACAGACATACCTCAGAACACTGGACATCATATCACAAAATGGTTTGACTCTGCACATATCTATTTTAAATTGGTGATTCTTATAACCATCATGATGTTCTTATGCCTAGCCTGTTGCTGCGCTCAGCTGCTTTCTTAAGGACAGAGACACCAGAGGTGCTTGGCTGCACTGTGGTTTCATGAGCCTCTTGGGACTGAGGTGACCATGTTCTCAGGAGGACTCTTCAGCAGGCTGCATCGCTAGTGCAGGTGTATTAACAGCCTGGTTCTACATTCTGATGCCAACATATGTAGGCATCTGAGGGGGCTGACTTGAAAAGTCACACAAGCTGTCATCAGGAGAGAGAATGGTATTATGAGGGTGGTTTTTAGCCCTGCCACTTGCGCTGGGTGTTGGATCAGAGTGCCAACTGATTAGTGAGAAAGCAGACCTGATGGTATTGGCTAGATCCAACAGGCCCTCAGAGGTGGTGCCCCAGATTTCTCAGAAGCTGGTTGCCATCGATCTCTCCAAACAGACCCCCAAGGCCTGGAAACCAGTGGTCAAACCACCCACATTCAATGCACTTGTTCTGGAGGTCTCCCTGCCAGGGTACATGGATGCAGATGCTTCTGGTGCCACCACTTGCTCCAGGTAATGCTGCATTGTGTATTGGCGCTGAAGATGGCATTAGACTCTACCATGACTCTTGCCGTGTCGCAGACCCTCAGAGGTGGTCCTCAGTGGCTCCATGTGAGAGTGATGCTCATACAGCATCCTGTATTTTAGAGCAGGACCCCAAAACTCTGAGTCCACAGGTTCTCGAGCCAATGCCTAATTACTGCCAAATCCCACTTTCACCTCTCACTCCTCACAGTGTGTTGTCTCTCAACCAGTGAAAAACCTTCATCAGAACTACCTATAACTTTGCAGGTGGATCTCTCTGGGCTGGTGAGTGAGAGAAAAAGGGTGAATGATGGTATGGGTGAGGATGTGGCTGGTTGGACAGAGGTAGAAGGCCGTTCACCTCTGTCTCATTCATCCTCCTCAGTGGCATCTTGCTTTGATTTATCTAGAAGAAAATGAAAAGATGTTATAATGCTATGCAGCTACTATAGTAGTTCTTCTGTAGATTTTGAAGGTGGCAAATCATATTTCTTGCTAGGATGGTGCAGACAAACCTGCAGCTGCCACTGGCCCTCCTATGTCTCCAACCCCAGCAAGTTCGACCATATACCAACCCAAGATTTACAGGGCTTCTTCCTCATGAGGGGTCAGAGGTCTCTTGTCAAGGACACCACTACCAATGACCTGAAATTCATGGTTTTTATGGGCCACCTTCTCCTGTGATAATTAAGAGAAGGCATGAGAAGGCGTGAGTTTTCCAGTACAGGCTGGTCAGCGCCTTTTGTTACAACAGCTTGGCACAGCAAGTTATCTGAGAGGCAGAAATAAAGAAAGGAAAATTGTGATGTGCTAAAGAAGCTTATTCATGTATGGCACATTGTGAGGGAAGGTCTATTAGTAGGTAGCAGGTGTTGGAGGATGAGAGAAGGGATCCGTGTTTCAGACTACAGTCCCAGTGCACTATGAAGGTAAGGAATGAAGAAGTGCCACACATATAAAGAGAATGCACGGAAAGGTCAGAACAATCAGGTAGCTCACATTAACTGGTCTGGTGAGGTCATTAAACTTTTTCTGGCACTACAAAGGAGTTCTAGGGGTTAAGGAAGAGGCACTCATTGCCACAGTCACCTCTATCCACAGAGTGCATACATTTTTGGTGGATCTCTGGCTCCTAAGTCCAAAAGGTCATCCTGCCTGCTCTCTAGAAGGACATTCAGGTCCAACTTCCTGAAGTATTCTTTGATCTGTCTTCCACTCTTCTCACCCAGGTTTCCTGCTTCCTCCTGTGTTTCCATTGACCCTTTAAGTAGCAGCAGGTTTTATATCCTGTTGCTGCACAGGTCTGTGGCTCTCCCAGCTACCAGACCTGAAATGTTAACTCTGTTTCTCTGTCCACGGATGCTGCATGGCCTGCTGAGTACTTCCAGCATTTTCTGTTGTTATTTCAGATTTCCAGCATCCGCAGTATTTTGCTATTGTACCAACTTGTTCTACCCTGTCTCATATCTAGGACCTTAGTTTTTTATATAGGGATGTCCAAATACATTTTGAAAAGGCACTGTATAGTGTCAAACATATCTATCTATATTATCTATATATATAAAGCGGTTCTTCTGTCTGTCTGTCATGCCGTCTGTCTGTATTGAATAAACTCAAAAGTTATAGAGCGTACCTACACGTGCGTTACGTCGAAAGAAAGCTGACGATTCCAGAACCGTCCTAAGCGTATTTACGTTTCGGCCGGACAAAAATTGCGCCCGCGGTATCCAAAAAACGTTCAACATTCCGCTCATTATCCGCTCATTAGCATCGAGTGACGTCGAGGTCGACCAATCGTACGGCGGCTTCCTGGCGCGTGCGGCCGGGCCCTCCTACGGTCGAGTGACGAGACGATTGACCAATCCTACGCTTCGGTGACCTGGCGGTCCACCAATCGGTGCGTGTGTGGGCGGGCCTTATCGTTCTGAACCGAGGTGAGTCGCCGCCATCTTGATTCCAAACTTTTCCTTTCTTTTTCCTGCTTTCTGCGTCTTTAAAAAAAAAGTTCCTTTTAAAACAGAAATTCTTTAAAAAAAAAGTTAATTACTTTCAGAAATTGTTTTAAAAAAAAGTTAATTACTTTCTAAATCTTTCATCTAATCTCATTAATTTTCCTACCTTTCCCCGTTTTTGCAGGTAGGCCTCTAAGCCTGGGCGTCTGTTGCCAGCCATGCTGGACCCTAGGCAATTGTTTTGTGGCAAGCTCCTCCCACCCCTCACCCCGCCCCCTTCGGTCTCCCCCATCACGTGATGGTTGACCAATCCTATGGCGTGTGTGGGCGGGGCCTGATGCTTAATAAGACAGAATAAATAAAAGTTACTTTAGTCTTCACGAGCACTGGAGTGACTGCAGCAACTATTGCAACGTAAGTGAAGAGATAGAGAATAAATAATTCAGTTTTTATATCTTCTAACTTTATATCTTCTTTCCTTAAAAACTTTCGGCTTTTGTATATCTTCTAACTTTATATCTTCTTTCCTTAAAAAACTTTTGATTTTCAAAAGGCAAAAGTTTTTTAAGGAAAGAAGATATAAAGTTAGAAGATATACAAAAGCCGAAAGTTTTTAAGGAAAGAAGATATAAAGTTAGAAGATATACAAAAGCCAAAATTTTTTAAGGAAAGAACATATAAAGTTAGAAGATTTCCGATTTTGTACTTTGCAGCTACTTTTTTTAAAAGTAAAGAAATTTTGCAGTTTTTATTAAGAATTTTTTTTTTCCCGTGCTTCCAACCGACATGAGAAAATGGCCGCCGGCTTCTTCATGCGCCTTCAAGGCTGGCCGCACCCGCCCTGAAGGCTGGCAGACAGCTTTTTTATCTTTCTGCCCCCGCCCCCATCCCCTCTCCTCAGTGCCCCCCCGCCCCCCCCTCTCAAGGGTTAACCCGGCAACCGGCTCTGGAGATTGGGAGCCGAGGAGGGTTACCCCAGCAACTGGGCCCGGCCATCTTTCATCCTGGCAGCAGTTCAATGCAGCGACACCACGGCGGCATATTTGATCCTGGCAGTATGACAATTTCCTCGTGACGCCATCTTTGATCATGGCAGAACTTCAATGTGGGCCTGAACAGCGCCATCTTTAGTCTGGGCTGCCCGGTTTCTTCCTCCTTCCCTCTCTCCTTCCCCCCTCCCTCCCTCTCCCTCCCCCCTCTCTCCCTGCCCCCTCTCTCCCTTCCCCCACTCTCTCCCTCCCTCCCCCCCACTCTCTCCCTCCCTCCCCCCACTCTCTCCCTCCCTCCCTCCCCCCCACTCTCTCTTCCAACAACAACATGCCCTCGAAAAAGCCTCGGCACCGCCGGGCACTCCAGCTATATATATATATAAAAAGCAGTATGTCTGTCCGTCTGTCCACTGTCTGTCCGCTATACACTCAAAAGTTATAGAGCGTACCTACACATATGTTATATCAAAAGAAAGCTGATGATCAGGGGAGTGTCATAGGCATATGTACTTTTTGGTCAGACAAAAATTGTTCCGACAGTATACAGAAAACGTTCAAAAATCCGCTCATTAGCGGTTGACCAATCCTACCGCTCATTAGCGTTGAGTGATGTGATGGTTGATGAATCCTGCACTTCAGTGACCTGATGGTTGACCAATCGGTGCATCACAGGCGGGACCTAATCCTGCAGCCTCCCGAAACCTCGCCGCCATTTTTTCCCCTGCTTTTCCTCAACAGCGAGCGGGGCAGCTGCATCGGCCCGCCGGAGCGGGAGGTGAGTTGGGGTCACTCGGGTCGGGCCTCACAACCGCTCGGCCCGAGACACAGAGCGGGGGAGCAGCAGTGGGCGGCCGTCAACCGCACGGCCCGAGACACAGAGCGGGGGAGCGGCAGCGGCCGGCCGTCAACCACCCGGCCCTCTAAACTGCCCTGGCAACGCCAGGCCCCCCCAGCTAGTATGGTATAAATGGATTCATTCATAATATTTTGTTTTAAACTGTGAGTTTTATAAGGACTTGGCTTGCAGTGTAAGCATAATAGAGACTGATACAACAGTGGGATCGTGACACATCGTGTTAGTATTCAAGTAAATTAATTTGGCTCAATTAACTATGATTATTATTGCATTATCAATCCTCTGTTCGTTCATTGTTATTTGTCATTCTTAAACACAACTTTCAAACCACTACAACAGCTATAGAAAAAAACTGGGTTATTTAAGAACAAATCCTTTATTTAAGGTAAAACCCAATTAGCTGCTCAAAGCTCATTTCTACTGGCACCCTGGAAACAAGATCACAAAATAACATGGTAAAAATGAAAATGAAATCTAATCTATATATATAAAGCGATGCTTCTGTCTGTCTGTCCTTCTGTCTGTCTGTCCTTCTGTCCTTCTGTCTGTCTATCCTCACGTGTGCGTCTGTCAGGCTATGCGCTCGAAAGTTACAGAGCGTACCTACGCGTGCGTTACGTCGAAAGAAAGCTTACCTTTCCAAAACGGTCTTAAGCGTATTTACGTTTCTGCCGGGCTAAAATCGCGCCCGCGGTATCCGAAAAACCTTCAACATTCCGCTCATTAGCATCTCATTATTCGCTCATTAGCGACAGAGTGACCTCGAGGTCTTATCGTTCTGAACCGAGGTGAGTAGCCGCCATCTTGCTTCCATTCTTTTTCCTGCTTTCTGCGTCTTTCTTTTCAAATATACATTTCCAGCAAAATAAAATTGAATTTATTAAATTGTTTTAAAAAAAACTTCATTCATTTGTAAATATTTTCTCTAACCTGAAGATCCTTTTTCCTACCTTTCCCCGTTTTTGTTAGGCCTGAAAGCCTGGGTGTTTCTTGCCCAGCCAGGCCCGACCTAGGTAATTCTCCCACGGCTTCTGCTAAGCTCCTCACCCCGCCCCCCCCCATGTCACGTTACCCGGGGCAACGGCGTCAGCCACGAGGGTCAGGGTGCGCGCGCAGCAGGAGCAGCTGAGACGCGGCGTCTCTCTCTGTTCCGCGCTCGGCTCGGGCGGGGGGCGGGGCTCTCGGGAGTGCGGATCTCGGCCGGGGCTTGGTGAGCGGGAAGGGTTACCCCGGCAACCGGGCCCGCCGGCCGTCTCTCACAGACGCAATCGGCGGACTTCAAGCCGGCTCGGCCGGGGGGGCGGGGCTCGGAGAGCGGGGCTCTCGGGAGTACGGGGTGGGGCGGGCGGGGCTCTCGGGAGTGCGGGGCGGGGCGGGGCTCGGAGAGCGGGGCTCTCGGGACTGCGGGGCGGGCGGGGCTCGGAGAGCGGGGCTCTCGGGAGTGGAGTGCGGGGCGGGGCGGCGCGGCCGGTGCTCGGGAGAACGGGGGCTCGGAAGGGGGGGAAGGGTTACCCCGGCAACCGGGCGTGGCCATCTCTCAGCCTCAAGCCGGCTCACGCCTGTTCTCGGGGCTTGGCTCCATTTGTGGCCGCGGGCCACTCGCCCTCTCTCTCTCCTTCCCTCTGTCTCTCTCCCCACCTCCTCTCCCCCCCTCCTCTGCCCCCCTCCCCCCTCCCCGCCCCGCCCTCCCCCCTCCCCGCCCTCTCCCCCTCCCAGCCCTCTCCCCCTCCCAGCCCTCTCCCCCTCCCCGCCCTCTCCCCCTCCCCGCCTTCTCCCCCTCCCCGCCCTCTCTTCCCCCCAGTCGCTCTCTCTCTTCCCCCCAGTCGCTCTCTCTCTCTCTTCCAACAACAACATGCCCTCGAAAAAGCCTCAGCACCGCCGGGCACTTCAGCTAGTATATAATAAAAGACAGAGTAGCAAGTAAAAGTAGTTAACATAAAAATGTAAATACAAATGTTGCAAACCCAGATTAGCTTCACAAGTACTGAACACTCAGAATATAACAATAGAACACTAAAGTAGTTAGATCACAATTTGAAGTGATTGCATCTGCCATGTTTTTACTTATATAAGACTGTATCACTGACCACAAGGGCTTGCTTCAGGTGAAAACTTGATACTTAGCTTAACACCATATTGATGTAATTGAGTACAAAATTAAAAAGTCTCATGCATGAAACAGAATGTAGGGCCTTCACCTTCTGTTGGGGGATAAAGGTCCTACAAAAGGAATGGAGTCCCTGGCTGAAAGTTAAAAAAAAAATCAGATTTTTCTTGCAAAGAAAAGCATGCACAGAACAAATTACAAATTCATTGGGCCATGAGGCGGGCTTTTAGGCGTGCGGGGGGTTAAAATCGCAAAACCTGGGGTCACGAACCACCACCCCCCCCCCGCCTGGTTCCTGCCTCCACGCCATTTTAACCTAGGTGTGTCTGATTGACCTGAATCAGTCCCGCCTGCAACAGGCGGGACTGGTCTTTAGGGCCCTTAAACAGCACTGGTTGGCCTTTATAATCCCATTTTAACAGGCCCTTGCCTGTTTAACCCTTTTCCCACGTAAAATGCGCCTGGTGGGGATGACGTCTGTGAAACCTGGCGTGAACACTATTGGCTTGCTGACTATCAGCTGCAGGTCCAACATTAAAGAGGATATTTGATCAGTCATCATTTGCAGGTGGCAGGACTTTGTTGTCTCAGGTCTGGGGAAACTTTTAGAAGGCATAACCACTGCTGTGGAAGTTTGGAGTCTGACACCCATCTCCAGTGTGACCTCCTGCAAGACCCCTCTCGACACCCTCACTCAGCGCTTCCTCAACTGAGGCATCTACCAGAAGCATGGGAGGCCTTTTTTTCCTTCCCCTCTTGGCATTAGAGGACCTCCAGCCCCATTCGTGAAATGACACATGCCACAACTGCAGAAGTTGCCATCAGAAATTTTATTTACAATAACCAACTGATGGCATTTTTAAAATAAACACATTTCACCCAAGTGACTACCCCTGTGACTATTTGTGCAGTATCTTTCTCTTACGCATGCTCCTACGTGGTGTTTCCCCTGTGGCTTCAGCAGATGTGAAGGCCCCTTGCTCACTTTCCTGCTGCTCCTATCTCGACACCTTTTTCGGGTGTACTCTGGGGTGGTGAGCCTTTGAAGGCTCGTCAGCAGTCTGCTACTCCTGCGGCTGTGCATGGGTTGAGACCTCTATCTCCGTTGGGTGTGTACTCCGGCGGGACTCTGACCGAGGGCTCTGCAGTGGCATGGAAGTGTGAGCGCTTGGAGAGGAGCCCCCACTTCCTTGAGGTCTGCCACCAACCTCCCTCTCATGGGTCAGGTCCCCCTCAGTGCCTGCAAGTGGCTTGAGAGCACCTTGCTGCACATCAGGGGGGCCATGGGGACCCGTATCTGCAATGGCAGTCCTACTCAGAAGGACTTCCATGAAGGTCTGTTTTCTCTGTTCAATAGATGCCCATCACTCCTCAAGAGATGTCATTCTATTCTGAACACTCACTATGTTTTCCATACCCTGGCGACTAACCTCCTCCATGGCCGTAGCCCTCCTCTCCTCTACCGTAGCCAGCCTTACCATGGAGGCAGCAATCATTTCCACGTAGGTGGCCGTCCTTTCCGTGTTGATGCGTTCATGCGCCACTGACTCCACAAAGGCTCTGCTCATGTTCGCTGTGGACTCCTCCATTTACTCCACACTCGCAGTGACCCTAGAGGCAAACCTGCCAGAGACTCCTGCATCTGTGCCTGGAGTTCCATCACCTCTGATCTTACGGATGGACCCAGAGGCAAAGGGTCGACATGCAGCTGAGCCGAGCTGGCAGAGTTCTGCGCCCTCCGACGAGGACTCTCCACTGCTGTCCCTGTCTCCACAATCTGCTGATGCTCACTTGTGAGCTGTGATACACCAGGTGGCAACACTACTCTATGTCCCGAAAGTCCCACCGAGGTGTGAGTGTCTGCGCTGGTGCTGGGTGCGCTTATTTCTGCTGACGCTGCGCCCTCAGAGGTTGCAGATTCCTCTGAGGAGTCTGGCTGCTCAGGCCCCTCCTCCTGCGCAGTGGGGACGGGGGCTCTCGATGGTCCTGTGGGGGAGTCAAGGAAAAAGTTAGAGATGTGATGCCAAGGTTACATGCACTTTGCATTTTGCAGATGATCAGAAGTCCATATGATATAGCTTCAGAATCATTATCAGCGACTCATGCAATGCCAATGAGAGAGATGGAAAACTATTCTGTCTCCAGCTTGCGGGGATGCTCCTGCCTGTCCTTCCCTAATGTCCACATCTCGGTCAGCCCCGGCAATCTCCAGGACGCCTTCCTCCCAGGGGGTGAGCTGGGCTAATGAGGGCAGCCCTCCTCCTGTCCTGGCTCGCTCTCTTCTGTTGTGAGCTCTCTTTTCCTGCAATGAGGGGGACAAGTGGAGGTTGAGTGAGAATGAAGGAGTGAGTGCAGAGATTGCATAGCATAGATACTTAGAAGGAGACAAAGATGGAGTGAGGTTGCAAGACCAAGGGCCCTCCCAGTGTGTTGTCAGTTGTGCTCAAAGCATCAGAGTGAGAGGGGAGTGTGAGGGCTGCATGGTGGAACAGTTATGTGATTGTGAGCATAGAGAGAGAGGGAATGGGTAAGGGTGCATGGATGTGAGTATCTAGTGGGATGTGGAGGAAGAGATTGCTAAAGCTGAGTGCTGGTGAGGAAAGGCAATGGGGATCAGATTGAGGGTGATGGAAACATCATACAGTACTTACTTTTCCAGTGCGAAGAAGGTCATGGAATCTTTTCCTGCACTGCAACCATGTTCTTCGTGTCAGCCCCAAGGAGTTGACTTGACCTGCCACCTCTAGCCACACAGCCTTAGTCTGGCTGGGAGGCCTCTTCCTCCCTGAAGAAGGGAAGAGGACCTCCCTGTGGGCCCCAGCACCATCAAATAATGCCTGTAGTGAAGCCTCATCAAATTTGGGCGCAGATCTGGCCCTGCCGCTGGCCGTTCCTCCTGCAGGCTCCTGTGCCATCTTAATGTTGAAGGTTGGAAGCCTGCAGAGGAAGCAAGGCTTGCTGTGGACCTTAAAAGCAACAGCAATGATTACGTCATATTCTGCGACTTTCTGACTGGAAATACTCAATTGCCAAGGCTTCCCACACGCTGGAAATCAATTGGCCAATTGTGTTAAATTTGCATCAATCTCACAGACCCATTTACAATCGTGTCGGAATCACTAAATTCGGGGAAACCGCCAATTCCCCGCACCTGAACTAAAATCGACCCCAAAGAGTCTGCTGTTCCCCTCCTCTCTGCTGAAGATGTTGATGTGACAGAGGGTTGTAAAAGCCACGGTTGGCATGTGGGCCTTATTAAAATTGTGATTTTTACAAATTTTCACTGATACGTTCCTGGTTTTTTTCAGGTTGGTGGATTGTAATTGTGTAATGACGAGGATTATGCGATTTCCTTCCTGCCTGCACCATGCCATGTGAAGCTTTAATGGTGGTAAAATGCAAGCTGAATAACAATTCAAAATCAAAAACAAAAGGCTGCCCTGTAAAGACCTCCTATTGCTGACCACAATAGTGCCTACCCGAACAATTTAAAAAGGAATTAAAAAATTATAAATTGCTGTTATTTTTTGTTCCCATTAATCTGTTGCAGTTACCTCAGTGTTTCATCTGGCTTAGCTGATACTGAGATATCCCAGAAATTCGGGCCTCCACGGGTGAGTGCACACAGGGTACTCACCTGTAGGCCCAACGGAAGTGCCGGTTTCGTGCATGCACTGCGCATGCGCGGGAAACTGGAACTTCCGTTCCCTTAAAAGGGTTCAGAGGTCGAACGCGTACGCCGGAGAGGCAGCGCGTGCGCATGGAACTTACGGTTTTTTTGCAGGTTTCTCCGGGAGGGTAGGTCTCCAGGAGTTACACATGTAAAAAGCAGACGCAAGGCCTGCTTTTAACAAGGTAAGTGGTGAATTAATTTAAAAAATTTCCACAGGTTTATTATTTTTAAATACTTTAAAGAAAGGTAAGTTTATTTTTAGCCCCGTTAGAAAATGTAATTAATTTTTTCAAAAATTTAAATTATTGTTTAAAATAGTTATTTTATGTAATTTATGGTTATTTTAAAAATGTGATTTAAAAAAAAAATTATTTGAAGTTTTAGTGATGTTTTGGGGCTTATAGTATTTCTAGTTTTGACAGCTCTTCCTGTCAATTTTATGAATGGGCATTTCCCTGCTACCATTGGCTCTCCATGGCCCACGTGATCCCAGGGGACGCATCGAACTAACTGTGCCCCTGGGATACGCAAGCACTGTGCGCCGGCAGTTGGAGGAGGCCCAGGATCGGAATGCCACGCGGGCCCACAGCTCAACGGCCGGCGCGCAAGTTAAGTGCAGGTCGGGGGCTTGCACCCGCGAAGCCCCCGACCCAAATTTCTGGGCCGTTCCAGACATGACTCCATCCAAGATTCCAGGTGAACAAACCTGGGCAAACACAGTTTGATGCAAGTGCTGCGAGCAGACGCTTGCCTGAACTTTTGGAACTGCCACTGAGGCCCATAAAAGTTATGTTGTGAACTGTGTAAATAATTGAAGGTTGTGATTTAGTGCCTTTTTGTTGGTCTCTTGCTTGTTTCCTTGAGGTTCAAAATGAAGTGATTTTTACTTATTTCCTCCAAATTACCCAGATTTTTGGATCTAATTTCTTCCCCTGGTTTTTGATGCTAAAAATAAAGGCTGGGTATTTCCTTGGTGCTGTTCCTGCTCCTCCACTCTAACTTTGCAGGGAATACGATGGAAATCCTATTTATGTTTGCAAACGGGGTTTCCACCGGTGAAGTTACAGCAGTGGAGCAGAGCGGGAGCAGCTCCGTGGAAATTCCCAGTCAAAAACTGAAGAGCACTTGAAAATACCTGGGTTATTAAATCAGCAAAAAAAACTGACTGTAAAGGTCCTTAAGGTTGAAGCACAATACTATGTTTCTGCTATTTCTCCCTTTTTTTTTACATAGAATTACATAGAGTATACAGCACAGAAACAGGCCATTCGGCCCAACCAGTTCATGCTGGCGTTTATGCTCCACTTGAGCCTCCTTCTGTCTTTCCTCATCTAAATCTAGCAGCATAATCCTCTATTCCCTTCTCCCTCATATGCTTATCTAGCCTCCCCTTAAATGCATCTATACTATTTGCTTCAACCACTCCCTGTGGTAGTGAGTTCCACATTCTCACCACTATCTGGGTAAAGAAGTTTCTTCTGAATTCCCTATTTGATTTCTTGGTGACTATCTTATATTGATGGCCTCTAGTTATGCTCTTCCCTACAAGTGGAAACACTCTCTCTGTGTCTACGCTATCAAAACCTTTCATAATTTAAAAGACCTCTATTAGGTCACCCCTCAGCCTTCTCTTTTCAAGAGAAAAGAGACCCAGCCTATTCATCCTTTTCTGATAAGTATAACCTCGCATTTCTGGCACCAGTCTTGTAAATCTTTTTTGCACCCTCTCCAGTGCCTCTATATCCTTTTTATAATATGCCGACCAGAATTGTACACAGCACTCCAAGTATGGTCTAACCAAGGTTCGATTCAGGTTTAGTATAACTTCTCTACTTCTCAATTTTATCCCTCTAGAAGTAAACCCTATTGCTTGGTTTGCTCTTTTATGGCCTGATTAACCTGCGTTGCTAGTTTTAGTGATTTGTGTATTTGTACGCCGAGATCCCTTTGTTCCTCTACTCCATTTAGATTCTTATTTTCCAAGTAATATGTGACCTCTTTATTTTTTCTGACCAAAATGTTATACCTCACACTTATCTGTGTTGAAATTCATTTGCCAATTATATGCCCATTCTGCAAATTTGTTAATGTCTCCTTGTAATTTGTTGCAGTCCCTAGAAATAGTAGATCCATTGCTGATCATCTTCCAACATTCGATGGAATCTGGAACAGTACCCATGGATTGGAGGGTAGCTAATGTTACCCCACTATTCAAAAAAGCTGGTAGAGAGAAAATGGGGAATGACAGACCGGTAAGCCTGACATTGGTAGTGGGGAAAATGCTAGAGTCCGTTATAAAAGATGTAATCGCAGAGCACTTGGAAAATAGTGACAGGATCGGACAAAGTCAACATGGGTTTACAAAAGGTAAATCGTGCTTGACTAATCTACTGGAATTTTTTGAGGATGTAACTGGTAAAATAGATAAGGGATAACCAGTGGATGTGGTGTATTTGGACTTTCAGAAGGCTTTCGATAAGGTCCCACATAAGAGATTAGCGTGTAAAGTTAAGGCACATGGGATTGGGGGCAAGGTATTGACTTGGATAGAGAACTGGTTGCAGACAGAAAGCAAAGAGTCGGAATAAACGGGTCTTTTTCCGAGTGGCAGGCAGTGACTAATGCAGTACCGCAGGGATCGGTCCTTGGACCCCAGCTATTCACAATATATATTAATGATCTAGACAAGGGAACTAGATGTAATATCTCCAAATTTGCAGACGTCACAAAGCTGGGTGGGCGTGTGTGCTGTGAGGAGGATGCTGAGAAACTCCAGGATGATTTGGACAGGTTGGGTGATTGGGCAGAAGCATGGCAGATGCAATATAACATGGATAAATGCGAGGTTATCCACTTTGGTGTCAAAAACAGGAAGGCAGATTATTATCTGAATGGCAATAGATTGGGAGAAGTGGAAGTGCAACGAGACCTGGGTGTCCTTGTGCACCAATCGCTGAAGGTAAGCATGCAGGTGCAGCAGGCGGTTAAGAAGGCAAATGGTATGTTGGCCTTCGTAGTGAGAGGGTTTGAGTACAGGAACAAGGATGTCTTGCTGCAATTGTACAGGGTCTTGGTGAGACCACATCTTGAGTATTGTGTGCAGTTTTGGTCGCCTTATCTGAGGAAGGATGTTCTTGCCATGGAAGGAGTTCAGCGAAGGTTCACCAGGCTGATACCTGGGATGGCAGGAATGACGTATGAGGAGAGATTGGGTCAACTGGGCTTATACTCGCTGGAGTTTAGAAGAATGAGAGGGGATCTCATTGAAACTTATAAAATTCTGACAGGACTGGACAGACTAGATGCAGGAAGGATGTTCCCGATGGTCGGGGAGTCCAGAACCAGGGGTCACAGTCTAAGGATAAGGGGTAAGCCATTTAGGACAGAGATGAGGAGGAATTTCTTCACCCAGAGAGTGGTGAACCTGTGGAATTTTCTACCACAGAAGGCAGTAGAGGCCAATTCATTAAATATATTCAAGAAGGAGTTGGATATATTTCTTAAGGTTAAAGGGATCAAGGGGTATGGGGAGAAAGCAGGGACAGGGTACTGAATTTGGATGATCAGCCATGGTCTCATTGAATGGCAGAGCAGGCTCGAGGGGCCGAATGGCCTACTCCTGCTCCTGTCTTCTATGTTTCTATGGTTCTGCCGGTTGCCCACCAGTTGCAGCAGGAAACAAATGGACCTCTGCAGATTTCAGGGCAAATTACTTTTTTTTTAATGTGTAATGACAAAAAGAAGCGGCGAATCAGGAGTGAGATTGTTTTACAGAAAGAACAGAAAGAAAAAGTAAACAACATTGAAAGGGACTATTGCATAAAAAGCAAAATAAATACTGCACAGAAAATTTTTTTTAATAGTCTGTTTTTGGAATGGGGAATTGACTTTTTCAACTTCTTTAAATTGGAGGGTTTGACTTTTCAAAATTAACACAAGATTACTAGTTACAGCGAACACTGGATTATCTGATCAGTCTCATGAACATTGATGTGGTATTTCCTAAGGGTTCACACAAACAATCACTCACTGAATGTGACATAAATGCAAGAACAGAAGATATAATGGAATAATCTACCGCATCATGGACTCTATGCAACTGCTTTGATCTTCTTAGTAAAGGTTCTGCAACGTTTCTGCCTGGTTAGGAAGGCAAATATACAATCAGTGTATTATGGAAATTTTACAAATTCAGGCTCCTGGTGTAAGCTTTGCACCCTCTCCCCCAGGAGCGCGAGTGGCCCAGTTTTCTTGCCACAGGATTCAATATGACTGCAAATAGCAGCCCCTGCAGTAAAAGTAAAAGAAACAAAAAGAAAGACTTGCATTTATATAGCGCCTTTCACGTCGTCCCAAAGCGCTTTACAGCCAATGTAGTACTTTTGAACTGGAGTCACTGTTGTAATGTGGGAAATGCGGCAGCCAATTTGCGCACAGCAAGCTCCCACAAACAGCAATGTGATAATAGCCAGATAATCTGTTTTTGTAATGTTGATTGAGGGATAAATATTGCCCAGGACACTGGGGATAACTTCCCCTGCTCTTCTTCAAAATAATGTCATGGGGTCTTTTATGTCCACCTGAGAGAGCAGAAAAGGCCTTGGTTTAACATCTCATCCGAAAGACAGCACCTCTGACACCATCAGACAGAAGAGATGGAACATGGTGCAGAAATGTTGCTACAATCCTCAAAAGATTAATGAAAGTGCAAATTGTTGCTTTGTTGATACTTAATTTTGTCTGATTTGCTCACCAGTACCACATTTCTTCCTTCAGTTGGCAAGAGGAGTACTTTGTGCCATGAGCTGCCCCTTAGTGGTCACCAGTGCATGCCTGGCCAATCGAGGTATACTTCTGAAGGGCTGCGCTGATTCTACTAGTGTTTCTTTCTGAAATAACTTGTTCCCTTGAAGAACTGTTCTAAGAACTAACAAAACTTAGCCACTTAAATTAATCAACTTAGAACATGTTGAGGCTGGAATTGAAATTGCCTACATGTATTCTATTTACTAATATACTGAGGAACTGGCTGCCAGGCTTTGAGCGGAGCTTCCACTTGACGAGTTCTCCATAGAGTAACACTCTGGATTAGCTGGAACTGGATGTTTGCCCCCCATCACTCTCAGACAGACCTCTAAAGGATAATTAGAAAGTTTCCAATGCTTTCTAATCCCAGAGATGAGGGGGGAAGGATTTGCACCAATATTGTCAATAGATTGACTAGAGAGCCAACGTACTTTGCTAATTGTACCATCCCAAACTGAAAAACAGTATACAATAAGGTCATGCCACTGTGAATCTTGAAGTATTGGATTGCACATTGGGATGCGGAATTTTCACCACTTCACAAATCAGGCGAATAGTCTTCTTCTGTGAGGTGGGGGTATTGTAGGGTCAGTACCTGTCAACTGTACTGATATATCCCCTGGGCTTCTGTAGTAGATGCTCTGGCTTGTAGGGTTTAATCTAAAAATGGCCCTATGGATGATCCAGCCACAGGTATCAGGTCTTCCTGTTATTCAGCAATGCATTCACTAGAGTGCACCCAGATACTGTGTCTTATGGGCCTGCTGTATGTTCATTATCTTGAAACTATTTTCATCAGATGCACTCTCCTTCTCTGAAATGCTGATGGGCTCTTGAGCAACTCAATAAGTGGAAATGATGATATGATCTGTGAAGACATAAGTGACGATATGCAATATAGGATTTTGGACTATGTATGAAGTATGAAAAAACAGAGAGCCACTCATTATGGAAACAGGACATTATATCTGAGGATCTATAAAGGTTTACTAAATATTGTTGGCGTGCATGTGGTTGAATACTTCATGGACATAGGTATGGTGAAATTATATTATTTATTTTTAACTAAAGCAGTCAGTGGTCATTACATATATTACTTACCAGACCCATTTGCAGATAGTAATATTGAGATGTGGTTATCTTCACTTTGGACCAATTTATTCTTAGGCAATTTGGACTAGATGCCCTGTTGCCCTGGGCAATTGATATGCGTTTCTCAACCTGTTGTAGTTTAGATTTCCTAGCTATTTTACAGGTCACCCATCCATGTTCTTGTCATCTGTAGCTACAGTCACTTTTGCTTATTCATCAACTTTCTTGACCACGATGCTGTCATGTTTTGAAACATCTCTCTGTGGTCAGTAGCATTTTTTCTGTGCCAAAGAGTGCCAGCTTCTTTATTTGTACCATGCCCCCAAATATGTAAACCAGTTCCATTTGACTGAAACCGGTGGGTGAATTTTCTACCAGGTAGTATTGCTCTTGATGGCTTGATCTGCACAAGCTGGAACCGGGAAACTGCTTGGCTAGCAATCCTGCCAGTCAATGCTGAAAATGTACTCTGTGCAGATTTCAGTTGGGGCTGATCGCATGCACCAATCACTCGCTCTTCTGTTAAGTAGGAGCCCTGCTAAGAATACATACAGCATGTAATGAAGGTTTTTAGCAGGCACATTTCACTCTCCGATGTTTGGGCAGAAGTCCTGCCCAGTAGCTTTTCTGTCCATTATTGCGATATGTTAAAGGAAAACTACAAGTAGTCCCAATATAAAGGTGTAGAAAGAAAATATTCTAAAGTCCTTTTGGGATTTTTTTCCCAAGTGTTAAATCTATTTTCCTCTGTTTCTAGATCATGGAGCAAATAGCAACAGAATCATAGTTATTAATATCACAGGGAAACTGACAGTACAGAAACACTTTCCTAGAGTTCTGCGGAACAGCAAGATCCACATATATAGCCCAATACATCAGTGCAGGACTAAGGCAATGCTGCTTTGTGCGAGAAACCATTTTTCAGAGGAGACATTAAAGTGAGACCCCATGTGCCTGTTCATGTGGATGTAATAGATCCCACCGCACAATTTAAAAAAAAGAAAAGACCACCATCCCTCCATTAACCAAACCACCAAAAACAGAATCACTAGTCAGTCATCTCATTTGCTGTTTGTGGGACCTTGCTGTGCACAAATTGGCTGCCATGCTTGCCTACATTACAACAGTGACTCCACTTCTCAGAGGCAGCTTGCCGGTCGTGGAAAGGAGTGAGATTGGCTGGTTGGGTCACGCGACAAGGGCAGCAGGTGAGTGCAGGTGAGGGTAGAGGCAATCGGGGGGGGGACGGGAGACAGTAACGAGCCGTCAGCGGCCCAGAGTTTTAATGTGGAGCCAGCTTGCTTCTCCTGGCTCCACATTCAGGTAAATATAAAATTTTGTACTTACCTTTTTGGTGGCAGTCTCCAGCAGTCTCTTTAAGGACCATTGGGTTGGCTGCTGTGCGCCCGAGAAAACTGACCGCATGATGCACGACGAATGTTGTAGTCAGTTGCATTCTAATCTGGAAAATGCAGTGGGCCTAATGCCTGGTTCAAGAGGGGTCCCTGGACGACTACAGAGAGTCCTAACCAATATGGCATGCGCCGTACTTCAATCGCAGACTGAGTCCGCACATCATAGTTTACAGTTCAGTGCCCGAGTCTCACCCAAAAAACCAGGTGCACAATCAAATTTTTAGTCTATAGTCTTGACATGCTATCAATTGAAAGAGCATTTACACAATGACAGACATGGGCTAAAGCCACAGCCTGTTATCCATGTCATTAAATGATCATTCATCATACAGCTGTGTTATAATTCATTCATTATTTCAGATCCTTTGGAGATATGGGAGTGCTAAGGCTTTCAGTTGTAATTTACAACATTAATGTGTGCCCTATGGGTTTACATGGTTAGAGACTTGGGGGGAATTTTAACCCTATCTGCCTGGCAGGTGGGCAGTTAGACCACCCAGATTACTTAACCGCCAGAAAGCCACCAGGAACTCACCATTCCAAATTTTAACCTGCTCTACTGAAAAGTGGTAAGGATACCTGCCCAAAATCAGGGACATATGCACGTCAGGACAGGAAAAGGCCCAGACAGATACGTTTATTTTACTTCCCATGTGGAGCCAGGAAAATCAAGCGCTCCTTCGAGACCCTCCCTCTCCCTTCCCCAATGCGAGACTCCCATGAGATGGCCCCTGAAGCCAATCTCGCCACCTACCTGGTGTCAGTGGGCAGTCTCCGGGCCATGTGATTTTCCCTGCTTCCTGCCAATTTCCGCCCGAGAAGTTGGCCAGTGGGATTTAAATGAGGCTCACGAGTTAAAAGATCCCAGGCCTCATTTCTGGAGCAGCGGGTGAGTTTCCACCTCACCTTGTTACCCTCCAACCGGACGGAGTTAAGATCAGGGCCTTAGCATGGGTCAGCGGTAAATGAGCAACAAGTTGCCTGGAAACACATTGCGGCATTTCTTTGTGCACCATATACCTGGTAACTGAGACCATTGTGTAGTTTTCTGTCAGCTGCTTCATTAAGATGTACCAACTCCTTCCATGTCTGTTCCCAGGTTTTGTGGGTAGTGCATGCAATGTTGAACTTGGCCACAACCCCCTGCCAAGCTTGTTGCCCTGCTCTCCACTGAAGTGGGACCTTAGAGTGACAAACAGAACAACCTTCCTCACATCCACATCATGCAGCAGCACTTCCATATCACCAGCTATCAAACAGGAAATGTGAGCGCTGCACTGTTCTGTCACTAACCTGTAAACTCCGTTTCCTGCTTCCACATTTATTATGCCATCTACTGGATTTTTCCGGCCAATTTATTTTGCCCCAAACATCCTTTGGAAATATTCAAATATGCCTTAAAAAAATTAGGCTTCATAAAGGCTAACACAATTTTTGTTCCCATATTTTTAAGTGGCCACAACTCTTTACATGTTGCCATTGTCATGATATTCTTTTACAAAAGTTACTCAGAAGCTTAACCAGTACAGGCATTCTTATCAGGCTACTGTTCAGCTGGAATTGGTCAGAAGATCGGGTTTGTGAGGAACTGTCAGTATTTAAAAGTTACCACAAGACCACATGCTGTAACCATACTGGACAAATTGTGAGTAATAATACAGCATTTGGATAGCAAGTATATGAGTGAAAGACTTTCTTAAAAGGCATGTTGTGAAATGTCGACAGCATCTCTAAAAATCCATAGGGATCCTGCTGGTCTCCTCTCGTAACTCCAGCAGGAACCTGGTGGAACCTACAGTAGGGACCTGGTTGTGTCAGGTCATTACCGTTCCCGGGCTTTTCCAGCATGCCTTGTAAGGGTAGGAACCTCTGCCTACCTCTTATAAGGCAGATGTCATCAGGCAGGATAAGCAGGAATAACCGATGTAAGAAGTCTCTGCTCCTCGGTCCACAGAGGTGCTTGCATCCATGCATATTAGGCCCCTTCCCACTGACTCAGCAAACTCTGACAGGGTCAGTGCTGGTGGGCGCCAGTGATCACGACCCTGGTGTAACTGCCAGGATCCCACAGATGTTACGGGCCAGCACATCTATAGTTCACTTTCATTAATAAGGCATTTAGGAATTACACCTTTTCTATATTAGTAAATGACTATCAGCAAAGAATATCTGACATTTTCAACCAGAGATGAAACTACAAATGCTGGAAGTACACAGCAGATCAATCAGTATCTGAGATAGAATGGTTGGTTAAGGTTTTGAGTGGGACCATTCATTACAATTGGTAATATCGGGGCGAGAGCATCTTTACAGGACTAGAACAAAGAGGAAAGAACAATAGGTAAGAATCAAGAGTACAGATATGCTGACTACTTTTGCAAAGAGGCACCAATACATGTAATTAGATTTGTAATATTTAAAGAGTTTTTATTTGATCAACTGGATGTCTGTCATGCATGAAAACACAGCACTATGCTTGTTGACGGACCAAGTTATTGAGATGGAGCACATGTTCTTCTCAGAAGACCAGAGAACTTAGGTGCTGTTTGGCAAGACTTAGAGACCCTCCTGTGTGTGCATAGGGGTACTGCTGAAGTTTAATGGGTTTAAACCATGCAGCTTGCCAGCTCATAGTGCTGATTAACTTCCTGCTGCTTTCCTATCTAAGGCCACCCTACCCATTGGGGCAGGGTTGTCCAAATACAGCCCATGGGGCACATGCAAGACCTGGCAACCTAGCCCAATGAAGTTCAACTGAGTTTTATTTGTATCTATATTCCTTATTCTTTAGTATATTCTGTTTGAGGTTTGTGGGCCTGGAGGCTTGGAAAGTTCTGTTCTTAATGCTGTTGCATCATTGGTAAATAAATCCTAAATTGGAACACTTCATCTGTTATTATTGCAACTTGAGATATATGCAAATGAAGGGAAACTTGGATTTATAATCATTATATGTGGAATGTGAGCTGACATCATAGGCACTTACATTCATGGCCTACAAAGACAACAGGCTTGGTCACTTCTCCATTGGGGCACTGCCTTGTGGGTTTATCTGAAGTGAAGTGGGAAGAATCCCAGCTTCCAGTGGCAGGTTGCCTCCCTCAGGTCCATCAATGAGCTAGCTTGGCTGGCCTATCGCTAACAGTATCTTGCCTGGCTCAGGTATCAGGTTATCAAGTTTGCCACAGGTGCTCAATGGTTTCAATCACTTATCGCCAGGTGTGTCATCTTGGAGTCAACTCTGCCCCCATAGAGCCTTCTTACTTTCCTGCCAAAGGAGGGTAATCACTTGTTGTTCATTGTGCAACTGGCAAGTGTAGCTTTAAGTCCTTGGTGATGGACAGCAGATGTCATAAACTCATCCTGAGCAATTATATAAGCAGCACAACTCACCGTAAAATGCAAGGTTGAGGTGTAAAGGATTGTGTACTGTACAAAGATCATCTCAGTTAGGCATGATAACAAGCATTAGTAAAACAAAAAGGAGTTAAACATGGCTCGAAATTGAAAGGGAAAAAAGGGGAATGTGAATGAGAGAATCCCGCAAGAAAATCAGGAAGGTAACTAAGATCTGAAGATATTGAAGTCAATGTTCAGACCAGAAGGTATGAGTATGTCCAGGAGGAAGATGAGATACTTTTCCTGAAAGTTGTATTGAGATCAAAGATGGAAAAACTAGATTAAGAATGGTAAGGGGAAGGGGGAGGAGTTGTCATGATAACAGGGAAATCATGGACTGAAATTGGCAGAGGCCACCCAATCTGCTTTGCTCTCCCCAGTACAGAGGAAACCACAGCATGAGCAGAAAATACAGTGTATGAGATTGGGGGGAAATACATGTAAATCATTGTTACAGGACCTGGGCAACAGTGAGCGAAGAAACAAACAGGTAAATGTGGCATTTGCAGTAGCCGACTGTCTTTCAGATGTCCGCTAACCTGCTCTGCTCTTCCAGCAATTTCTATTGATATTTTCAACCCATTGACATACTGAAGTAAATGAAATGAATAGGAGAGGGTAGCTTTACCTCCCGTAGAAACTCGTCTAAATTTTTCCTGCACTCCAGTGTTTTCGGCTGGTGAACTCCCATGTCCTGCTGCTGCTGTGGCAATGGCGAATGCTGAAGCAGGAGACACAGAGCACCGTGCATTGTCCATCTCCCTGCAGCCAGGTCCCGTCACACCAGATTGAACTGCATTATTTAAATCACACAAAGGAAATTCTTAATTCTACCAGTTTGTAGGTGTAGTTAATGCAAATTGTAAGACACTAAATGGTACAGCATTCTAATACTTTGCCTTTGACCCTAATGACATTAGTTAAGCCATTGCTGGGATTTGAATTCATTTGGCAGTTGTGAAACATAGTAAACTGTTTCTAAATGTAACTTAAAAAGAGAAATGTGAAGAATATCAACAGGTTATGACAACACGCTCTTTCCTGTTGTTTTGTCATAAGTCACTGATGTATATTTATCTATAATTTTTCAGTATTCATTGTAGAAACCAATTTTAGAGATCTGTATAAATGTTTATGGCAGAATTTTTATACATAGCACATTATAGTGTTGCACGTATAATGTACAATTTACAGGCCCTGAATTTCCTCAATGACAGTTATGCCATTGTTGCACCGGAAAGTTCACCAGTAGAGGGAGTTACACACAAGTTTCCTGGGGGAAGTTAGTTTAAATATTTTTGGTGAAGCTCTGATGTAACTTGAATGCAGAAACTGTGAGGGGAATTTGGCTTTGGGCGATTTTGGAAATGAAAATTGGGAGAAATGTATAAGGAATGGCGAATCCGATGTCGCCTGTTTTACACTATCACCTGAAGTCAAAATGAACCCGTGTAACTTGTTGACTTTCCCCCCCGCCCCCCTCCCCCTGCCCCACACCATCCCCAGGAAACTTCAGTGCAACAATGGCCTAACTCTTTAAAAGCACTCTACAGATGTTCAGCAGCAGCAGAACACTGTCCGACAGCAAGGTAAGCAGCAAACAAGTGATTTGCTGCCAATTCCCACCAAATCACGTGATGGCATCTCTCAGCAACAGCCCAGATTGGCACCATCATACCCACTTAAGTGCCCATTGGGCACCACCACAGGTAGAAGAAGCGCAACTGGCTTCTCTGATGAAGATCTCTAAGCCCTCCTTCAAGACATACGAGACAGGAGTCTCACACCCCTGGGTCTTCCTTTCACCGAGCTGGACACCAACATTAGTCGTGCTGCCTGCAGGGAGCTGGCACTGGCACTGGCTCCCAACTCCTCATACCCAGGTTTGATCGACAGTGCAGAAAGAAGTGGAAACACTTCATGAGGGCAGGCAAGGGCAGCATGTCACCACACTCTCCCTTTCCTCCCTCCCACCCTGGGCACCACCACACTTTTCATCCTCTTAAAGCAACACTCACATTACTAACCCTTCACACTACACCCTGGGTAAGAGTGCCTACAACCCCGCTAACACACACCAACTGTCTTGCACAATCCCAAAACACCTTCCTCCACTCTAACCGCCGCACATTCCCACATCTGTCACTTCACCTCTACCAGCACACTCCTTAACCCAAGCCTCATCGCACACACACACCCTTCCACCCCATTAGCTTGTAATAAAAGAAATGTTTGCTTTGAAATATACTGGGCACTTCTGTCTTCTCATTTATGAATATTACAGTAAATCAGGAATTACAGTAAATGGACTATTCAGTAGGTTTGGACTTCTTCGCACAGGTGTGGATGTCTGGCAAGATCCTTCTAGGCTAAAGAGATCTGCTTTAGCATTATCTGGTAGCCTATGTAGAAGAAGATAGAAGAGGCGAAAAAAACAAATTACCCTGAAATCTCAAATGCTTAATAGGGCACCATCTTCATGAAAAGGAGCTTAGCAAACATTTTTGCATTTATTTGCAAGCAAATGATGCAATAATATTCTACAGTGATATGCAATGATGATGTTGTAGCGGTTCGTGTAGATCGCCACTAAATAAGAGAGTTTGACTTCGACGAACTATTAACAAGTTGTTTATTTACAGGAACAGACTAGTTACATCAGGTAAGATGGCAGGTAAGATGGCTGACTGTAGGAGAACCGTGGTATAGGTCTTGTCCCAGCGGGGACTCCACGAGGACTGAGTTCGCAGTCCTGTGGAGAGTGTGATGACGTCATCACGCTCCGCTGTGTCTTCCCGCGCTTTGGGTGTCACGTGACCGCGTCGTGACATCAGCACGTTCGCGTGCGCTTAGGCGGTCACGTGACCTGCGCCGTTGCGTCTCCCCGGTACGGAGGCTGGCCGTTGAGGCCGAGGTCGCGAGGCCGGGCTGTGCCGGCGGCCATTCTGGAAGGCCGAGTCGGGCCAGCGGCCGCTGCACGGTACGTGACGTGACGTCAGCGCGCTAGGGCGCATCTTAAAGGGGCAACGGCCCCAACAGGTAAGTTAAAGGGGCAACGGCCCCAACAGGTAAGTTATACATACAGTAAGGTAAGTTAAAGGGAATTATGTATATCTTTATGTAAGGGACAACCGGTGGTACCGCCACAATGTGCTGTATTGGGCTCTACACTAAAGGAAGTATATTGAGGCTTTAGAGAGGGTACAAAGCAGATTCATTAGGATGCTGCCTGGTATGAGGAACTACAAATGCCAGCAATGTAGATTGCGGGGTGATATAATAGAAATGAATAAAAAGGAAAATTGGCAGGGTGTATAACGGGTGGCTGATCCTATATCACCCATCTTACACCCCCACCAAAGTGGAAAATTGTGGCCGCTGTTCCTTTAAGCCTCTCTACTCCTATCTTCAACTTAAATTGCCATGCTCCCTGCTTTGCTAAAGCTGCTGTGGCCACAAACTTCTCCACAGCCCCAGAAATGATGCTTGACTCTGTAATTGGCCAACAGCAGGCTAGTCCTGTTAGGTTTTATTTTTTTCCTCTTGTTTTTTCTCTTTCTCTCTCTGCTCTGCTTATGTGTCTGCCTGTGTGTGTATCTCACTCGTTTCTTTCCACTCTTATGTCTTTTCTCAGGTTCGTTCAGTCTCTTTCTCCCCATTTGCTTTTTACTACCTTTGCTTCTCTCTACTTCCCTTACCTCTCTCTCTCTGCCACCCGCAGTATGAATTTCATGCAGACAGCGTGTAGGAAGGAGGAAAATAGCATTCGGATTATTTGTTTAAAAATACCCCCTCAATGATTCTTATCCAGAATTTGAAAGCAGGCAGAAAAACATCAATACAAAGCTCTATAGATTAGTAGTTTGCTGTTTTCTCACCTTAGAATTATTGAGACCAGTTACATTCGCTGAATATGGGAATCACCATAGATATGGGACAGTTTGACGAAACCATTTAAGACCACCAATTTGGTGGGCTGACAAGAGTACTACTGCACAGTCTGCCTGAATTTAACTGGTAAAAATAGAAAACGATTCTGACACCTGGGCATTAGTAACAGCCCTTTGCTGGCAATTCACAGGTAGTGAGAATATATAGGGTAGTGAGATACAGCCCCATGCTGGGAAAACACATGGAGAGTAGTGACTAAAAGCCCAATGCCAGGAGAACAACAACAGCTTGCATTTATATAGTGCCTTTAATGTAGTAAAGCGTCCCCTGCAGGAACAACCCTGTGCCAAGTGACCACACAGAAGGCAATCAATAAACACAAGGAGCAAGGGCTAGGGAGGTGCTTAATTGTGACCCATTGTCAGGCAGTCAATAGTCAAGTGAGCAAAAGAGTGGTAGATATAGCCAGATAGCTGAGTGAGGATGATTGAAAATGGGTAAAGGTAGTAGATGAATATCAGGGTGGAGACTCAGAGCCACTAAGCTATTGGGGTACTAAGCAAACATAGAATGTTATGAATGGTAATTGCAAGTACACCTAGAGACCAGGAAGAAGTTGAACCCTACACATTGCCTGAGTACAGATAGGAAATGAAGAAATACTCAGGTCAGCCAGCAACTGAACTGTAGGGAATGAAGAGATGAGCAGCATGCCTGAGGTTAGCAGATGATTGAACAAGCAAGGGAGAGGAGCTGGGAGCTGTGGAAACCACTTGGGAACTAGATAAACGGAGTTAATACACCAGGTACAAGCGATTGGATGGAAGTTTCCTGATCTGAAGACACTGTTTACAGGATTGAAAAAACTAGCATGACAGAATTCCAAATCTATGGCCATCTTGCTAACTTCCTATTGTATGTGCACAATCAAATACAATCTCTAGTTAGTCAAATATCAAATTGCATCATACAAAATCTGTGATTAAGTTAGCAAGCTAGACATACACTGACAAAATAGATGTAAAAGCAGCCTCTTACACTTCAAAAAAGATGCACAGTAATGCAATGTTGTGTGAACAGGATTTGTGTGTAGGCTGTCTCCATTCACAGTGCAGTCTAATTTTGATGAAACTTGAGATATGGCTCAAAAAATGTCATCAGGGTCTCTAAGAGATTAATGCAATTTTCTATGCACAATGCATTACAGCTGTGATGTTACTTGTCATCGCCCGCATCCAATCTGAACAGCTGCAATAAAAACACCATCTGGCATTTTCCTGGGACCTGACCTGCCAGTGAGGATGATCCCAAATGGTGTCATTAGTAGCCAGCAAGCCCATACTATTTCTTTACAATACATTTGAGAACAACATAATAAACAAGTGCAAAGAGAGGATAATCGGTACCCCCTCAGTGAATTGCAAGGCTGTAGTCACATTGAGGAGTTCAAATGTTGTCCTAAACCATAAGAGCAGAGCTTGAGCAGTTTATGCTTGTCATCTGAACCCTACAACTAGACCACTGCCTGCTTTATAATACATTTCAGGAAGTGAATTTTCACCATAATTCTTTGCCCTGCTGTTGGAGTGTTTTGCTTCTGTTGCTGATTAAAGATGTATGGCTTGAAGGAATGTTGGTTTTGTGAGGAAATATTAGATTCTTCACCCGCTGCTATTAATTTTCTGCAGCAGGACCTGCAGTATTGCCGATTATTTCTAAAATTAATATTGGGAAAATTCACACTCCTTACAGATTATAAAGCACCAATCCAACCAACAGACTGAAACAATGGGAGTGAATTTCTTTGGGTCTTCTCCTACTCCATTGCTGTAAACAGGATTTCAGCTGAACTTTCCCGATAGTTACTGCAGCCAAAAAAGAAAAGCCCTGAGGAAATTCACTCCCAATGTCATAAACTAGGAAACTAAAGATTTGTTAGCCTACAGATGCGCCTGACTCCCATCGCTGGGCTCCAGCCTTTAGCTCCCTCCTACGTATAATACAACTACTTTGAGTGGCTTATCTAAAGATTGTAGACACATCTTACCATTAAATCTGAGCAGCTGCTGGCTGAGGGGAACGTTTCTAACACAATATTTCTGTCGTAGCCCTGAGTATGCCAAGTGTGAAGTGTTAATTTTTTTTTAAAAAGGAACAATGTGAACATTTTTTTCAAAACTTTAGGCTTTATTGTGATAAATGTTTGAGTGTGTGTGTAAAAAGGAAAGGATTCAACTGCATGGAAAGTGCAAAGGAAAGGCCTTACAACCCCACTGTGATGTAAGCACAAAGGATTATACAATCATGTCAGACAGAGGAGCATTGCAAGGTTTGTTATAAAAACAATAGCTAACTTAGTTGTTCATTACATATTTTACTGTAAAGCAAAACATTTGGCTTCATTAATTAATTCTAATTCTTGCGGTTTGAGATCTTTTTGCACCTAAAAATATTCCCTGCTGAAAACTTATGAATATGCTATGTAATAATGTTGATGGAAAAGCTGCATCTTTGGAAAAGTAATGAATGTAAACCATAGAAGATAGGAGCAGGAGTAGGCCATTCGGCCCCTCGAGCCTGCTCCGCCATTCAATGAGATCATGGCTGATCATCCAAATTCAGTACCCGGTCCCTGCTTTCTCCCCATATCCCTTGATCCCTTTAGCCTTAAGAAATATATCCAACTCCTTCTTGAATATATTTAATGAATTGGCCTCTACTGCCTTCTGTGGTAGAGAATTCCACAGGTTCACCACTCTCTGGGTGAAGAAATTCCTCCTCATCTCTGTCCTAAATGGCTTACCCCTTATCCTTAGACTGTGACCCCTGGTTCTGGACTCCCCGACCATCGGGAACATCCTTCCTGCATCTAGTCTGTCTAGTCCTGTCAGAATTTTATAAGTTTCAATGAGATCCCCTCTCATTCTTCTAAACTCCAACGAGTATAAGCTCAGTCGACCCAATCTCTCCTCATACGTCATTCCTGCCATCCCAGGTATCAGCCTGGTGAATCTTCGCTGCACTCCTTCCATGGCAAGAACATCCTTCCTCAGGTAAGGCAACCAGAACTGCACACAATACTCGAGATGTGGCCTCACCAAGGCCCTGTACAACTGCAGCCCTGCAGTCTGATCGCAGCCCTGCCTCCGATCTAGTTTCTTTTCTTTCCAGTTTTGAAGAAGGGTCCAACCCGAAACGTCAACTCAAATTTCTCTCCACGGATGTTGCCTGACCTGCTGAGTTTTTCCAGCATTTTCTGTTGTTATTTCGGATTTCCAACATCTGCAGTATTTTGCTATCGTACTAGTGTTTGGTTCACTGCCACACCTCTTCTAGGAATGCCTACCTTGAAGAAGTTCTGCTCTTCTCTTCGACGGGATCTCCGTTTGGCTCTTCAACCTTGTTCATCTTCATTACTTTCAGTTTCCCTTCTCGTGTTTGATCAGGTATCTGCCAAGACTCGGTTTCACAGCCACATCATTTTCCTCAGCAACTGTCTCCGGTTCCGACTTACTCCACGTGGATTCCAACTAAACTTCCACCCTTCGTGCTTCGGATCCACCCAGGATTACAAATATCTCCAAGATATTCATCGTTCCTCGAACTACTGCTCTCGCCGCATCCTGAGATCCACGCTCAACGCCATGCGGCGCCACATGAACACACTCGACTTCTCTCTTCAGCAACACCGGTGCACTCTATCTCAAAGCTGTCCGGGTCCACAGTTCCATTTCATCCTTCGACTCATCCGACGCTTCAACAAAAAACTTTTCTTCTTCCTTCCCGATGTCAAGGATCGCAAGCTTCATCAACTCTTGGACACCAACGCCCCTCCGGAACCTTCTTCCCCTTCACTTTCCTCTGACCCCCCTTCTCCCAATCCCACCCCCTGCCGCGTTTTCACTATCCCCTCTGACCTTCCACTCTCTGACCCTGAACGATCAGTCCTCAGCAAAGGCCTGAGCTTCATCCCCTTACGCCCCCACCTCAATGAATTTCGAGCTCGGCACGATGTTGAGCTCTTTTTCCGCCGCCTTCGTCACCGTGCCCACTTCACTGGCCAGGAGTCTTCCCCCCGCACAACTGACCCTTTCTCCCGCTTGCAGAATTCCCGTTCTACCTGGACCCCTCCCCCTGGCCTCTTACCCTCTCTAGATCTTTTCATCGCTAACTGCCGCCGTGACATCGGCCGTCTCCATTTCTCTGCTCCCCTCACTCACTCCAACCTACCTCCCTCTGAACTTGCAGCACTCCATTCTCTTAGATCCAACCCTGACATTGTCATTAAACCCGCTGACAAGGGTGGTGCTGTTGTTGTTTGGCGTACTGACCTCTACCTAGCGGAAGCTGAACGCCAACTCTCCGACACCTCCTCCTACCTCCACCTGGACCATGACCCCACTACCGAACATCAAACCACCGTTTCCAAGACTGTCACTGACCTCATCTCCTCTGGAGATCTTCCCCCTGCTGCCACCAACCTCATAGTTCCCCAACCCCACACAGCCCGCTTCTACCTCCTTCCCAAGATCCACAAACAGGACTGCCCTGGTAGACCCATCGTTTCAGCCTGTTCTTGCCCTACAGAACTTATCTCTTCCTATCTTGACTCTATCTTTTCTCCCCTTGTCCAGTCTCTTCCCACCTACATCCGCGACTCTTCGGACGCCCTCCGCCACTTTAACAGTTTCCAGTTTCCTGGCCCCAACCGCTTCCTTTTCACCATGGACGTACAATCCCTCTACACCTCCATCCCCCACCCGGATGGCCTGAGGGCGCTCCGCTTCTTCCTTGAACAGAGGCCCGACCAGTCCCCATCCACCACCACCCTCCTCCGCCTGGCTGAACTTGTTCTCACATTGAACAACTTCTCCTTTAACTCCACTCATTTCCTCCAAATCAAAGGTGTTGCCATGGGTACCCGCATGGGTCCTAGCTATGCCTGCCTTTTCGTGGGCTATGTGGAACAATCTTTGTTCCAGTCCTACTCGGGTCCCCTCCCTCACCTCTTTTTCCGATACATTGATGACTGTATCGGTGCCGTTTCCTGCTCTCGCCCCAAACTTGACAATTTCATTCACTTTGCCTCCAATTTCCACCCTTCCCTCACCTTCACATGGTCCATCTCGGACTCTTCCCTTCCCTTCCTCGACTTCTCCGTCTCCATCTCTGGGGATAGGTTATCGACCAATATTTACTACAAGCCCACTGACTCCCACAGCTACCTGGACTACACTTCCTCCCACCCCGCTTCCTGTAAGGACTCTATTCCATTCTCCCAGTTTCTCCGCCTCCGCCGTATCTGCTCCGACGACGCCACCTTCCACACCAGTGCTTCAGACATGTCTTCCTTTTTCCGCAACCGAGGATTCCCCTCTACTGTGGTTGACACTGCCCTCGACCGTGTCAGTTCTATCTCCCGCACTTCTGCCCTCACCCCTGCCCCTCCCTCCCGGAACCACGATAGGGTTCCCCTTGTCCTCACCTTTCACCACACCAGCCTCCA
Organism: Somniosus microcephalus; assembly: GCF_052327205.1. NCBI lineage: Eukaryota > Metazoa > Chordata > Chondrichthyes > Squaliformes > Somniosidae > Somniosus > Somniosus microcephalus. The sequence continues at coordinate 212,670,529 of NC_140987.1, forward strand.
CATTCAACGGATCATCCTCCGGCATTTCCGCTACCTCCAAAGTGATCCCACCACCAAACATATCTTCCCCTCCCCTTTCAGCATTCCGCAGGGACCGCTCCCTCCGAGACACCCTAGTCCACTCCTCTATCACCCCAAACAGCCCTTCCTCTTCGCCTGGCACCTTCCCGTGCAAGCGGAGGAGATGTAACACCTGCCCCTATACCTCCCTCCTTCCCACTATCCAGGGCCCCAAACACCCCTTCCAGGTGAAACAGCGATTTACTTGTACTTCTCGCAATCTAGTATACTGTATTCGCTGCTCACGATGCGGTCTCCTCTACATTGGGGAGACCAAACGCAGATTGGGTGACCGCTTTGCGGAACACCTCCGTTCAGTCCGTAAGGGTGACCCCGAGCTTCCGGTCGCCTGTCATTTTAATTCACCGCTCCATTCCCACTCGGACCTCACCGTCCTTGGCCTCTTGTATTGTTCCACGGAAGCTCATCGTAAACTCGAGGAACAGCACCTCATCTTCCGATTAGGCAGTCTGCAGCCTTCCGGACTCAATATCGAGTTCAACAATTTCAGATCATAAGCTCGGCCCCCATTTCATTTTCTCTTGTAATTGTTCCACTCCTTTTCCCCACCCCCCTTTCCTTTTGTTTCTCTCTCACACCTGGCAGCTATCTTTTGCCCTGCCAGTACACTTTACACCTAATCCCAGCCTATTACTATCTCGTCTAGCTTCTAATCTCTTTTACTTCTTTTGTTTCTTTTATTCTTTTGTCCGATCGCAGCCCTGCCTCCGATCTAGTTTCTTTTCTTTCCAGTTTTGAAGAAGGGTCCAAGCCGAAACGTCAACTCAAATTTCTCTCCACGGATGTTGCCTGACCTGCTGAGTTTTTCCAGCATTTTCTGTTGTTATGCAGCAAGACATCCTTGTTCCTGTACTCAAACCCTCTCGTTACGAAGGCCAACATACCATTTGCCTTCTTAACCGCCTGCTGCACCTGCATGCTTACCTTCAGCGACTGGTGCACAAGGACACCCAGGTCTCGTTGCACTTCCCCTTCTCCCAATCTATTGCCATTCAGATAATAATCTGCCTTCCTGTTTTTGACACCAAAGTGGATAACCTCGCATTTATCCACATTATATTGCATCTGCCATGCTTCTGCCCAATCACCCACCCTGTCCAAATCATACTGGAGTTTCTCGGCATCCTCCTCACAGCACACACGCCCACCCAGCTTTGTGTCATCTGCAAACTTGGAGATATTACATCTAGTTCCCTCATCTAGATCATTAATATATATTGTGAATAGCTGGGGTCCAAGGACCAATCCCTGCGGTACCCCACTAGTCACTGCCTGCCACTCGGAAAAAGACCCGTTTATTCCAACCAGATCTTAATATTGTAATAGGGCAGCACTTTTCTCACTATAATGCTCCACCTTAGGGGATGTACAGGGGAGTGGGGGCAGGGAGAATTTACCATCCAGTCTTTCCTCTCTCCAACCCTTTAAGAAACCACCTAATTTCTGTCCTCTCCCAGAATGAGATGAGAATCTCAACAGGTAAACTTTTTCCCCTGCACTCTGTGACACATGTAACAATGTGAACAAACATAAGACCATAAGGAATAGGAGCAGGAATAGGCCACTTGGCCCCTCGAGCCTGCTCTGCCATTCAATAAGATCATGGCTGATCTTGGGCTCAAAGCCACTTCCCCGCCCGCTCCCCATAACCCTTCACTCCCTTATCTTGCAAAAATCTGTCTATCTCCACCTTAAATGTATTTAATGACCCAGCCTCCACCGCTCTCTGGGGCAGAGAATTCCACAGATTTATGACCCTGAAATGCGACTGTTAGCCTAAATGGCATTGCTTAAAAAATCCTATAGCACCCTGGGTAGTTGAGAATCACCACAAAGCTCAGTATAAGGATAAACATAGCAACATCAACTCTTACACATATATAGTACTTTTCACATAACAAACATTGGAGGACAGCAAGAAGGATGTGGGGCAGAAATTACAAGAGGTAACCAAAGGTAGTGAAAGAGGTAGGTTTTGAGGAGTCTTTTGAAAGTGGGGAGAGAGGTGGTGAGTTGCAGGGATTTAGGGAGAGGGTTCCAGAGTGTAGTGGCGTAGTAGCTGACTAAAGGCTCAGTGGTAGCATTCTCGCCTCTGAGTAAGAAGGTTATGGGTTCAAGTGTAGTACTGAGCGGGTGCTGCACTGTTGGAGGTGCTGTCTTTCGGGGGACGTAAAGGATCCCATGGCAATATGTAGAAGAGCAGGAGAGTTATTGCCGTATCCTGGCCAATATTTATCCCTCAACAAACATCACTAAAACAGATTATCTGGCCATTATCACATTGCTGTTTGTGGAGCCTTGCTGCCACATTTCCTGCATTGAAACAGTAACTACACTTCAAAAGTACTTTATTGGCTGTATACAACAACTTGCATTTATATAGTGCCTTTACATAATAAAACATCCCAAGGCACTTCACAGGAGCGTTATCAAGCAAAATTTGACACCATGCCACATAAGATGATTTTAGGACAGATGACTAAGAGTTTGCTCAAAGAGGTAGGTTTTAAGAAGCGTCTTAAAGGAGGAGAGAGAGGTAGAGAGATGGAGAGGTTTAGGGAGGGAATTCCAGAACTTAGGGCCTAGACAGCTGAAGGCATGGCCACCAATAGTGGAGCGATTAAAATCAGAGCTGCTAAAGAGGCCAGAATTGGAGGAGCGCAGATATCTCGGATGGTTGTAGGGCTGGAGGATGTTAAAGAGATAGGGAGGGGCGAGGCCATGGAGGGATTTGAAAACAAGGATGAGAATTTTAAAATCGAGGCGTTGCTTAACTGGGAGCCAATGTAGGTCAGCGAGCACAGGGGTGATGGGTGAATGGACCTGGTGCGAGTTAGGACATGGGCAGCAGACTTTTGGATGAGCTTAAGTTTATGTAGGGTGGAAGATGGGTGGCTGGCCAGGAGAGCATTAAAATAGTCAAGTCTAGAGGTAACAAAGGCATAGATGAGGGTTTCAGCAACAGACGAGCTAAGGCAGGGACGGAGACGGGCGTTGTTATGGAAGTGGAAATAGGCGGTCTTAGTTATGGCACGGATATGTGGTCAGAAACTCATCTCGGGGTCAAATATGACACCAAGGTTGCAAACGGTCTGGTTCAGCTTCAGACAGTTGCCAGGGAGTAGGATGAAGTTGGTGGCTAGAGAACAGAGTTTGTGGCGAAGACCGAAAACAATGGCTTCGGTCTTCCCAATATTTAGTTGGAGGAAATTTCTGCTCATCCAGTACTGGATGTCAGACAAGCAGTCTGACAAATCAGAGACTGGAGGGGTCAAAAGAGGTGGTGGTGAGGTAGAGCTGGATGTCGTCAGCGTATATATATTTTTGGATGCTGTTACCGAGGGGCAGCATGTAGATGAAAAATAGGAGGTGGCCAAGAATAGATCAGTGGGCGACTCCAGCGGTAACGGTGCGGGAGCAGGAAGGGAAGCCATTGCAGGTGATTCTCTGGCTACAACTGGATAGATAAGAATGGAACCAGGCAAGGGAAGTCCCACCTAGCTGGATGACGGAGGAGAGGCGTTGGAGGAGGATGGTGTGGTCAACTGTGTCAAAGGCAGCAGACAGGTCGAGAAGGATGAGGAGGGAAAGTTTACCATGGTCGCAGTCACATAGTCATTTGTGACTTTGATAAGGGCCGTTTCAGTACTGTGGCAGGGTTGGAAACCTGATTGGAGGGATTCAAACATGGAGTAGCGGGAAAGATCGCCATGAATTTGGGAGGCAATAACACGTTCAATGACTTTGGAGAGGAAAGGGAGATTGGAGATGGGGCGGTAGTTTACAAAGACAGAAGGGTCAAGGGTGGCTTTTTTGAGGAGAGGGGTGATGACGACAGATTTGAAGAGGAGGGTGACAGTACCTAAGAAAAGGGAACTGTGAACAATATCAGCTAACATGGGGGCCAGGAAGGGAAGTTGGGTGGTCAGCAGTTTGGTGGGAATAGGGTCAAGGCAGCAGGAGGTGGGTCTCATGGACAAGATGAGCTCAGAGAGAAACTAGAGAAAGATGTGAGTTCAGGGCTGGGGTAGTGGGGGAATCTTAGGGGAAATTTGATCCGGTGAGTTAGGGGAAGGGAGGGAAGTGGCAGAGGCAGCTGAATGGATGGTCTCAATCTTAGTGACAAGGAAGTCCATGAGCGCCTCACACTTGTTGTAGGAGGTGAGGGTGGTGGAGGCAGGGGAGAGGGGTTTAAGAAGTCGGTTTGTAGTGAAGAGAAGCCGAGGGTTATCTTTACATTCCAGGATGATCCTGGAATAGTGAGCAGTTTTATTTGAGGAGAGCAGGTCCCAATAGTGTTTTATGTGATTCATCCAGATCTGGCGATGAATGGCTAAACCAGTTGTCTGCCATAAATGTTAAAATCTGCGTCCCTTGGACTTAAGGGAGCGGAGATGAGGGCCATACTAGGGGAACTTTGGGATATCCTGAGGTCGTGAAATGCACTATATAAATGCAAGTTTTTCTTTCTTTTTAAACCCACTGTGCAGAAGAGTAAGGGGAAGACCAGAGTTGGAAGTGTGGAGGGTGCATGCTGGAGTGCAGGGCTGAGTTTGGAGCAGTAATTTGGGGAAATGCCATGGAGTGACAAAGTAGGGTGGGTCAATTTGAAAACAAGAACAAAGACCAAATCCAGAATACCATTCCAGCAATTAGCATTAAGTTCTATTTGCTTACATCATAGAGAGTTGTAATACCTTTGAGTTGCATAATATCAGGACGAACACATTCAGGTAACGATCAGGTCCAGAGTCTTTTTAAAATGTCAATGCAAACAAAAACATCTTAGATCTTGTAGGTAATGACATAAAATACTAGATATGGAGCCCAATTAATAAGCACAATAAATGGCTAACTTGACCTATCAAGGCAAGTCCATGAGATGGTCTCTTAAATGTTTTCTTTTACTTTTTTCCCAAAGTGGAAGTAAGTTTTGACAAAAATATTGCTATTTCACTGTTCTTTCCAAACTGTTAGCTTATTTTCCTCAAGTTGCCCTCCTGGAACAAATACTGTGAAATAATATTTTAATAAACAGAGTTGTACCTCTGATTTTGGAGCAAATTGGAGAGAATGTTGAAAGATAACATAACAATAAACTGAAAACCTCTCTATCACCATAACTGGAATGTGAAAGAGTTAAAGCACCAACCTCTTGGAGGGACACCTCACAATTTCTTTTAATTTTACTACTAATCAACCATTGACCTTTGACTAGCTTTCAACTACCTTCAATGTTCAGTTAATGACAGTCAACAGCAAACAAACATTCAATGCAAAGAATAAAGATGAAACACCGCGAAAATGAAGTTAATTAAAATACATTAAAAATGAACATTGTAAAATTATCCTAAATATTTGCTGATCAATATTAACACAATTCTACTAATCAATTGTTGCATTAAAAAAAAACACCTGCCTGTTTGACCATCCAATTTGCCTGCCATATTTCTACTGGGGTTTCTCAGTTACTGGTTAGGTGACAGACTGATAGCTCTTATTGGAGATCAGCATCCTTTCTCAAAGTGATACATCATAGCTGCCTTAGCCTAGATCACCACCACCATCCTGATTATATAGAGCAGCAGGCTGTATGGTTGTCTAGCAATGCACTGCAGCACAGCCCTGCCTATGTATTTACATTCCAGGCCTGCCGGTCAGGTAAACCCATTAAATTTAGTCAGGCAACCTTCCTCAGCTCTTGGGACAATGGATGAGTTTGGCCATCTTAGCTGAGTCATTTGGAAGAGAGAGGGAAACCTGTCCACTTTGCTTAGGTGCACCTCCTGGTGGTTTGCCAAGGATTAACCTTGTCCACGGAGATGTCCATAGGTAGGCCATCCTACCATCCTAGATAATCAGGTAGTTTATTAGCTAAATGAAGGGATAAATAGGAAACAAATATCTTTCAAAAACTGATCATTCAACTTAACCCATTCATTGACCTATCACACAACAACATTAAAGGCAGTGACAAAGTCTGTTAATCAGGACCTTCCCACTCTCTTGCCTGGAGAATGTGTATTGGCGAGTAGCCTCAAAGGATACAACATAAAGAGAGAAAATTAGCAGAAAAAGTAGCCAAGCAATTATCATAGAAGAGGGACAAAATCTAATAATAACAAATAAGTAAAGTATTTTCTGTACCTCTCCTGATGCTTCTTCTTAACTTGCTGCATATATCAATGCGGGGATGCTCTGAATCTTCCTCTGTAGACAGAGGACACTGGTCTGGGGATGAGGGACCTTTGCTCAGATCGAGTGGCATTTTGCTCGCTAAGGGAGGTGGAGAGGTAGCTGGGCTGTAAGCAAAGGTGGAAGTACTAGATGTGGAGGATGTGGAAAGGTCAAGAGCTCCTATTCTAGAATTCACAGGGGAGCTGAGTGAAAGTTTCCGAGTTCGGACAGGAGAGGACGTCCGAGAGAAAGACAGTGGAGGAGGCGAGGAAAGTTTCCGACACAGTCTTGGGGACTTTCCATCATTCATGTGCTCAGATCTGTTGCTTTGATTAGTTGCAAAAAACAGTTCCAGTGACCTATGAATGAAAAGGGAATTTATTGAATTGGATAATTGAAGCAATCCAATTGCCACAGGGCTCCAGGATATGTCACACTGTACAAACGATAACCATCAATTGTCAATATTAAATATTTAGATAAGTTACACATAAACCACTTGTTAGATATCCACCTTGTTCTGAACTTACTTGTTGGCTTAATATATAACATTCTAGTAAATCAATAGCTAGCAAATGGTGCATTTTCTGATGAAGTTTACTAGTCCTAAATGATATAATATGAAGTGTTAATTCATCCAAAAGAATAGCAGCTCTGTGATATGGGCCTGAATGTAAGCCAAGATTATAAGATGTAACTCCTTTCTATAATAGCTCTAATTGTCCTACATAAAGGAGTTTGGGCAGTCTGAACCCAGTTTAGTGGACATAGCATGGGCAATGACACAAAACTGCCCATAATACAGTGCTGGCTTGGAATTGATAATCACAGAGAAACTAAAACAATGGCTGATGTGGGAAATGGAAATATACACTGATGCAATAGTGGTTGCTTTTATGACTATGGATTAAAGGATAATGTTGGAACAGTGCAGAGGAAACTGTATGGCTATGACATGACCCCTGTACAAGTGGTGATTTTCAGGTCCATGTACAGATCCAGTGGGATTTGGGCACAATGGAATTTGTGCCCGCTCACTCAACCGGATAAGCGCTGGAACTTCCAGGGTGAATGTAATTATAATAATCAATGTGAGCATCCAGCCCATTTGAGCCTGACATTGGGAGCTCACGAGATTGGGAATGGGAGGTTCGAGCTTGTTAATCCATCTGCTGACAAAGGATGATGGGAACATTTACAGGGATGCAGTCACTTCTAGTGCATAAAGGTGATAAGTATTGTCAAGGCATATTTTAGCCTTCCCAAAGACTGTTTGGGACAAAGAAAAGTGGCTGCTAATACCCAGACTGGTACGATAAATATGAATGCAGGAAATGGAGTGTGTGAGCTGATGATGGCGCAGTACAGCTCTAGAACCCACTGTTTGATGGGTGATGAAGCGGACGAGCTGCTGCATGAGGTGTGCGCGAGGAAGGTTGCCCTGTTTATCACTCCAGATTACCCTCCTCAGAAGGCAGCATAGCTGTAAGCCTGGCATCTGATGGCAGCTAGGCTCAAATTGCATGCGCTACCTATGTGGCATGGCAACAAACATGGAAACTCCTAAGGTAAGACTACATGATGATTCTATTTACCAGGTACATAGCCCACATATACATGCGACATAGTGGTGCTGAGGAATCTGTTGTAAATTTACTATTGGTCATTACCAAGCTCTCTCACAACCTTACAGCTCTTCCATTTTTAATCATGCATACCCAAAAAATACACATTGTAGTTGCAAATTATAATTGAAGATCTTAGCATATCCACAGCTCCAAAGGGCTTCTCACATGTAAGCATTGTAACTCAAACTAGTGGCAGGATGTGTAGTCACTAAATAACGCTGTGGCTTTTCCACGTCTGTCACTGTGTATGCGTTCCTTGAACTTACAACATATCAAGACTTAATTCTTTGCTGGCATAGTGAGGTGGCACCAAATACAAGGGCAGTGCATGCAGTGCTGAACTTGGATGTGACCTCCTGCCAGGCATGCTGCCCTGCTCTCCTCTGAGGACCAGTGCTCTGGCATGGCAAACCTTGTCTGCCGTCGACAGTGCCAATCCTATAATACAGGCTGGCTGCAGGTGTCCTCGAAGCAGATGGCACAGCTCAACAGCTAGACCCCTGCTGACCAAAGCTTAAGGAGCCAGTGCCCCATTGTCACTACCAGGCAGGTGTAGCAGGGCCCACAGGCAGGGTTGTTGACATCCTGACTGGTGTAGCCAATCCAGTTGTGGCGCCTCCTGATCGCCCTATCACTAGCTATTTCTTCTTATACTAAGTAAAGCATGATTGCAGTGCTTCCCAGTCAGTCGTGAGCAGTAGAGTAACAATGACATGCCAAAGGGTACTGCATGTTGGAAGCAGTGCTACATTATAGGTGGTATGAACATTGGTATTGTGGGAAACACTTTACAGATCCTCTGTTCTCTGGGATCTTTCTGTTCTGCAGAACTTTTAGCAAAAGTGGAATGGAAACAGCTACTTGAAGGTAAATCAGTGTCAGAACAGTGAGAGGTATTCAAAGAGGAGATAGTGATGGTCCAGAGCAAATATGTTCCGACAAAGAAAAAGGGTGGGACTCCCAAATCTAGAGCCTCCTGGATGTCAAGGAGCATACAGGGTAGGATAAGGAAAAAAAGGGAAGCTTTTGTCAGATACCGAGAGCTCAACACTACAGAAAGCCTGGAGGAGTATAGAAAGTGCAGGGGTGAAATTAAAAAGGAAATTAGGAAAGTAAAGAGAGGACATGAAAAAATATTGGCAAGTAAAATCAAGGCAAACCCAAAGATGTTTTATAAATATATAAAGAGCAGTAGAATAAATAAGGGAAGAGTAGGGCCTATTAGAGACCAAAAATGTAACCTGTGTGTGGAGGCGGAAGATGTGGGTATGGTTCTTAATGAATACTTTGCGTCTGTCTTCACAGGAGAGAGGAACGATGCAGAGATTGTAGTTAAGGAGGAGGAGTGTGAAATATTAGATGGGATCAACATAGACAGAGAGGAAATATTAAGAGGTTTAGCATCTTTGAAAGTAGATAAATCGCCAGGCCCGGATAAAAATTATCCCAGGCTGTTATGAGAGGCAAGGGAGGAAATAGCAGAGGCTCTGACCATCATTTTCCAATCCTCTTTGGCTACAGGCATGGGTGCCAGAGGACTGGAGGACTGCGAGCATTGTATCATTGTTTAAAAAGGGAGAAGGGGATAGACCAAGTAATTACAGGTCAGTCAGCCTAACCTCGGTGGTGGAAAATTAATGGAAAAAATTCAGAGGGACAGTATAAATTGTCATTTAGAAAGGCACGGATTAATCAAGGACAGTCAGCATGGATTTGTCAGCATGTGTCTGACTAACTTGATTAAATTTTTTGAGGGGATAACGAGGAGGGTCAATGAGGGTAGTGTGTTTGATGTAGTCTACATGGATTTTAGCAAGGCTTTTGACAAGGTCCCACATGGCAGGTTGGTCAAAAAAGTAAAAGCCCACCATATCCAAGGGAAAGTGACAAGTTGGACCCAAAATTGGCTCAGTGGCAGGAAGCAAAGGATAATGGTCGACGGGTGTTTTTGTGACTGGAAAGCTGTTTCCATGGGGTTTCACAGGGCTCACTAGGTCCCTTGCTTTTGATTTAGACTTCAATGTAGGGGGCATGATTAAGAAGTTTGCAGATGATACAAAAATTGGTTGTGTGGTTGATGGTGAGGAAGATAGCTGTAGACTACAGAAGCTATCAATGGACTAGTCAGGCGGGCAGTAAAGTGGCTAATGGAATTCAATCCGGTGAAGTGTAAGGTAATGCATTTGGGGAGGGCTAACAAGGCAAGGGAATACACAATAAATAGTAGGATACTGAGAAGTGTAGAGGAACAGAGGGACCTTGGAGTGCATGTCCACAGATCCCTGAAAGTAGCAGGACAGGTTGATAAGGTGGTCAAAAAGGCATATGGGACACTTTCCTTGATTAGCCGAGGCATAGAATACAAGAGCAGAGAGGTTATACTCAAACTGTATAAAACACTAGCTAGGCCACAGCTAGAGTACTGCGTACAGTTCTGGTCACCACATTACAGGAAAGATGTGATTGCACTAGTGAGGGTAGAGATGAGATTTACGAGGATGTTGCTAGGACTAGTGAATTTTAGCTATGAGGAAAGATTTGATAGGCTAGGGTTGTTTTCTTCGGAACAGAGGAGGCTGAGGGGAGACTTGATTGAGATGAATAAAATTATGAGGGGCCTAGATAGAGTGGCTAGGAAGGACCTATTTCCCTTAGCAGAGAGGTCAATAACCAGGGGGCATAGATTTAAAGTAATTGGTAGAAGGATTAGAGGGCAGTTGAGGGGGAATTTTTCTGCCCAGAGGGTGATGGGGGTCAGGGATGCACTGCCTGAAAGGGTGGTAGAGGCAGAGACCCTCATCACTTTTAAAAAGTACTTGGAAATGCACTTGAAGTGCCGTAAACTGCAAGACTATGAACCAACAGCTGGAAAGTGGGATTAGGCTGAATAGCTCTTTTTCGATCGGCGCAAACACGATGGGCCGAATGGCCTCCATCTGTGCTGTAAATTTCTATGAAACTATGAACTCTTGGAGTGAGTTTCTGTCCTGTCAGTTTCTCTGTAATGATAGTAACAATGATTATGCTGTTTCTCTCATTAAATAAATATTTCCACCATGGTCTGATCCAGAATATATGAAAATAAATTGAACAATATCTGAAAAATAAAATAATTATTTCATAATTGCAAATAATACGGATTTTCTTTTAATCCAAAAAGAATTTTAAAATATTTCCTTCTCTCCTTTAAATTGGGACTTTAAGTGGGATCTCTTTAATACAAAATGGGTGGAAGTGCCGATGAGAGGGACTTCAGCCCAAATATCGAAAAGTGAAACAGGCCACCTAAAGGCCTTCAGTACATGCTGCATGGAGGCTTAGTAAGGCTCCGCTCAAAAGGAGAGGAAAGTCATTGGGACATCACAGTTTTCTGTGCCCTGCGCACCTCAACCCCATCAACTGTAGCAATATTGCTCATCAGAAAATTCACCCTATACAGCCTGACTATCCTGAAAGCAATAACCCTGGCTCAATCATCTTCAGCTGCTTCATCAATGACTTCCCTCTGTTATAAGGTCAGGAATGGAGCTGTTTGCACAGGGTTCAGCTCCTTGCACAACTTTTGTGATGATGAAGCAACCCATGCCAGCTTAAAGTAGGACCTAGATAACAACCAGACTTGGGCCAACAAGTGGCAGGTAACATTCACACTATGTAAGTTCCAGGTAATGACCATCTTGAACAAGAAAAAGCCCAGTCAACTACCCTGACTTTCAACAGCACCACCATCACTGAGTCAACCACAATCAACATCTTGGGAGTCGCCACTGACCAGAAGCTAAACTGGACTATCCATGTCAACACCGTGGCTACAACAGCATGGTAGAGACAGGGTAATCTGCGATGAGTGGCTCACCTCCCGACCCCTCAAAGCCTCTCCACCCACCATCTACAAGGCTCATGTCAGAAGTGTGATGGAATACTCACCACTTGCCTGAATAGGTGCAGCCGCAACACTCAAGAAGCTCAATACCATTGAGGAAAGAGAAGCTCACTTGGTGAGCACCGCTACTACTGGACTCAATATCTACCCCATCCATCACTGGCACACTGTGGCTGCAGTGTGTACAATTTACACAATGTGCTGCAGCAACTCACCAAGGTTACTTCGACAGCACCTCCCTCCCTTCAATCACCCAGAAATACAAAAAGCAATGCCGTTGTAACGGCATCACCTCCAGGTTCCTCTCCAAGTCCTTTATTGTTTTTTTATTGTCGATCAGTTAATATCCTGAAATTCCCTAATACCATTATGGGAGCACAATCACCACAGTTCAAGAAGGCCCACCATCACCAACATTTCAGAACAACTATGGATGGGCAATAAACATGGCTGTGCCAGTGCCGCCCACATCCCAAGAACAATTTTTTTAAATGAACTAAATTGTTATCAAATTCAACAGCCTTTTTTTGTTAGGCCCTACCTGATAGGGATGGAGGTGAAAGGTTTTTTGTAGATGTCTGTCAGCTTCTCCAGGACCACCAGTGCAGTAGTGAATATGCGATAGGTGTGGAGGAAGGTATTGAGAAAATCAATGCTGAGAAAGCGCAGATCAGTCAGTCTCTCCAGCAGCCGCTCCACACTGGCATAGCGAATCTGTGGCACTTTACAGGAGTTCAGTGTCTTACTTAAGTAGATATCGATATCATCGCTGTGAAGTCGGATGTCAGATCTGAGGAAAATAATGATTTTGTTCATTCATTTCACAAACCTTTTGTAATATGTGAGTGATATTTCATTGAGGATATTAATATAAGAAAGCTATTGATTGCAGGCTTGATTGTTAGATGCTTAAATACATCAGTAAACAAATCCATGTGCTTTGTTTATTTATGACTTCCCCACTGCCAGTAAATCTGATTAACTGACTGCCACGATGTCAGCACTGTGTGGTTTTAATTTCATGGTTATCAAGTCTTCTTCAGATTGATTTGTTTTATTAGCTACTAGCTGGAGTGCCCGGCGGTGCCGAGGGTTTTTTGAGGGGATGTTGTTGTTGGAAGAGAGAGAGAGACTGGGGGGAGTAGAGAGAGACGGGGGAGGGAGAGAGAGAGAGAGACTGGGGGGGAGAGAGAGAGAGAGAGAGAGAGAGACTGGGGGGAGGGGAGAGAGACTGGGGGGAGAAGAGAGAGACGGGGGGGAAGAGAGAGAGAGAGAGAGACTGCTGGATTTAGTTCGGGATTAGCCTGGAGAGAGAGGGGGGGAAGGAGCGCCTCAGGCCTGGCCCGATGGACCGCTGTGAAGGAAGAAGGCGAGCTCTCCATCCCTCTCCCACCCCCTCACTCTTTCCCTCCCTCATCCTCTCTCTCTCCCTCCCCCTGTCTCTCCCTGCTTTACTCTCTGTCCCTCCCTCCCCTCACCCTCCCTCCCCCTCTCCTCGCCCTCCCCTCCCCCTCTCCTCTCCCTCCTCTCCCCTCCTCCCCCTTCCCTCCCCCTCTCCTCTCCCTCCCTCCCCCTCTCCTCTCCCCTCCTCCCCCTTCCCCCCTCCCTCCCCCTCTCCCTCCCCCTCTCCCCCTCCCTCCCCCTCTCCTCCCTCCCCTCTCCTCTGCTCTCCACCTCCCCCTCTCCTCTCCACTCCTCCCCCTCCCCCTCTCCTCTCCACTCCCCTCCTCCCCCTCCTCCCTCTTCCCCCTCCCCCTCCTCCCTCTTCCCCCCTCCCCCTCCTCCCTCTTCCCCCCCTCCCCCTCCTCCCTCTTCCCCCCTCCCCTCCTCCCTCTTCCCCCCTCCCCTTCTCCCTCTTCCCCCCTCCCCCTTCTCCCTCTTCCGCCCCTTTCCCTTCTACCTCGTCCCCCTCCCCCTCCTCCCTCTTCCCCCCTCCCCTCCTCCCTCTTCCCCCCTCCCCCTCCTCCCTCTTCCCCCCTCCCCCTCCTCCCTCTTCCCCCCTCCCCCTCCTCCCTCCCCCTCCTCCCTCTTCCCCCCCTCCCCCTCCTCCCTTCCCCCCTCCCTCTCCTCCCTCTTCCCCCCTCCCTCTTCCCCCACTCCCCCCCTCCCTCTTACCCTCTCCCCTCCCCCCTCCCGGAGCCCTCATCCCCTGCTCCAATCCCTCTTTCTGCCCCGGGGCCCGGGCCTCGGCACCTGGATGAACACGTTCCCCTGGACATTTTTGGTGGCCTCGGCCGTCACCCTGATGCTGTTGGCCGAGGCGAAGACGGTGACCTGGTCGGCTTTCCGCCCCATGGCCCGGGCCTCGGCACCTGGATGAACGCGCTCCCCTGGACGCTTTTGGCGGCCTCGGCCGTCACCCCCGATGCCGTTGGCCGAGGCAAAGACGGTGACGTGGTGGCGGAAATGAACGGCCTTGAGCAGGTTCGACAGGTTCTGGGCGCGCCGGGAATCCGCTGAACTCGAGGCCCAGGCTTCCCGCGCTGCTAGGCCGCAGCTCCGCGCATCCACTACAATAAAGAGAGATCCCTAAATATTAAAGTTCAGGTTTTTAAGCACCCCATAGCTAAGAAGACAACTGCAGAAAAGAACCTAACGGGGTACACACAGAAAGTGGGAAAAATAAACACACAGAAAGTGGGAAAAATAAATCAATAGTTAGGAATCAAGATGGCGGCCACTCACCTCAGCTCAGAAGGATTAGGCCCGCCCACACACGCAATGAAACGCCCCCCGTGACGCACCGATTGGTCAACCATCAGGTTAATCCCCTGTACGATTGGTCAACCATCACGTCACTCAACGCTAATGAGCGGAATGTTGCGGTTTTTTGAAACTTTTTTGTATACTGTCCGAACAATTTTTGTCTGACCAAAAAGTAAATACACCTATTAGACTCCCCTAATGATAAGCTTTCTTTTGATATAACATGCGTGTAGGTACGCTCTATAACTTTTGAGTGTATAGCGGACAGACAGACAGACAGACAGACAAACAGAGAGACAAACAGAGAGACAAACCGCTTTATATATATAGATCATCATGTAACCTTGGCATCACATCTCTGACTCTTTCCTTTACTTCCCCACAGGACCATCGCAAGCACCCGTCCCCACTAGCCAGGAGGAACAGCATGAACATCAAGGCCTAGAAATTCAGTTGTTAGCGCCAGCCGCTAACGCCTTAGGAGGAGGAGAAGTGGGGCGCTAAGTGGCTAGCGCCCGTGCGCGGCGCGATCTGTGCCTCTCGCGAACTTCACTCAAGAATTAGCAGCGGCGCTAAACCGCAGCGCCCGCTCAGCTGCGCGCGCAGATCGTGACGTCATTTCATGGTGCAACGCCCTTGGTGCGCCCCGAACCGGAACTTCAGTGGCGCCGCTCTTCTTTGCGCCTGGCGCCCCCAGCGACTGGTAGAGGGGAACGGTTCCCAGTCGCTGCGCGGCGCGGGGGGCGCTATTTAAAGGGGACTCCTCCTGCATTATAAGTGGCAGCCATTTTGTGCCAATCCTTCTGTGTGAGAGACGGATATTTGGAGAGAGACAAAGGCAGAGAGCTTTCTGCTTTGACTAAGCACTCGCACAGGTACTTCTGGCTTCAGGCCAGAGCTTTGTACTTGGATTTCACTTTCAGGGCCATAGTCTTGAGTTGCCACATTTAATGGGGGCTGCAATGGGTGGAAACGTTGGCTTTCTGCATCGCATTCAAAGGGACCAGAGACGCCGTGAGAGAGTGCCAGTCATGGCCAGACGGAGAAGGGCCAACAGGCGTCGGCACAGGAGGCCTTACCCACCCAGGGTATACAGCCAGCAGTTCTCATATCTGAACATGTCTGAGGAGCAGTGTGTTCGGAGGCTGCGATTCAGAAGGGAGGTGGTCAATGAGATCTGCCACCTGCTTCGCAGAGATCTGCAGCCACAGCTGAGGAGCAGGACGTCTCTGTCGGTGGCAGTGAAGGTGATGGTGGCTCTCAACTTCTATGCCACCGGCTCCTTCCAATCCGCTACTGGGGACATTGCCAACATCTCCCAGTTCGCGGTACATTGCTGCATCCGCCAGGTGACCAATGCCCTTTTCAGAAGGAGACGTCAGTACATCTCCTTCCACATGACCCTGGACAAGCAGCAAGAGCGTGGAATGGGATTTGGAAGAATAGCGGGCTTCCCCATGGTCCAGGGCGTAGAACTGATGAACCAGCAATGGTCAGGCCTTGCTTCAGGCCTGCAGTGTGCAGGGCATGGCAGCCAAACAAGTCGACCCTCCCCCTTTAAGAGCTGACCGGCGCCAGCGTGTCTGCCTTCATTCAGAAACTCGCCGCACCTGCGCTGCGCCCGCCCTCGGTGTTAGCGCCGCGGCACGCCGGCTTAGCGCCTTATGATAGTCGTGCATCGCCTGCTTTAGCGCAGCAGCAACCTCTTGGGGCGATGCAACTGAATATCGGCGAAGGTGGCGCTAAGTTGCGCCGGGCGCTAAATTTAGCGAACGCCCGGCTGTAGCGTCCCAAACGTGGCTATACTGAATTTCTAGGCCCAAGACTCCTCAGAGGAAGCTGCAACCTCTGAGGGCGCAGCGTCAGCAGAACTCAGTGCACCCAGCACCAGCGCAGACACTCACACCTCAGTGGGACCTTCGGGACATAGAGTAGTGTTGTCACCTGGTGTATCACAGCTCACAAGTGAGCATCAGCAGATTGTGGAGACAGGGACAGCAGTGGAGAGTTCTAGTCGAAGGGCGCAGGACTCTGCCAGCTCGGTTCAGCTGCATGTCCACCCTCTGCCTCTGGGTCCATCCATAAGATCAGCGGTGCTGGAACTCCAGGAACAGATGCAGGAGTCTCTGGCAGGTTTTGTCTCCAGGGTCGCTGCGAGTGTGGAGCGAATGGAGGAGTCCATAGCGAACATGAGCAGAGCCTTTGTGGAGTCATTGGCACATGAATGCATCACCATGGAAAGGATGGCAACCTCCATGGATGTGATAAGTCACCAGAGTGCAGAAAACATGGTGAGTGTTCAGAATAGAATGACATCTCTGGAGGAGCGATGGTCATCTATTGAACAGAGAAACCAGACCTTCATGGAAGTCCTTCTGAGTAGGACGGCCAGTGCAGATATAGGTCCCCATGGCCCCCCTGATGTGCAGCAAGGTGCACTCAAGCCACTTGCAAGTACTGAGGGGGACCTGGCCCATGAGAGGGAAGTTGGTGGCAGACATCAAGGAAGTGGGCCTCCTCTCCAAGCACTCACACTTCCATGCCACTGCAGAGCCCTCGGTCAGAGCCCCACCAGAGTCCACACCCAACTGAGATCGGCGTCTCAAACCCTGCACAGCCGCAGGAGCAGCAGACTTTTGACGAGCCCTCACAGGTTCGCCACCCCAGAGGACGCCCACCAAAGGTGTCGAGACAGGAGCAGCAGGAAAGTGAGCAAGTGGCCTCCACATCTGCTGAAGCCACAGGGGAAGCACCACGTAGGAGCATGCGTAAGAGAAAGATACTGCACAAATAGTCACAAGGGTAGTCACTTGGGTGAAATTTGATGTTTTATGTGGAAAAGCCATCAGATGAATAATGTACATAAAAAATCTGATGGCTACTGCTGTAGTTGTGGCGTGTGTCATTTCGCAAATGGAACTTCCACATTGAGGGCTTAGGATTACTTGCAACTGCCAGCATGGTGGTCAAATTGCTAGGAATCAGCTGGTTCTTGGCCATTGTCGATGCTCAGGTAAGAAGCTGCGAGGCAAAAATGCTTGAGTGGCTAGGCTAAGCAAACCTGGCCAAGATGAATGCATTCCTTGCATCCCGGGCAGCTATGTTCTCGCGTTCTGCTGCCACTGGTTGATGGGCCTCTGCAAGATGTTCATTTTCACTCTCCTCCTCCTGCTCCTCCTCATCTGAGGAGGATATGTGTCGAGCCACTTGGTCCTAAGGAATCTGCAAGCCACGACGCTGTGCCATGTTGTGAAGTGCACAGCAAACCACAACAATTCTGGAGACCTTGGCTGCTGAGTACGGCAGGGCTCCACCTGATCTATCCAGGCATCTGAAGCGCATCTTCAGCAAACTGATGGTTTGCTCGATTATGGATCTGGTGGAAATGTGGCTGGAGTTGTAGCTCTCCTCAGCTTTGTTGGATGGTCTCCTCAACGGCGTCATTAGCCACGTCTTCAGGGGATAGCCCTTGTCTCCAAGTAGCCATCTGTTAAGTTGGTCTGGCAGACTGAATAGCGGAGGCACACTAGACTGGCACAGTATGAAGGAGTCATGGCAACTGCCAGGGTACTTGGCACAAACATGCAAAATTTCCTTCTTGTGGTCACACACCAGCTGCACGTTGAGGGAGTGGAAACCCTCGCGGTTGACAAAAATACCTGGATTGCGATGGGGTGCCTTAAGGGCCACATGTGTGCAGTCAACGACGCCCTGCACCCTTGGAAAGCCTGCCAGATGAGCTATCCAGCCGCACGCACTGTGACACTTGCTTGATCCTTGGTGAAATGGATGTGATTGTGCGTGATAGCAAAGAGGGCATCGGTTACCTGCGTGATGCAAGTGTGTGCGGCCGCCTGGGAGATGCCGCTGATCCCTAGAATGAGCCTGAGGCAAAAAAGTTGAGTGTGGTGGTGACTTTGACGGCCACTGGTAAGGGTTGTTGTCTACCTGGTCCTCTGGCCTGCAGGTATTGTTGCAGCATTGCGCAGATGTCACCCACTACCTCTCGCGAAAGTCGGAGCCGCCTTTGGCACTGCTGCTCAGACATGTTGAGGTAGCTGATCCTGTGTCTGTAGACCCTGTTTGGGGGGTATCTCCTGCGCCGACGGGCTTCCATGCGCTGGCCCCTTCTGGCCTGTGCAGCTTCAGGTGGGTGAGCAGCAGCTTGGTGCTCCTGTTGTTGCTGCTGCTGTTGGTGCTGCTGCTGTTGGTGCTGCTGCTGTTCCTGGTTCTGCTGGTGCTGCAGCTGGTGTTCGTCCTCATCTAATATCCAGAAGGGAAGGAAATAAATGGCTCCCATGCTTCTGGTATATGCCTCAGTTGAGGAAGCGCTCAGTGAGGGTGGCGAGAGGGGTTTCCCAGGAGGTCACACTGGAGATGGGCGTCAGGCTCCAAACTTCCACAGCTGTGATTATGCCTTCTAAAAGTTCCCCCAGACCTGAGACTACAAAGTCCTGCCACCTGCAAATGATGGCTGATCAAATCTCCTCTTTAATGGTTGAGCTGCAGCTGATAGTCAGCAATCCAAGTGAGCTCCTGCCAGGTTTCACCGTCGTGTTTCAGAACAGGCGTGTTTCACGTGGGAAAAGGGTTAAAATCGCAAACACCTTTCAAAATGGCATTATAGAGGCAATTTAGTGCTTGTTAAGGGCCTTAGCGGGCTATCCCGCCTCTTGGAGGCGGGACGGAGACGGGACCAGTAGACACGAATTCATGAAAATTGCTTGGAGGCGGGATGGAGGAGGGGTTGGGCCCGCACGTCAGTTTTTGCAATCTTAACCCCCCACGTGCCTCCAATCCCGCCTCCACGGCCCAATGAAAATCCTGCCCAACGAGCCTGCAAAGGGATATAGACAGGCTGGGGTCGATTTTAACTCGGGTGCGAGGAATTGTCGGGTTCCCCGAATTTGGTGTTTCCCACACGAATCTAAATGGGTGTGTGAGATTGATGCAATTTTAACTCAATTGGCCAATTGATTTCCAACGTGTGGGAACCCTTGCCAAATGAGTATTTCCAGTCAGAAAGTCGCATAATATGACGTCATTATTGCTGCTGCATTTAGGGTCTGCAACAAGCCTTGCTTCTTCTGCAGGCTGCCAACCTTTTAGCATTTGCTGATACACATATACCAGAAGCAGAATGGCAAGAGAAAGACCGAGGTCTGCACCCCGTTTTGACGATGTTGCCCTGCAGGCTTTAGTGGAGGGAGCATGAGCTCACAAGGAGGTGCTCTTCCCTTCATCAGGGAGGAAGATGCCTCCCCAGCAGACAAAGGCTGCGTGGTTGCAAGTGGCAGAGGAAGTCAACTCCTTACCGGCTACCCGCAGAACCTGGATACAGTGCAGGAAGAGATTTCATGACCTTCAGCACACTGGAAAAGTGAGTATGAAGTTCCCATCACTCTCAATCTGATCTCCATTGCCTCTCCTCACCAGCACTCAGCTTTAGCAATCTCTTCCTCCACATCCCACTTGACACTGACATCCATGCACCCTTACCCATTCCCTCTCTCTCTATGCTCACATTCACCTAACTATTCGACTATGCAGCCCTCAAACTCCCTATCACTCTGATGCTATGAAAACAACTGACAACACACAGGGAGGGCCCTTGGTCTTGCCACCTCACTCCATCTTTGTCTCCTTCTAAGCATCTATGCTATGGATTCTCTACACTCACTCCTTCATTCTCACTCAAACTCCACTTGTCTCCCTCATTGCAGGAAAAGAGAGCTCACAATAAGCGAGAAAGAGCGTGGACAGGAGGAGGGCCACCATCAGTAGCCCACCTCAGCCCCTGGGAGGAGGTGCTCCTGGAGATTGTAGGACTGGAGGATGAGGTGCAAGTGGGGGATGGACAGACAGGTGCATCACAGCAAGCTGGTGACAGAATAGTTTTCCATCTCTCTCATTGACATTGCATGAGTCGCTTGTTGAGTCTGTGTTTTCAAATGTAGTTATGCTGAATAATTGGACACAGACTACAGAATACTTAAACAGGTCTTTAGTAACTGAGGGTCAGGGCTGAACTGAAATACACTTTGCTCCACAGGGTTTATGTACCGGTGTGGTCACCACCGGTACTACAATGTACAGGAGCCATCAGAAAGTAGTCCATCACCTTAAGGTATCCTCTTAAGGTGGTACAGGTTACATACACTACAATTCCTCCCCTTTTAGCTTAACAGTGTACACCCCAATTTAAACATAACATGGATAACATATATACAACTTTCACACAAAACTGTTCAAAGATTCAGTCTCTGAGGAGGCCTCCTGATCCGGGCCGGATAACGCCTTTCAGGGGTCTCTGGTTCTCGCTGCTGGGGTGACTCATCCATTTGATCTCCGATGGATTGAACATCATCATGTACGTTCGAGTCTGAGGTAGATGCTACAGGCTCAATAACTTCTTCAACTGGTGTCTCTGCCGTAGACATGGGGTCGACCCTTGTTCTCGATTCCACAAGTTGGTCAGCATGACGTCGTATTACGTTCTCACCAACGTCTACCGTGTACATCAAGGGTCCTTGTCGGGCACAAATTGTTCCGGATTGCCATTTATCATTCCTATAGTCCCTGGCCAACACTGGTTGTCCTATTTCGAAACTCCGAGTGGCCTTATTATTTACGTGCTGGAATTGCTTGTTTTCGACTTCCCTACGCACATTGGGTTTTAACAAATCCAACCAGGACCGCAACCTCCTGTTATAGAACATTATGGCAGGGCTTTGATTTGTCACTGCATGCGTGGCATTTCGATATGCCATCAGGAAATTGTCCACCTTGTGTTGTAGTGGAATATGGTCTTCGCTCATGGCCTTTATCGCCTTTTTGAACGTTTGTACAAATCTCTCGGCCAACCCATTGGTAGCCGGATGATATGGGGCAGATGTATAGTGTTTCACCCCATTCTTTTTCATGAATTTCTGGAATTCTTCTGACACGAACTGTGGTCCGTTGTCTGAACATATTTGTTCCGGCAACCCATTCCTTACAAATATGGTTCTTAGAACTGCGATCGTCTTTTCAGAGGTAGTGGTCGACATCTTAATCACTTCTGGCCATTTAGAATGTGCGTCTACCGCTATCAAAAACATGGAATCCATGAATGGACCTGCAAAGTCGATATGCACACGTTGCCATGGGGTTGAAGGCCATTCCCACGGATGCAGCGGTGCAATTGGAGGTGCGTTTTGAACTTTTTGGCACCCTGAGCAGCTTTTAGTCAGATCCTCTATTTGTTTGTCGATACCTGGCCACCACACATAAGCCCTAGCAAGGCTTTTCATCTTGACTCCCCCCAGATGACCTTCATGCAGTTCCTTCAGAACTCTCTCCCTTAATTTAGGAGGAATAATCACCCTTGTTCCATACATCAATGTTCCTTGACAGACGGACAGCCATTCTCGTCTGGCTGAGAATGCAGGTAACAGTGGTTCGCCATGTGCTGGCCATCCCTTCACTGTCAAATCGTAGACCCGAGACAGTGTCGGGTCATTTCGGGTCTCTCTCTCAATACTCGCATTGGTGACTGGTAAGCATTCGATGATGGTCGAGTGAAATATCTCGACAGGGTCAACTGCCGGTGCCTCTTCCGCTGTAGGTAGTGGCAGGCGCGACAGCCCATCAGCATTACCATGTTGCTTTGTACCTTTGATTTCGATATCATATTGATGTGCCCCTAGGAAAAGGGACCATCTCTGAAGCCTCTGCGCCGTCATAACCGGAACACCCTTCTTAGGGTTAAAAATGGAAACCAACGGCTGGTGATCTGTCAGCAGCGTAAACTTTTGGCCTTGCAGGTAATGGTTAAATTTCTTAACTCCCCACACGAGGCTGAGAGCCTCCCTATCTATCTGAGCATAGTTGCGCTCTGCGGAGGTCAATGATCTGGATGCGAACGCGACTGGCCTTTCCAAGCCATTTGGCAACTTATGTGAGAGCACTGCCCTGATACCATATGGAGAAGCATCACAAGCTAAGCGAATAGGCAGCGTTGGGTTAAAGTGAGCCAACACTTCCTTAGAGGTGATCAGTGCCTTGCTTTTTTGAAAAGCCCGCTTACAGTCCTCGCTCCACTTCCATGGTACTCCCATTTGCAAAAGAGTGTTCAGCGGGTGTAACACCGTGGACAAATTTGGAAGAAACTTGTGGTAATAGTTAATCAACCCAAGGAACGACCTCAACTGGGATACATTTTCCGGAGCGGGAGCTTTCACAACAGCTTCGATCTTGTCAGGTGACTTATGAAGCCCCTCCTGGTCAATGACGTGGCCGCAGTACGAGATTCACTTCTGAAAGAACTCACATTTCTGGCGATTAACTCTGAGTCCATATTCTTTCAATCTGGTGAGCACCTGCTCCAAATTCACGAGGTGTTCTTCATCATCATCTCCTGTAATCAGAATGTCATCCAGGTAGCATTGTGTGCCTGGAATTCCCTGCAATACCTGCTCCATGGCCCTTTGCCAAATCGCTGGAGCCGATGCCACTCCAAAAACCAGTCTATTATACCGATATAAGCCCTTATGTGTGTTGATCGTGAGATACTGGCGTGACGCTTCATCAACTTCCATCTGTAGGTACGCCTGCGCCAGGTCTATCTTGGTGAAGTGTTTCCCGCCAGACAGCGAAGCGAAGATATCCTCAATCTGCGGAAGCGGATATTGCACCGTGTGAAGAACCGGATTAACAGTGATCTTGAAATCGCCACAGATGCGAACCTTCCCAGGTTCCCCCAGCTTGTTGCTCAATGAACGCTTCATGGCGGGGACAATGGGTGTGGCCCATTCGCTCCAGTCCACCTTTGACAGTACTCCTGAACGTTCTAGCCCTTCCAGCTCTGCTTCCACAGCAAGTCTGGCTTTGAAAAATTTTGGGTTTGCATGTTCTTCAACCTTGATGTTTGCCGTAATTCCTTTCAGTGTTCCCAGTCCCTGTTGGAACACCTCCTTAGCATCGTCCAATATTTTGGACAGTCGTTTAGGTTTGACGTCGTCCTCTTTACAGGAATCTACAGTTAGTGCTTGTAAGGAATGCCAGTCCACATTTATTCTCCAGATCCATTCCCGTCCCAGTAGTGGCGGACCTCCCTCAGGTAACACATACAAGTCCATTTCCTGACTTTCTTTACCATTGTAGACCACCTTTACCTTTATCTTTCCGATGGGGTATACTCTTTGCCCCGTGTATGTTTTCAATACAATCTCCGTATCCCTCAGGGGAATGTGTGAGAATAACCTTTTGTAATCTTGCTTATTCATGACCGTCAATGCCGATCCAGTGTCCAATTCCATCTTCACTTGGACTCCTGCTATCCGAAGCATGACCCAGATAGTTTGGTGGTCTGCTGTGTTACCCACATTATGTATTTTTAGACAACCCAGTTCCTTACTGCTGGAGTCTGAATCCGTCTTCTGTTCATCCGAACTGTTCTCTGTCACCTTGTGTACTTTTTTGTACTTCTCCTGTGGCGACTTTTTGCTGCTGGTCTTCTTTCCTGACCGGCATACTCTTGCTATGTGACCAAGTTTGCCACATTGCCTGCATTCTTTATCTTTGAACCAGCACTGGTTCTGGTCATGCGTTGTCCTTCCGCAACGATAGCACTTTACTGCGCCCAATGCCATTTCATTGGTGCTGAATTCCAATGGCCTTTGCTGCATTTCTGCAGTGCCTCGTGCTGCTGCCTCGTGCGATGCTGCAATGCTGAAAGCTTTGTCCAGCGTAAGATCCTTTTCCTCTAGCAGTCGCTTCTGGGTTCCTTCCCTTAGTAGCCCACACACAAACTTATCTCTCAGAGCGTCTGCTAGTCCTGTACCGAACTGACAGTACTTTGATAACTTGCGCAGTTCGATTAAGAATTCAGCGTTGCTTTCCTCTTTAGTTGAATTCTTTTGTAAAATTTAAATCGTTCCGCTATCAGCAGCGGCGTGGGGTTTAAATGCTCTTGCAGGATAGTAACAATATCCGCGAAACTCTTTCCTACCGGTTTATCTGGTGTTACAAGGTGCCTTAATAACCCGTACGTCTTCGCACCCATCGAGTTTAATAGGGTTAGTGCTTTCTTATCCACCGGTACCTCATTCGCTGTACAGTAAACTTCAATGTGTTCCACATAAGTGGCCCAATCTTCCACATCGCTATCAAAAGCAGTGATGTTACCCGTTTTTGGCATCCTTGTTGAGTTTCCTTTCCTTCGGATTATGATTATTATTTTATTTTATTTTTCAAAATGGCGGCTTCCCGCGCTTGGCGGCTTTTCCCGCGCTTGTCTTCTTCCCCCGCCGACTAAAAATGGCGATTACCGCGCTGTTGCCGTTCTCGCCTCCCAGCGGTCCTTTATTTCCCCCGACGCTGCTGCTCTTGTTCCCCGCCGCTCCCGCGGTCCTTGTGGACATCAACGCTTTTCTGGCTGCTGCGCGTCTCTGCCCCGATTGCAGTCTGGCCCCTGACACCGGCTGCGGTCGTGTTCTCCGCCCTTTCTTCGTTTTCCCTCCCCTTCTCCCACTGACAACTCGGCCGACTTCCCCTCCGTGCCGCTCGATCGGGCTTACCCGCCGCTGTCGTAGAAGGGATGATCACTGCCTGTTGCTGATGGTGGACTTCGTGGCCAGCAAACCAACCTGGGTTCCCGATGGCCTCCCGTGCGATGCAGTGCTCAGCAGGATGTTGAGGGTGGAAGCCCCTTTTCGACGCCCGTTCTGAGGACGAAGCTTCCTTGGATGCAAAACTGCCGCTAGGTACGATCAGACTCGTCGCCACTGTTGAGTCTGTGCTTTCAAATGTAGTTATGCTGAATAACTGGACACAGACTACAGAATACTTAAACAGGTCTTTAGTAACTGAGGGTCAGGGCTGAACTGAAATACACTTTGCTCCACGGGGTTTATATACCGGTGTGGTCACCACCGGTACTACAATGTACAGGAGCCATCAGAAAGTAGTCCATCACCTTAAGGTATCCTCTTAAGGTGGTACAGGTTACATACACTACATCGCTGATAATGATTCTGAAGTTATAGCAGATGGACCTATAATCATCTGCAATATGCATGTAACCTTGACCTCACATCTCTAACTCTTTCCTTTACTCCCCCACAGGACCATTGAGAGCCCCTGTCCCCACTGTCCAGGAGGAAGAGCCTGAGCTTCCAGACTCCTCAGAGGAATCTGCAACCTCTGAGGGCGCAGCATCAGCAGAATTCAGGACACCCAGCACCACGCAGACACTCACACCTTGGTGGGACCTTCGGGACATAGAGTAGTGTTGTCGCCTGGTGTATCACAGCTCACAATGGCGCATCAGCAGATTGTGGAGACAGGGACAGCAGTAGAGAGTGCTAGTCGGAGGTTGCAGGACTCTGCCAGCTCGGCTCAGCTGCATGTCGACCCTCTGCCTCTGGGTCCATCCATAAGATCAGTGGGGCTGGAACTCCAGGAACAGATGCAGGAGTCTCTGGCAGGTCTTGTCTCCAGGGTCGATGTGAGTGTGGAGCGAATGGAGGAGTCCATAGCGAACATGAGCAAAGCCTATGTGGAGTCATTGGTGCATGAACGCATCACCATGGAAAGGCTGGCAACCTCCATGGAGGAGGTTAGTCGCCAGGGTATAGAAAACATGGTGAGTGTTCATAATAGAATGATATCTCTTGAGGAGCGATGGGCATCTATTGAACAGAGAAACCAGACCTTCGTGGAAATCCTTCTGAGTAGGACTGCCAGTGCAGATATGGGTCCCCATGCCCCCCTGATGTGCAGCAAGGTGCTCTCAAGCCACTTCCAAGCGCTGGCCCCTTCTGGCCTGTGCAGCTTCAGGTGGGTGAGCAGCAGCCTGGCGCTCTTGTTGCTGCTGCTGTTGTTCCTGGTTCTGCTGGTGCCGCGGCTGGTGTTTTAGCTCATCTAATGCCCAGAAGGGAAGGAAATATATGGCTCCCATGTTTCTAGTATATGCCTCCATTGAGGAAGCGCTGAGTGAAGGTGGCGAGTGGGGTTTCGCAGGAGGTCACACTGGAGATGTGTGTGAAGCTCCAACCTTCCACAGGTGTGGTTAAGCCTGGTAAAAGTTGCCCCAGGCCTGAAACAACAAAGTCCTGCCACCGCAAATGATGACTGATCAAATCTCCTCTTTAATGGTTGACCTGCAGCTGATAGTCAGCAAGCCATTATAAAGGCCAATTATTGCTGATTAAGGGCCTTAAAGACCAGTCCCACCTGTTGGAGGCGGGGCTGATTCGGGACCATCAGACTCGCCTGGGTTAAAATGGCTCGGGGTCCCGACCCCTAGTTTTTGCGATTTTAACCCCCCCCACACGCCTCAAAGCCCGCCTCACGGTTGAGTTAAATTTGACCCCGTTAAGTGAGTTGGTAATAAAGTGGCAGATGGAGTATAATGTGGGGAAAAGAAAGGTTATTCATTTATTTTTTAAATGGTGAGAAACTATTAAATGTTGGTGTTCAGAGAGATTTAAGTGTCCTCGTACAGGGAATACAGACGTTAGCATGCAGGTACAGCAAGCAATTAGGAAGGCAAATGGCATGTTGGCCTTTATTGCTGGGGGTTAGAGTATAAGAGTAAGGAAGTCTTACTACAATTGTACAGGGCCTTGGTGAGACCACATCTGGAGTACTGTGCACAGTTTTAGTCTCCTTATCTGAGGAAGGACATACTTACCTTAGAGGCAGTGCAATGAAGGTTCACTACATTGATCCCTTGGATGAGAGGGCTGTCCTATGAGAAGAGATTGAGTAGATTGGGCCGATACTCTCTGGAGTTTAGAAGAATGAGAGGTGATCTCATTGAAACATATAGGGGTAAAAATTCAGTTGCTTTGCACCTCCTGTTAATGCCCTAAGAGGGTGCTAACGGGGTGTAAAGTAATTAGCGCCCGGGCGCGGTGCCACCAGCGCCTCCCGCGAAATTCAGTGGGAGATTAGCAGCGGTGGTAACCGTTAGCGCCCCGCAGCGCAGCGCCGCGGGGCGCTATGACATCATCGCCATGCGCAGCGCCCCACTCGCACCCCGGCTTCCATCTTCGGTAGTGCCCCCTGACTTACCACCAGACGTTATGTCCAACGGGGTCAGGGGGGCCTACCTGCGGCCGGGGCAGCACTAATTAAAGGCGAGGTGCTGGGCGGCCATTTTTGTTGCTGGCCGCCTGCCAGCACCTGCCCCCGTTGCCGTCCCCGGCCTTCTGAGAAGCCCCCCTGCGGAGTGCCGGCTGCGCTCCGTGAGCCCGGCACTTCTCGTGTGCTGGGCTCTTTTGCCGGCATTCCAATCCCTGGTAGCCCAGCTGGGCCCCAGGTCGCGCTGCGCAAGGCCCCTTCCCTTTAAGAAGCACGACGTGCCGCAGTGCCATATTCCCTCGCAGCGACCCAAGAGGGAGGCAGGGTGCTTCCAGTAGCACTCCGCTTCCCTCTTGGGGTGCTACTGATGAATTTTGGCTGCGGGGGCGCTAACGGCAAAGTTAGCACTCCAAGGGGGGCGCGACTCAATTTTTCCCCCCTAAGATTCTGAGGGGGATTGACAGGGTAGATGCTGAGAGGTTGTTTCCCCTGGCTGGAGTGTCTGGAACTAGGGGAGCATAGTGTCAGGATAAGGGATCAGCCATTTAAGACTGAGATGGTGTGGAAATGCCGGAGTTGGACTGGGGTGGACAAATGTAAGAAGTCACACAACACCAGGTTATAGTCCAACAGCTTTATTTGAAATCACAAGCTTTCGGAGCGCTGCTCCTTCTTCAGGTGAAGTGGAGAAATGCATAAAGACACAGCTTATATAGTCAGAGAATCATGTCAGATGTTTACAGGTAACCTTTCCAACTGTCATTTATCACACCTCGGCAGAGAGATAATCTCAGCAGTCAAAGGTGTGAATGGTGTCCAAACAGGTCAGTCAGGGAATGTAATGTTTCCCTGACTGACCTGTTTGGACACCATTCACACCTTTGACTGCTGTGATTATCTCTCTGCCGAGGTGTGATAAATGGCAGTTGGAAAGGTTACCTGTAAACATCTGACATGATTCTCTGACTATATAAGCTGTGTCTTTATGCATTTCTCCACTTCACCTGAAGAAGGAGCAGCGCTCCGAAAGCTTGTGATTTCAAATAAAGCTGTTGGACTATAACCTGGTGTTGTGTGACTTCTTACATAAGACTGAGATGAGGAGGAATTTCTTCACTCAGAGGGTTGTAAATCTTTGGAGTTCTCTACCCCAAAGGGCTGTGGATGCTGAGTCGTTGGGTATATTCAAGGCTGAGATAGATAGATTTTTGGACTCTAGGGGAATCAAGGGATAGGAGGATCGGGCAGGAAAGTGGAGGTGAAGTCAAAGATCAGC
This sequence comes from Somniosus microcephalus, assembly GCF_052327205.1. NCBI lineage: Eukaryota > Metazoa > Chordata > Chondrichthyes > Squaliformes > Somniosidae > Somniosus > Somniosus microcephalus. The sequence continues at coordinate 212,699,348 of NC_140987.1, forward strand.
CATGATCTTATTAAATGGTGGAGCAGGCTCGAAGGGCCTTATGGCCTACTCCTGCTTCTAATTCTTATGTTCTGATGCACATGGTGTAAGCATGCACCTCTTGCTTTACCCACTCCCCTCACCACAACCCTACTCTTGTGCCTTCCTCATTTCAGATACCCAAGAAATCCAGTCTGCCCAGCCAATGGTTGACCAAGCCATGCTGCAGCCACTGGGGTAGCACTGCGTGACATCACCAGGATAGGCAAAGGCAAGACAGTCACTAAGGGAATGCATAAGGGTGATTAGTTGATTTTTTGATGTAATATTGGATGTATATGTAGCCAAGTGGGAAAATGCAGTGAATATTTAAGTCCACTAGATGGCGCGGTTCATTTTCCCCTTTAGTAATTTGAACAAGGAGAAAAGGGTTATGGGTAGGACCATGTGATGCCAAAGGAACCACCCCTTTCTTCACAGCCTCCATTTTCTACATCCAGCGTGAGAGATTTGCTCTGAGAGAGCTGGGCAAGCCACTGCCGTATTTTATCGACTGCGTTTTCTTGTATTTGCCGTATTTCCGTCTTTTCCGTATTTTATACAATTAAATGTGGTTTTATGTATTTACAACTACATCCTAAGCCTAGAACCCAAGTTATTAATTCAGAATAAAAAACCCCAGAGAAAAGAAAGTTCGGTGTCCTGTGCTGCTCCATTTCGCCAGGCTACACATTTTGGTACCAGGAGTGGGGTCTGTTAGCTTGGAGTTTCTCAGGCTCGGTAAAGAAAAAATACATAAAATACGGCAGTGGGGGAAGAGCGGTGTGGTGCCAAGTGGACCTGGAGACGGATGGAGAGTGCTGCTTGGGGTTGCTAAGGAGGACCAGACCAGACAGGCGGGATCCAGAGGGCGCCAGGACCAATCTGGGAGAGGACCCATCAAGGCACCGAGGAGGGACACCATTGGAGAAGAATCGTCGCAGCTGCCATCCCATTCAGTGGCTGTCAGGGACTTGTGAACTGAGTCAAAATGTTAGAGTCTCCTGATGAGGAGGTTGGAGCTCACACTTCGGATGTTGAGGACAATACCTCTAGTGTGGGTGAGGGCAAACGGATAGATGAACTCAAGTCACAGATTTCAGAGTTGAAAAAAAACCATGACCAAGCAATGGCAATTATTGCCACTCTAGGTAATGGGGCAACCAAGTCATATGTGTATGTACCTAGAGAGCGTCAGATCCAACCATTCAGTGGTGAGGTATCTAAAGATAGTCGTTCAGTTGATGAGTTCATTGAAGAGGTTGAAAGTGTACTACGAGCTAGAGATCAGACTCCTGCAGAGCAGGTAGATTTCATTCGATCTTTGTTGAGGGGGGCAGCCCTACAGGAAATTAGGTTACGGTTGGGTGGAGAGTCTAAGCAGCCCAGTGACCTGTTCAGTTACCTAAGGGGGGCTTTCACCGAAAAACGCAGTGAGTCTCAGCTGTTAGAAACTTTCTATGGACGCAAGCAAGAAGAGGGTGAAGATTTCCTAGAATACTCACATGCACTCTCTCAGATTATTAGAGCTGTGGTAAAGCAATCACCAGATGCTGTGCCGAACACAAAACGGGTTGTCAGAAACAGATTTGTTGATGGTGTTAGAGATCCCTCACTCCGGAGAGAGTTGCGCAAGTTTGTACGAGGCAACCCCCAGTCTACCCTGTTTGATGTACGTGAGGAAGCTGTCTTATGGTCCTTAGAAGACCAGCCCTGTAGCACTAAAGTTGCAAAGAGCAAGAATGTAGTGTGTGACAGTACGGGGAGGGATCTTCAGTGTTCTGCCATTGGGGTACCAGGCAGCCAGGCTGTCACTTTACAGGATGCTCTTAAAGTGGTGGCGGAGCAGGGTAAAGCTATCGGGGAACTAACAGAGGCAGTACGGGGTCTTGCTCTACAGAAGGAAAACACTGGTAATGACAAGGTTGGGAAACCTAGAGCCAAGCCAAAGTTCACTGATGAAGGTCAGCCTATTTGCTTTAAGTGTAACGGGGCGGGACACATTGCCAAACAGTGTCCTCAGAAGCACAAGGTAGCAAACACATCCACCGATACCGGCTGGGGTGCAGGAAAACTAGCTCCCTCGATTGCCATGAGCCGGGCAATGCGAGGAAAACCTGCAGGCTCTCAGAACAGTACTTGTATTCGTGACAGATTTCTTGACCGTGCAGTAGGTAAATGTCCAGTAGTAGATCTCAAGATTGGGGGGGTTACTGCTAACTGTTTACTGGATACCGGGAGCCAAGTCAGCACTATTTCTGAAGGTTTTTTCAGAGAGCACCTACTTGGGAGGGATGAGGATATGCTGTCTACAACCGGGTGGCTTAAGATCACTGCCGCCAACGGGTTGGACATTCCCTACTTGGGCTACCTTGAGTTAGACGTTGAAACTATGGGCATAACCTTACCCGAGTGTGGTTTCCTGGTAGTCAAAGAGCATCAGCAGTCACAGCCTGCAGCACCAGGTCTTATTGGTATGAACATCATCAGCCGATGCAGACAACTAGTTCATGCTGAGTTTGACACTACTCTAGGGGGAAAGTTAGATTCAGATTGGAGGGAAGCATTTCAGCAAGTACAACAGTGTAACATCACTCCAAAGTCATCTTCTGTCCGTGTAGCTAGTAGGGGTGCTGTACATGTGCCTGCGTCTTCCATAGCTACAGTCTATGTAAAGGGACTTAAAACTCAGTCAGGTGACAGCACTAAAATGCTGTTGGAGCCAGGTAACACACCATTGCCAGGTGGCCTGGTAGTTGTCCCCACTCTAGTTGAATCAAAGGGACATTTATTTCCAGTGCAGGTGGTAAATTTCTCTGAGGAGGATGTGTGGTTAAGCCCCAGGACCAGGCTTGGTATTCCGACTCAGGCAGAGTGTGTAGACAAGGACTCCTGTGAGGTGCGATTTCAACGCATCTCCGCTGACACAGAGGAAGTAACTGTTGGCAGAAAAGAAGGACAGATGACAGACCAAGACATTCAGTTGCTTTTGGACAAACTACACATAGGTGGCACACAGGGCCAACAAGCAGAGTTAGGTGCACTTTTAGCCAGGTATTCGGAAGCATTTGCTTTTAAGGATGAGGACCTAGGCTACACTGATAAAGTTGAGCATGAGATTAACTTGGTAGATGATGCACCAGTTACAGAGCCATACCGTCGTATCCCACCTACACTGTACAAAGAGGTGAGGGACCACATCACTAAGCTTCTAAGAAAGCGTGTCATCCAGGAGAGCAATAGTTCATACGCTTCACCCATAGTGGTAGTTCGTAAGACTGATGGAGACATACGACTATGTGTTGACTTTAGGAAACTAAACTCAAAAACCAGACGTGACGCATTTCCTTTGCCCCGCATTGACGAGAGTTTTGATGCCCTTCATGGTGCAAAGTTCTTCTCGACCATTGATCTTGCAAGTGGGTACCACCAGGTTGCTGTTCGTGAAAGTGACAGGCCTAAGACTGCTTTTACAACTCCTTTTGGCCTTTTTGAGTACCTCAGAATGCCTTTTGGTGTCTGTAATGGACCTGCGACTTTTCAACGACTTATGCAAGCGACTATGAGCGACTTAGTGTTCCACATCCTATTGGTGTATTTAGATGACATCCTTGTGTTCTCTCAGACCTTCCCGGACCATTTAGAGAGGCTTGAGACAGCTCTAAGACGACTGAAAGAGACAGGCTTGAAAGTAAAGCTTGAAAATTGTCACTTCCTGCAGCAGGAAGTCAGGTTCCTTGGGCATCAAATTTCAGGGGAGGGTATAGGGACAGATCCAGAGAAAATTGCCGCCGTAAAGAAGTGGCAGGTCCCCAGTACAGTCAAAGATCTGAGGTCATTTCTTGGCTTCTGTAGTTATTACATGTGGTAAACCACTTTTATCGTTACACTATAGTTATCACTGTTGTATTGTTATCACCGTTATCACTGTTGTATCACGATACGAGGTCGCCTCTTGTCGCGCTGTTATACCTGGGCTGACCACCTCCGACTCCGCCCATGGCACCACCTACCTGCCCAGGTATAAAGGTAGTCGACTGGCTGGTATTCCTCCTTGTTGGACCCGATCACCCACGAGGGTGGGCTCTGTTATTTAGTCAATAAAAACCTTTAGTTACGTTCCTAACTCGTCGCCTTTTATTGGACGAATTGAGAGGTATATCAATTTTATTGACTACATTTTAAAGATGTTTGCTACTGACCAGCCAGAAGCCCGCCCAGAAGCACAGCCACAGCAGCCTTCAGACACCGGGCTACACCAGCCACGCCAGCCGGCTTGGCTGCAAGCCCTCAAACCACCGTACCTGGACCTAAACCCACAGGCAGCAAACTCAGCCCTCAACTTCAAACACTGGCTGGACTGCTTCGAATCCTACCTGGAAGAATCCGGCGTCCCGCAGAGATCCAAACTAAGACTTCTGAACGCCCAAGCGAGCCCGAGAGTATACGCACTCATCCAGGACACGACTACATACGAGGCCGCTATCAACCTACTGAAACAGCAGTACCGCAGCCCGGTAAATTACATGTACACCAGGCACCTCCTAAGATCCCGCCCGCAACAGCCAGGAGAGTCTGTAGCTGAATTTTTACGGGCGCTAAGAGCACTCGGCAGGAACTGTGACTTTAAAGCGGTGACGGCTGTTGAAAATACGGAAGATAATATCCGCGATGCCTTTGTGAAAGGCCTACGGTCCGACTACTCACGGCAAAGACTGCTTGAAGCTAAAGACCTCGACCTGGACAAAGCTGAAGCCCTCGCTCTCTCCCTGGAGGTGGCCCATCAGGACCAGGAGGCGTTTTCCAGGTACTGCTCGCGACCCTGGGACTCGGGCCCGACCCCTACCGCAATACCCTTCGCAGCGCCGCCCCCGGGACCTACCTCAGCGTCGGCGTCCCGGACCCGACCGGGCCCGCCACCCCCGGTACCGGCTCCGACATCGGGCACCCGCGATCGGGCCGCCGGCTGCTTCTTTTGCGGCCAGGAGAAGCACCCGAGGTCGCGCTGCCCAGCCAGGAACTCTACCTGCGCAACCTGCAGGAAGAAAGGCCACTTCTCTAAGGCCTGCAGGAGCGGATCTTCAGAGGCCAGCAGTGCCTCATGCGAACTGTGGGGGCGGCCATCTTCTTTCACGGCAACTGAGGCCAGTATCCCCACACGTGAGTCATGGGGGCGGCCATCTTTGATCAAGGCAACCGACCCCAATAGTGCCTCATGTGAGTTATGGGGGCAGCCATCTTCTCCGCCATTTTGTCCTACCTCGTGGGAGACGCCATTTTACCCACCACGCCCGACTGCCACCGGGCTCCCGGACCCGACGACCGCCTCGCCCGCAGACGACAACGACTCGCTTACCTACACACTAGCCTCCGTCACTCTGGATCAAGCCCGCCCACACCACCTGTCCAAGTCGATGATGGACATCAAAGTAAACGGCCACGCCACGACCTGCCTGTTCGACAGCGGAAGCACGGAGAGCTTCATCCACCCAGACACGGTGAGCCACTACTCCCTCCCTGTCCTGCCAACGTGCAACCGAATCTCGATGGCATCGAGGTCCCATGCCACGGACATTAGCGGCTACTGTGCTGTGACCTTGTCGGTTAAGGGTACAGAGTATAAAAATTTTAAACTCCTCGTCCTCCCCCAGCTCTGCGCTGCCGTCCTACTAGGGCTGGACTTCCAATCCCACCTCCAAAGTGTAACCCTAGCATACGGTGGACCCCTCCCCCCACTCACAGTCGACAACCAGCGAAGGTTAAACCGCCCACCGCGTAACACCTGCAGCCTATCCACCCTCAAGGTGCCGCCACCTTCCCTGTTCGCTAACCTCACCCCTGACTGCAAACCCGTCGCTACCAAGAGCAGGCGGTACAGCGCTGGGGACAGAGCTTTCATTAGCTCTGAGGTGCAGCGTCTCCTGAAGGAGGGCATCATCGAGGGGAGCAACAGCCCCTGGCGTGCCCAGGTCGTGGTCGTTAAGACCGGCGATAAAAATCGCCTGGTCATCGACTACAGCCAGACCATAAACAGATACACCCAGCTGGACGCATACCCCCTTCCCCGCATATCTGACATGGTCAATCAGATTGCACAATACCGCGTATTCTCGACCATCGACCTTAAGTCGGCCTACCACCAACTCCCTATCCACCCCGAGGACCGCCAGTACACCGCCTTCGAGGCGAATGGGCGCCTATACCACTTCCTTAGGGTCCCCTTCGGTGTCACCAACGGGGTCTCGGTCTTCCAAAGGGAGATGGACCGGATGGTTGACCAGAACGGACTACAGGCCACATTCCCCTACCTAGATAACGTCACCATCTGCGGCCGCGACCGGCAGGACCACGACGTGAATCTGGAGAAATTCCTCCGTACAGCCCAACGGCTGAACCTCACCTACAATAAGGAGAAATGTGTGTTTAACACCTCGCGCCTTGCCATCCTTGGCTGTGTAGTAGAGAACGGACTCATCGGCCCCGACCCCGAAAGAATGCGCCCCCTCATGGAGCTACCCCTCCCCCACTGCCCTAAGGCACTTAAGAGAACCCTGGGGCTCTTCGCCTACTATGCCCAATGGGTGCCCAATTATGCGGACAAAGCCAGACCCCTCATGAAGTCCACATCCTTCCCCCTTACAGAGGGAGCGTGCGCAGCCTTCTCCCTCATTAAGGGAGACATTGCCAAGGCCACTATGCACGCAGTGGATGAGTCCATCCCCTTCCAAGTCGAGAGCGATGCATCCGACTTCGCCCTAGCCGCCACCCTTAACCAGGAGGGGAGACCGGTGGCCTTCTTCTCAAGGACCCTACAGGGCCCTGAGATCCGACACTCGTCGGTCGAGAAGGAGGCCCAGGCGATTGTGGAGGCGGTACGACGCTGGAGGCACTACCTGGCAGGCAAACGATTTACCCTCCTTACCGACCAACGTTCGGTCGCTTTTATGTTTAATAACAAGCTGAGGGGCAAAATCAAGAATGACAAGATCTTGAGGTGGAGAATCGAGCTCTCCACCTACGATTATGATATCTTGTACCGGCCAGGTAAGCTGAACGAACCCCCCGATGCTCTGTCACGAATTACATGCGCCAGCGCGCAAAGTGATAGACTTCAGACCCTCCACAACGACCTCTGCCACCCCGGGGTCACCAGACTTTACCACTTCATTAAGGCCCGCAACCTGCCCTACTCCATCGAGGAGGTCAGGACCATAACCAGGAACTGCCAGACCTGTGCCGAGTGCAAACCGCACTTCTTTAGGCTGGACAGAGCAAGCCTGATCAAGGCCACCCGCCCCTTCGAGCGCCTGAGCATCGACTTTAAGGGGCCCCTCCCGTCCTCTGACCGTAATGTGTACTTCCTCAACATTGTTGATGAGTACTCCCGTTTCCCCTTTGCCTTCCCCTGCCCAGACCCTGTACCACGGTCATTAAATGCCTGAACGACCTCTTCGCCTTGTTCGGGTTCCCAAACTATATACATAGTGACCGGGGCTCCTCTTTCATGAGCGAGGAACTCCGTCAGTTCCTACTAGCGAGAGGTATTGCAGCAAGTAGGACCACCAGCTACAACCCCCGAGGGAACGGCCAGGTGGAAAGAGAGAACGCGACGGTATGGAAGGCCGTCCTCTTAGCCTTAAAGTCTAAGGGCCTCCCAACCTCCCGCTGGCAGGAAGTCCTCCCGACAGCGCTGCACTCCATCCGGTCACTACTTTGCACTGCCGTTAACGCCACCCCCCATGAACGAATGTTTGTTTTCCCCAGGAAGTCGACTACGGGAACCACTCTACCAACCTGGCTGACCTCTCCGGGGCCCGTCTTGCTGCGAAAGCACGTGAGGGCCCATAAAACAGACCCCCTGGTCGAGAGGGTGAACCTCCTGCACGCCAACCCCCAGTACGCCTACGTGGCTTACCCAGACGGGCGGGAGGACACTGTCTCCTTACGAGACCTCGCACCCTCGGGCACTCCGGTGACACCACCTTTACCCCCCCCCACCACCCCCCCAATTCCAGCCCAGGTAGACGGCATGCCGGAACCCCACGAGCCTTCGCCGACCACGCAGACACCAGCACTAACACCGGATAATGCAGCACCGCCGCTGCGACGATCGGAGAGGCTTACGAGGCCTCCGGACAGACTGACATACCAGAACTGGTAGTACACTTCACCCCGCCGGACTCAAATCTAAACAAGGGGTGAATGTGGTAAACCACTTTTATCGTTACACTATAGTTATCACTGTTGTATTGTTATCACCGTTATCACTGTTGTATCACGATACGAGGTCGCCTCTTGTCGCGCTGTTATACCTGGGCTGACCACCTCCGACTCCGCCCATGGCTCCACCTACCTGCCCAGGTATAAAGGTAGTCGACTGGCTGGTATTCCTCCTTGTTGGACCCGATCACCCACGAGGGTGGGCTCTGTTATTTAGTCAATAAAAACCTTTAGTTACGTTCCTAACTCGTCGCCTTTTATTGGACGAATTGATAGGTATATCATTAGAGGAGGTTCATTGAGGATTTTTCTAAACGAGCTGGCCCTCTCCATGACGTAGTCAATGCATGCCTTAGGGAAGACAGCCCAGCAAAAGCAAAACGGTTGTTTGAAGGTTCATGGACAGCTGAGTGCCAAGCTGCTTTCGAACAGTTGAAAGAAAAGCTGATCAGTGCTCCAGTGTTAGGTTACGCAGATTTCACTCAGCCTTTCATTGTAGAGACGGATGCCAGTAACCTAGGATTAGGTGCCATCCTCCACCAGCAGCGGGGAGATAGGAAGAGAGTGATAGCATATGCCAGTAGGAGGCTCCGTAATGCTGAAAGAAATGACAGAAACTACAGCAGTATGAAACTAGAGCTCCTCGCCCTCAAATGGGCTGTTTCAGAGAAATTTCGAGGTTACCTTCTAGGTTCCAAGTTCACTGTCATAACAGATAACAACCCCCTGTGTCACCTTTCTACAGCTAAGTTAGGTGCTGTTGAGCAAAGATGGGTGGCTCAGTTAGCTGTTTTTGACTTTGACATCAAGTACTGCCCAGGCCGCTGTAATGCAGCAGCAGATGCCCTCTCTAGGCAGCCGTTAGCAGGGGAGCCCGAGTCAGACAGTGGGGATGCAGACTATGATGATTGTGTGGCCATATGTAATGTCATTCACAAGGGAACAGCTCTAGGACCAGACTTAGTGACAGCAGGAGTCAAGTGCTGTAAAGTCAGACAGATCCGTGTTTCGGACGCAGAAGAAAGTACTGAGCGTAGTGAGTCGCAGGGTAACACACCAACACTTCCCGGTTACTCTAAAGAGGAACTACGTAAGTTTCAGGACACAGACCCCACCCTCAGCGTGTTTAGGAAGTTTTGGGGTGAGCAGCGAAAGCCAACTTACAAGGAGAGGTCGCAGTTATCCAAGCTAGTATTATCTACGTTAAAGCAGTGGCACCGTATTTGTGAGCAAGATGGCTTGTTGTACCGTGTAATCGAGGATGTCCATGTTGGTGAATGTCACCAGCTACTACTGCCCTCTTGTTTGAAAGAAGTCGTGCTTGAAGGTGTGCATGATCGTATGGGCCATCAGGGAATAGAGCGCACACAGAACCTTTTGAGACAGAGATGTTTTTGGGTTGGGATGTATGAGGGTGTGGAACAGTGGGTCAAGAAATGCGAGAGGTGTGTTTTGACAAAAATGCCCCACCCCAAGATACATACCCCTATGAAATCATTTCTAGCCTCCCGGCCCCTTGAAGTAGTTGCTGTAGATTTCACCATGCTGGAACCGGCCTCTGATGGTCGTGAGAATGTGTTAGTGGTGACAGATGTTTTCACTAAATTCACACAAGCCTTCCCTACTCGGGACCAAAAGGCTGATACCACGGCAAAAGTCCTTCTCAAAGAGTGGTTCATGAAGTATGGGGTCCCAGAAAGATTGCATTCAGACAGAGGTCGAAATTTTGAGAGTGAAATCATTGCCGAGCTGTGTAAGCTTTATGGTGTAAAGAAAACCCGCACTACCCCACACCACCCGGAAGGAAATGCTCAATGTGAGAGATTCAACAGATCTTTACATGATCTTTTGCATACACTGCCTCCAGGAAAGAAACGCCGCTGGCCTGAGCACTTATCTGAGTTGGTGTATGCCTACAATGTAACACCCCATGCTACGACTGGCTACTCACCGTACTATCTGCTTTTCGGGGTTCATCCACACCTTCCTGTAGATGCTTTATTAGGTCAGGAGCAAGTGTTAGACAAGAAACATGAGTGGTTGGTTGTCCACCAAGAGCGTTTGAAGGGGGCACATGCAAGGGCAAGAGAGTACACTGAAAAGAAATCAGCTCAAAGAATTGAACTTAACAAAGACAAAGTGTACTGTCCAACCATTGAGGTGGGTCAGCTGGTATACTTACGACACAGGGCTTTGGGTAGGAACAAAATTCAGGATGCTTGGGGTCCTACTGTGTACAGAGTGGTGGAGGTACAGGGCACTACACATGCAGTTGAGCCTTTAGAGGGCGGTCCTTTAAAAAGGGTCCATAGAGTTAATCTTAGGCCATGTGTTACCCCTGTCCCTGAGCCTCGGCGGATGAGAACCAAGTCCCCTGTCACCGTACCCCCTGTCACTCTTTTGACAGAATCGTTGCCAGAGCCCTCTGATACTGAGTTTGTTGTGGTAGAGGAAGTCACCTATCCAGAGTTAACTCAGGAGAAAAAAGTAAACAATGATCCTGTTGGTAACGCCCAAGAGGTACAGGAATCAGAGGCTGTTTCTGAGCCAGAGCATTCAGATCCTTCTGAGTGTGGGACTGAGGTTGAGGTACCCATTCCGGCTCCTCGCAGAACTAAAAGAGCCAATGCTGGGGTAAACCCTAACCCGTACCATTTGCCTCAGTCAGCCTGTAATGCAGTCTCACTCAGTCCTGAGGTGTTCTCTCATGTTTTATCTAGTCTGGGTGCTGCATTTTTTCGAGAAGCTGTAAAAGAAGTTAAAAACTGGTGCTAAGTCACCGAGGACGTTGACTTTAAAGCAGGGGAGAATGTAGCCAAGTGGGAAAATGCAGTGAATATTTAAGTCCACTAGATGGCGCGGTTCATTTTCCCCTTTAGTAATTTGAACAAGGAGAAAAGGGTTATGGGTAGGACCATGTGATGCCAAAGGAACCTCCCCTTTCTTCACAGCCTCCATTTTCTACATCCAGCGTGAGAGATTTGCTCTGAGAGAGCTGGGCAAGCCACTGCCGTATTTTATCGACTGTGTTTTCTTGTATTTGCCGTATTTCCGTATTTTATACAATTAAATGTGGTTTTATGTATTTACAACTACATCCTAAGCCTAGAACCCAAGTTATTAATTCAGAATAAAAAACCCCAGAGAAAAGAAAGTTCGGTGTCCTGTGCTGCTCCATTTCGCCAGGCTACATATATATGGATAAAGTTAGATTGGAAAGTTTGCTTTGTGGTGGCTTTTATTTCAGCATTGTGGCCAAGAGGACACTGTGATGGTCAGTAACAGAGGGAAGGTAAGGTGTGGGACTAATGTTGAAAGGGGAATTGGGGTGTGTTCACTGGTACCGCAGGCGGGTGAGTCAATCCCAGATATTCCAGTCAGAAAGGGGTTGGCTGGGTTGCCTCCTTCCTTCCGCTTCCTCCTCTTCTGCTTCTTCCTCTTCCCTCTGTGAGCAGCGTGTCGCCTTTGCTGCCTCTGCTTCCATGTCTGCAACTAGAGCCCCCAGGACTGGGAGCAAGTGGTGTCCTCAGAAGCCTTCCTTTAACAGCCAAAGCCTTGCAAACATCCAGTAACACTCCCTACACACTTCAACAACTTTTTTAATGTATTGCACCAAGCCACTGCTCCAATAAAATATTTTTAAAAGCTCCAAAAGCTGAAATTGAAACTTACCTGAAAGATGTATGTGTCCCTTTAAGTAGCGCTGACAGCATCTCTGTACAACTGCTGCATGCATGTGCGTGGCTAGGAGAGGGCGGTATGGAGTGCGGCAACGTCGAAAATCTAGGTCGTGCGTCAATTTAGGCGTTGCATGCTGATTGATGTCACGATCTGCACATTTACATTGGAGAGGTGAGCGCAGGCAACAGCAGCGCTGCCGACCTGTTCAAAATTGTGGCCGCCACGTCCCACACCGGCCTTAATGGCCAGCACTATAGCATTGCATTTCATGGCCCTGGACGTGCCAGATATTGTCAGCTCAGGCGATGCATGTTATTCATGCACGGGGAGCATGGATATATGTGGTGGGGAGTGTCAAGGGAGCTTGAAGCCCTTAAAAGCTGCAAGCTCTAATTCAAAGTGGGTTCTAAAACTTAGTCTGTGAGTAGGTGGCAGAGTGATTGTGCACACGAACCAGTCTTTGATATCTGGCCACGTGGGCAAGCTGCTGCAGGACACCTCACCAGAGGATACCAATGCACCATGCCTGGCAGGAGAGGATAGCCAGGACTACCTGCAGGAAATGCAAACAGATGCAGAAGAAGATGGCACATTTTAAGGAATCTGAAAAGGTAAGACTTACCAACAGCACCATGTTACAGATAGATGCGCCAAGATTCTATGTCACAATGTCTTTCCCTTCAAGCCCTTACAAGTCTGACAGCTCTGTCGTTGTATCTCATACATAGCCATACCTCAGCAAGGCACACAGTCAAGGTGCAACATAACAACAAAAAGACACAGTGAAGATGCAACATAATTTGAAAGCCAGCTTCTGACATGTCCTTGAAGGACTGCCCAGGTAAGTAAATGTGTGTCCTGATATAAGAATAAGTGTATACATACATGACCTGTAGTTACAGCTTCCTTTCTTGTCCTCTTAAGGACTGGTCTTCCTCCTCCAAATCATGGAACAGAATTAGAACCCCCAAAGGAATTCCCATCCTATTCTGCTGTTGTTATGTACAGCTCCTCTAATGCCATCTTTTGTTTCTTTACTTGTCCCATTACCACTCCCTTTGCCTTGCACCGTTAACCCTTTTGTCATTTAATCACTCCTGCCTTCCACCCTGTCACAGACCTTCCCTCTTGTTCTTACCACCCCCCCACTTTCCCTGCCCCTGTACTTGTTTAAAACATATTACATCGATAACATTTTCCAGTTCTGACGAAATGTCACAGAGCTGAAATATTAACTCTTTTTCTCTCTCCACAGATGCTGCCTGACCTGCTGAGTATTTCCTGCATTTTCTGTTTATATCGCATCCTACCTACTTTGCTTGCTGCAAATGAAATAGCAGTTGCAAGCAATACTGTTGTAAGAAAAGAAGATGTAAATAAATCAGTAATTCCATAATCTGGCACTCCCAGCAGGGAATGGCCCTCGCAAAAAATGCATCTCAAGAATTGTGAACAACACTTACCTGATCATGTGAGGCACAGTAACTTTTGAATATTCCTCAAATACATTGGTCATTAGACCATTGCATCGTATGTTGTCTATACACTGCGAAAATACAAACACCAGACAATTAGAAATAAAAAGACATTTTATCATAGAATCATAGAATGGTTACAGTACAGAAGGAGGCCATTCAGCCCATTGAGCCCGTGCCAGCTCTCTGCAAGAGCACTTCAGCTAGTCCCACTCCCTCACCTGTAGCCCAGCAATTTTTTTTCCTTCCGGTACTTATCCAATTCCCTTCAGGAAGTGCATTCCAGATCCTAACCACTCACTGCGTAAAAAAGTTTTTCCTCATGTCACCTTTGGTTCTTCTGCCAATCACTTTAAATCTGTGTCCTTTGGTTCTCGACCCTTCCGCCAATGGGAACAGTTTCTCTCTATCTACTCTGCCTCTTCCCTCATGATTTTGAACACCTCTATCAAATCTCCTCTCAATCTTCTCTGCTGTAAGGAGAACAACCCCAGCTTTTCCAGTCTATCCACGTAACTGATGTCCCTCATCACTGGAACCATACTTGTAAATCTTTTCTGCACCCTCTCTAAGGCCTTCACATTCTTCCTAAAGTGTGGTGCCCAGAATTGGACACAATACTCCAGTTGAGGCTGAACCAGTGTTTTATAAAGGTTCATCATAATTTCCTTGTGTTTCTACTCTATGGGCTTGATTTTAACTCAGCCGTCAGGCGGGCTTTGAGGCGTGTGGGGGGTTAAAATCGCAAAACCTGGGGGTCGGGACCCCCCCCCCCCCGGCCTGGTTCCCGACACCTAGCCATTTTAACCCAGGCTAGCACGCAACAGGCAGGACTGGTCTTTAGGGCCCTTCAACAGCACTCATTGACCTTTATAATCCCATTTTAACAGGCCCTTGCCTGTTTAGCCCTTTTCCCACGTAAAACGCGCCTGGTGGGGATCACGCCTGTGAAACCTGGCGTGAGCACTATTGGCTTGCTGACTATCAGCTGCAGGTCAACCATTAAAGAGGAGATTTGATCAGTCCTCACTTGCAGGTGGCAGGACTTTGTTGTCTCAGGCCTGGGGCAACTTTTACCAGGCTTAGCCACACCTGTGGAAGGTTGGAGCCTCACACACTTCTCCAGTGTGACCTCCTGCAAAACCCCTCTCGCCAGCCTCACTCAGCGCTTCCTCAACTGAGGCATCTACCAGAAGCATGGGAGGCCTTTTTTTCCTTCCCCTCTTGGCATTAGAGGACCTCCAGCCCCATTCGCAAAATGACACACGCCACAACTGCAGAAGTTGCCATCAGAATTTTTATGCAAAACAAACAACTGATGGCATTTTTACAGAATAAACAACATTTCACCCAAGTGACTACCCTTGTGACTATTTGTGCTTTATTTTCCTCTTACGTGTGCTCCTACATAGTGGTTCCCCTGTGGCTTCAGCAGATGTGGAGGCCCCTTGCTCACTTTCCTGCTGCTCCTGTTTCGACACCTTTGGCGGGCGTCCTCTGGGGTGGCGAGCCTGTGAGGGCTCGTCAGCAGTCTGCTGCTCCTGCGGCTGTGCAGGAGTTGAGACGTCTATCTCAGTTGGGTGTGGACTCCGGCGGGGCTCTGCAGTGGCATGGAAGTGTGAGCGCTTGGAGAGGAGCCCCCACTTCCTTGAGGTCTGCCACCAACCTCCCTCTCATGGGTCAGGTCCCCCTCAGTGCCTGCAAGTGGCTTGAGAGCACCTTGCTGCACATCAGGGGGGCCATGGGGACCCGTATCTGCAATGGCAGTCCTACTCAGAAGGACTTCCATGAAGGTCTGGTTTCTCTGTTCAATAGATGCCCATCGCTCCTCAAGAGATGTCATTCTATTCTGAACACTCACCATGTTTTCCATACCTTGGCGACTAACCTCCTCCATGGCCGTAGCCCTCCTCTCCACTACCGTAGCCAGCTTTACCACGGAGGCAGCAATCATTTCCACGTAGGTAGCCATCCTTTCCGTGTTGATGCGTTCATGCGCCAATGACTCCACAAAAGCTCTGCTCATGTTCGCTATGGACTCCTCCATTCGCTCCACACTCGCAGCGACCCTGGAGACAAAACCTGCCAGAGACTCCTGCATCTGTTCCTGGAGTTCCAACACCGCTGATCTTATGGATGGACCCAGAGGCAGAGGGTCGACATGCAGCTGAGCCGAGCTAGCAGAGTCCTGCACCCTCCGACGAAGACTCACCACTGCTGTCCCTGTCTGCACAATCTGCTGATGCTCACTTGTGAGCTGTGATACACCAGGTGACAACTCTACTCTATGTCCCGAAGGTCCCACCGAGGTGTGAGTGTCTGCGTTGGTGCTGGGTGCACTTATTTCTGCTGACGCTGCGCCCTCAGAGGTTGCAGATTCTTCTGAGGAGTCTGGCATCTCAGGCTCTTCCTCCTGCACACTGGGGACGGGGGCTCTCGATGGTCCTGTGGGGGAGTCAAGGAAAAAGTTAGAGATGTGATGCCAAGGTTACATGCACATTGCATTTTGCAGATGATCAGAAGTCCATCTGATGTAGCTTCAGAATCATTATCAGCGACTCATGCAATGCCAATGAGAGAGATGGAAAACTATTCTGTCACTAGCTTGCGGGGATGCACCTGTCTCTCCTTCCCCAACTTCCGCATCTATGTCAGCCCCGACAATCTCCAGGACGCTTTCCTCCCAGGAGGTGAGCTGGGTTAATGAGGGCGGCCCTCCTCCTGTCCTGGCTCGCTCTCTCCTGTTGTGAGCTCTCTTTTCCTGCAATGAGGGAGACAAGTGGAGGTTGAGTGAGAATGAAGGAGTGAGTGCAGAGATTGCATAGCATAGATACTTAGAAGGAGACAAAGATGGAGTGAGGTTGCAAGACCAAGGGCCCTCCCAGTGTGTTGTCAGTTGTGCTCAAAGCATCAGAGTGAGAGGGGAGTGTGAGGGCTGCATGGTGGAACAGTTATGTGATTGTGAGCATAGAGAGAGAGGGAATGGGTAAGGGTGCATGGATGTGAGTATCTAGTGGGATGTGGAGGAAGAGATTGCTAAAGCTGAGTGCTGGTGAGGAAAGGCAATGGGGATCAGATTGAGGGTGAAGGAAACTTCATACAGTACTTACTTTTCCAGTGTGATGAAGGTCATGGAATCTTTTCCTGCACTGCATCCAGCTGCGCCGTGTGAGCCCCAAGGAGTTGACTTCCCCAGCCACCTGTAGCCACACAGCCTTGGTCTGACTGGGAGGCCTCTTCCTCCCTGAAGAAGGGAACAGGACCTCCCTGTGGGCCCTAGCACCATCCAGCAATGCCTGGAGTGAAGCCTCATCAAATTTGGGGGCAGCTCTTGCCCTCCCACCGGCCGTTGCTCCTGCAGGCTCCTGTGCCATCTCAATGGTGAAGTTTGGAAGTCTGCAGAAGAAGCAAGGCTTGCCGTGGACCTTAAAAGCAGCAGCAATGATGACGTCATATTCTGCGACTTTCTGACTGGAAATACTCAATTGCCAAGGCTTCCTACACGTTGGATATCAATTGGCCAATTGAGTTAAAATTGCATTAATCTCACAGACCCATTTAGATTTGTGTGGGAACCACCAAATTCGGGGAACCCGACAATTCCCCGCACCCGAGTTAAAATCGACCCCTGTCCCTCTATATATAAAGCCCAGGATCCCGTATGCTTTTTTAACCACCTTCAACGATTTGTGCACATATACCCCCAGGTCTCTCTGATCCTGCGCCCCCTTTAGAATTGTACCCTTTAGTTTATATTGCCTCTCCTCGTTCTTCCTACCAAAATGTATCACTTTGCACTTTTCTGCGTTAAATTTCATCTGCCACGTGTCAGCCCATTCCACCAGCCTGTCTATGTCCTCTTGAAGTCTAACCCTAGCCTCCTCACTATTCACTATATTTCCAAGTTTTGTGTCATCTGCAAATTTTGAAACAGTGCCCTGTACACCCAAGTCCAAGTCATTAATATATATCAAGAAAAGCAGTGGTCCTAGTACCAAACCCTGGAGAACACCACTGTATACCATCCTCCAGTCCGAAAAACAACCGTTCACCACTACTCTCTGTTTCCTGTCACTTGGCCAATTGGTATCCACGCTGCCACTGTTCCTTTTATTCCATGGGCTTCAACTTTGCTGGCAACCTATTATGTGGATTTGTAGTAGTGGAAACTATAAGAGCAAACTTTAAAGCCCGGATTTTAATTTCTGGCAGAAGTTGTGCGGGCAAAGGCTAAGGTAGGTGGGAAACCACCCAGATCGCCACCTCTTGAGGCCCGGGAGATTTTAACCTGTCAATCTTCCACCCGAACCCAGCGAGGAGCGCTAGCAGGAGTAGAATTTCAGGTGGCAGGAGGCTGCTGCCGGGGACCCTGCCAGTCAGTTAAATGGGTCAGGGTTAGGGATCGGAGGAGGGGTCTGGACGACATCGCGGTAATGGGGAAGGGGGAGAGACATCCGGGATAGGGGAGACCCAAGGTTTTCTTGTAGCACCCAGAGTAGCACTCCTACTCCTCCATTTCCCACGAGGAACAAAGAAAACCTCTATGGGCCTCTTCGGGCCCCAAATCTGCGTGCCGCCAGTTTGGCCTGGTGGGAAAGGATGATGGCTTCCCCACGCAGGCCTCGGGTTAAAATTGCAGTTGGATCCCGTGATGTCATCAGTGCCCGATCTGCATACTTAAAGGCGGAACCCGCTACCTCCCGACATGTGTCCCGCTCACATGCTCAAAAGAGCAGGTTAAAATCGCACTGGGATTGGAGGGGGGTGCATCGCTGCAGCCATTTTAACAGGCCACCTGCTCTTCTTTCAGATGGGAGCTTCCTGCCCTTGATTTTCAGTGCTAAGTGGACACAGATCCATTGTTATGGAACTGTTTTCCAACAGAATTTGCCAAATAAATTGAAAATATACCCTAATAAATTGGTAAATTCATCAGGATAAATTGGTCATATGTTTCTTTAAAACTTTAGATTTTTCTAAAGAAATACGTGGAACATTTTGGAATAAGTTAAATGATATTTACCTGGCTTATGTCACTGGTCCATGCAGCTTTTTCCTGTCTAGATGGAGCTAACAGCACAACTGTGAATGGTGGGCCATCAGCAGACTCAACCACAATCTTGAAATCTAGATGTCCAAAGACTTGGCCAGAGCCTTTTGCTAAAAGGTATAAATGAAATTCAATGAGACATAGGACAGAAAGTATGAAAATTTATTTATTGCGTAAAGCAGTAGCATGGTTTCTTACGCTGAAGCTAAAGGGTAAAATTACCACTAATTATATATAACATGTAAAAACATTTAACAGTTAATTGTTTCATTTGGCCTGTGCCACTCCACTGGTTAATTGGAACAAATTGTGTTGATCACAATCCCAGCTAACAATTTTTTTTACCATATACCACAATTGGTTCTCTCCAGAAACACAACTAATTGACTATTAAACCCGTTTATACTATTTACAGTTCCGCTACCCTATGTGTAAAAAGAACCCTGTCTAACTTTTCCAGTGGCTCTGAGGCTGAATTCATTGTTTGGTGTGGTACTGAGCCTGGGCATGGGCTTATTGGAATGACCCTGTCCCCAGTATTTGCAATGGGGTTGGCAGCTGGTGGAAGGTCCACCTGCTTCTCCCAAAACAACAGCACTGTGGAATTTTTCCCCCTAATCTCCCTGGACTTGGGTAAGTGGGTGTGTTACTATGGGAAGACAGCATGCACTCTGTATCGGGTAAAAATAAATTCTACAGGTGGATTTCTCAGTAGCTTAATTTGGCGACTCTTAAGCGTGGTGATGAAGATTCTGCACGCATTAGACACCCGGCTGATTAAAATTTTTAAAAATTAATGTTCAGCTGTATTCAAATTCTTGATTTAACCAGGTAATAGTTATTAAAATGAAGAAGAAATTCTACTATTTTAAAAAGCAAATAGGGAAATCATTAAAAAAAAGAGTATACAGGACATATAACTTTTTTTTTATTCATTCACAGGATGCAAGCCCAGCATTTATTGCCCATCCCTAATTGCCCTCGAGAAGGTGATGGTGAGCCGCCTTCTTGAACCGCTGCAGTCCGTGTGCAAACATTGTGTACTTACACTCATCTTCACTTGAATCAGGTTCTTCTATTAGGGTGCAGTCAATCAGGGAAAGAACGCCTCCAGTCTGAAGCAAGTAAAAGAATCACAAATGAATACAGAGACCATTTTCCTTCTTTCTATTTATTGTAAGCTGGATTTGATAGAACCTTGGCACCTGCTTATCCCACTTATAACAAGACAGAAGTACAGAACAGCGATTTAAAACCAGGCTCTTCCTGGTTTTCCAGAACCTTTTTTCTACCTGGAGAATGCACCAATATCATGGCAATGCTCCGGTAATATGGATTGTTGCCTGCTTGCTGATTGTGTTTTTGATGAATCTGGGTAAACGTTCTGGAAGAGGCACAGTGACACATACTGCATCCTTCATTCCTGGCATTAATTTCTGATTCAGCCTCGGCTGTGTGTGCGGTGCAAGCTCCTATCAGTGGAGCTGGCTGGCTCTGGGAGTTGCGTGCACAGAGCTGCGAGTTCTGACTGCTGCAGTAGCAACAAAGTGCAGAATGTTTTAATCCCCCTTACTGCACTCAGGCATAATACTAGTAAAAATGAAATGACAGTTGGTAGACCACACAATAGTCACAAGAGTCCACAAACAAGGAAACTGATTGTATGGCTTTATCTACATTAAAGAAATTCCCATTGCAATAATGCTGAGTGCTCAAGATCTTCAATTACTTTAAATCATTGGCTTGCATTTTGCACTGAAAACGAGAATCTTTTTGGCTTGAAATTTGTAAGATGGTGAGATTTTCTTTAAAAAAGCCTCAGTAGGTTGCGAAGGCAGTGATAAGCAAGCAACAGCAAAAGTTTTATTTAATGTTTTCCCTCATGACCTGCAAATAATATATTGGCCTAGAAATTGCAGCCGGAGGCGTACCTCTGGAGTACGCCTCCGACCCGCAAAATATTTACGAAATTATCTGCTGGCGGCGAAGCTGCAAAGAGTTGTGGTCTCAGGTCTCGAGGCGGAGGGCAGCGTAAAGGCCCACGGATCCCAGGGACGCAGCTGGTTCGGAAACGTACCTGTGATCATGTCGGCCCGGTCCTCCAATGACAAAGGAGAATTCCATTGCAATCATTTACAAAGGGAATCCGCTAATAATATGCAATGGCATCCCCAACTCTAATAATTATACAATGTACAGAATGGCAATTTTATTCATAAGTTCCTTCATTAATAAAGTGTATGTGCATAATTTAGGATATAAAAATGTTTCATTTAAGGCTTAGATATCCCCTTACACTGATGCAAACAGGCTCTTAGCCTGCTTGCATCAATCATAAGTCTTACGTGGGCAATTGCTGGCCAGCCGCTGGGCAAATAGCCCAACTCTGCGCCAGCGATTGCTTTTTCGGAGTTCCCACGGATGGCCTGTCAACGCGTACATTGACAGGTCACAAGTTCCGGATTACATGCATGCACAAATCCGAAACTTGCGAGGCATTTCAAAGGGATTACGACGGCGTACATCACAGACACTGCAATTTCAGGGCCATTGATTAACGAGATGCAAAAAACACTTTGAAATTCAGGTAAATAATTCATCTGAATTAAACACCCATTTCACATGAACTGAAGGGATGTATAAATATTCATGCCCTTTCTCACCAATGAAGGGTTCCTGAAGGCACATAAGCATACTTATAGATGATGCTCTTAAGATGTTGATGTGTGCAGTAAGGCAAAAGGAGATTGCCACTAGAGGGAACCCTCCTTGAAGAAAAGTCATCTGAAGTGCCTGGTAGGAGCTCGCTGACAGGGTGATTGTTCAGCAACACTCAGTGGGCCTGGCTATAAATGTGGAAGAAGATGGGAGACTTGAGGAAATATGCCAAAGTAATACTACCCATAAAATTCTTAAATGAAGTATCTGACCCTCAGAATCCTGTTACTCTTGCACTGCTAGATCCTCCAAAGTTGTCAGTCAAACTTAGAGTCATTTGAATGCTGAACATGTATTTAGCAGAATGGCACACATACAGGCTGCAAGTGGCATCTGAGATTTCTGTTCCTCTAAAACTTTAATAGAGCAAACTCTGCTAGCTCTCTGCAGCTATGTGATGTATGTTCAGCTACTGACAATCAGGATGCACTTCCTGAATTGCAGCAGTGAGGTGAACTTGGGCAGCCGTGCCATGCTGCTGTAGCTATTCAATATCAAAAGGAATGAAATTGCTGAATGATGAGGGAGACTTTCAACTGCTGGCTGCCCATTTCTCGCCTGCAATAGTCTGGTGGGGGCCTTGCCCGCCTGAATTAACTTTCAATCAGGCTTTTAAACGGGGGCCCAGTACTCCGCCCAAACCAGGCGGGAGGCTGCTTAGTTATGTAAATCGTGGTCCTACGTCTGTTGTAGGACCCCCCCCCACCATTGCAACTTTCAAGCAGAAATGGGTGGAGCATGCTTGGTGCATGCCAGTCCTATTATTCCAGGAGTTGAGAGACTTAACCAGAGATTCTTAAAGGGATCGCTGGAGGCCTCTCCGAAAAGGTAAGTTTCAACACTGTGAAAATGGGGACCAATATGAATTAATGACAATTCTAAGGAGTATGACCAGCAGGGTGTGTATCAGACATGATCCCTCCCTCCTGTGGTGTATCAGACTGTTGGCACACACCCACGCACACAGGCAAAATATGATGTCTGTACATTTATCCATTCATCCCAGGTACACACTCCAAATTTCGTTCTTTGAATCTCCAAAATGAAATACAGGCACTATATAACTGCGGAATACAGATTTCCAATTTGTTATGATGTTTGAGGTAAGCATAGTTCCAACTGCTTTCACCTATTCAGGTCTAGAAAAACATTAAAAAGGTAAAATAGGAATGTGAAAAAATGTTTTACTATCAAAGTATGCTTTTGAAAAAGCCACCTTACAGCCTAAATGTTTCTTTAAACATTTTAAATATTTATTTATACAGTCTGTAGGTTTGAGGGACATTGCAGGATGCGTTGAGAGTTACTGATAAGTGAATGTCACCTTCAAGAGATGCAGTTTCCCTCCAGAACTTCTTGTGCAGACTAAGAAATGTTTTGTGAATAAGAAACACTGCCTTTCTCCTTCTTTCTTCAAAGAAAGGGAACCTAAACGGACTTTGGCAAGCTTTCCTCTCTCCACCGAAGGGAGCTGTATGAGGGAACCTGGAATGTCAAAAATATTCAGGTTAGTTGTCATGGTTGGAAGAATACTGGAAAGACCGTGTGCTGACAATATGTAAATCAATATTTGTTAATTATGCAGATTTCAGTCAGTGTTCAAATGATCAAACAAATAAGAGGGGAAACAAAATAATGCTATTAATGCTCGATTTGTGGGAATGATTCGATTATCAGTTAATATTAGATATTAATATCTAGCGTTAGGCTGGCTGTGTTCAGGAAGACGTGTTCTACATGCAGCCACCACTAAAAGGTACGTTTTGTTAAAAAAATACTTACCTAAATATGGACCAGGAGGAGCAGGAGTGGTTCTCTCGGTTCCACTGCAGTACCGGAGACCGTGCCGGCTACTGCTCACCTCCTCTCCTCCCCCTCGCCTCCTCTCCTCCCCCTCGCCCCACCTCCTCCCCCTCGCCTCCCCTTCTCCCCCTCGCCTCCCCTTCTCCCCCTCGCCCCACCTCCCCCCTCGCCTCCCCTCCTCTCCCTCACCACCCCTCCTCACCCTCGCCGCACCTCGCCTCCCCTCCTCCCCCTCGCCTCCCCCCCTCGCCACCCCTCCTCCCCCGCCCCCCTCCTCCCCTCTCCTCCCCCCGGCCCCCTCCTCCCCCTCACCCCCTCTCCTCCCCCTCCCCCTCGCCTTCCCACCTCCCCCTCACCCCCTCTCCTCCCCACCTCCCACTCGCCCCCTTTCCTCCCCCTCGCCTCCCCTCCCCACCCTTGCCTCCCCTCCTCCCCCCAGCCTCCCCTCTTCCCCCTAGCCGCCCCTCCTCCCCTCGCCTCCTCTCCTCCCCCTCGCCTCCTCTCCTCCCCCTCGCCCCACCTCCACCCCCTCGCCTCCCCTCCTCCCCCTCGCCTCCCCTTCACCTCCTCTCCTCCCCTTCGCCTCCCCTCGCCCCACCTCCTCCCCCTCGCCTCCCCCTCGCCTCCCCCTCGCCTCCCAGTCGCCTCCCCTCCTCCCAGTCGCCTCCCCTCCTCCCCCTTGCCCCCCTCCTCCCCCTCACCCCACCTCCTCCCTCTCGCCTCCCCTCCTGCCGCTCACCTCCCCTCCTCCCAGTCGCCTCCCCTCCTCCCCCTCGCCTCCCCTCCTCCCAGTCGCCGCCCCTCACCCCCCTCGCCTCCCCTCCTCCCAGTCGCCTCCCCTCCTCCCAGTCGCCTCCCCTCCTCCCCCTCGCCTCCCCTCCTCCCCCCTCCTCCCAGTCTCCTCCCCCTCCCCCTCACCGCCCCTCCTCCCCCTCGCCCCACCTCCTCTCCCTCGCCGCCCCTCCTCCCAGTCACCTTCCCTCCTCCCCCTCGCCTCCCCTCCTCCCGATCGCCTCCCCCTCGCCTCCCCCTCGCCTCCCCTCCTCCCCCTCGCCTCCCGTCCTCCCCCTCACCTCCCCTCCTCCCGATCGCCTCCCCCCACCACCACTTCCTGATCGCTCCCCCCATTCAAGAACCCGCTACTTGCTGGTCTTATTTAAATGAGGCCCGAGGCCCGCCCAATCGTTCCCTGCGCCCAGTTCACACTGGAAGGCCGGTGCCCACACTAACCAACTTTTAGGCCACTCACTGCTAAGAATGGGAGACCTCAAGGACACCACCGAGGCAATTTAAAATTGAATTTTTTTCTATTTTTAAGAGATTTGTTGAGTGCACTTCTTGTAACTTATCTTCCTTTAATTGTATCGGAAGTGAAATTTGTTCAAATCCAAATTCTGGTAAATGTTGAAATGATCCTGAATCAGAATGTCATTGAGGCCTTTAAACTAAAACTGTAAATCATGTCTCCCACCCACACATTAGTCAGTGGTAAGAGAGTCATTTCAATTTGACCAACTTCTGACACCCTGAAATTATAAATACAAGTAACAGGCTACAAGAAAAGAACTTAATTCCCTTGTTCTTCTGAAAATGTTTTCTTATCACAGCAACCTCAAAAAATATTCTAAGAAACCTATTGTTGTTTCCTGGAATCCCTGAAGGCTAGACTAAGATATCCCACACATAAAAACTATTGTAGGTTTACAAACTGTATAATGTCCCCACAGAGCAATTTTTTGCCATTTTCCCCATTCTGTAAGAGGATGTACCTAACCCCACCTGGGCATCTCACCTGATGCTCAAGGCAACCCACTCAAGTCACTGTGTCAATACCAATCTGCATTCCAGCAGCTAAGAGAAAAGGGAAGGTGAAGGGGAAAAAAATCAAAGGGAAATTTATAGGAGTTGTGAATGCTTTCATGGTGCTGCTCTTTGGGCGCCTCATGAACCTGTCGAGCTATGAGGTCAGCTCCTTTGCATAATCTCATGGTGCCCCCGGTGGACAACACGTGCAATTAAAGGGCACACTATCTGTAAAACTGTACTGTCTGTTACTGAGGGGTAGAAATGGCTTCAATAAGACCAGGATAATAAACGGCACCCTTCCAGCATGCAACTTTGGACATTCTGCTGCAGGCACTACTAGAGAGAAGGGTAATCATTTTTGGAGCACAGTAACATCCTCTTCTGAACAAAGAACAGCTTGGATTGATGTAGCAAAAATAGTCTCTCCTGGGAGCAGGTGAAGAAAAATTTTGCTGGCCTCCAAAAGTTTGCCAAGATACGTAATCACACTTTGTATCATTTTGTATTGTTTTACAAAACATCTTGACAGCACTTCATTGGAGCATCAACGAGGGAGAATACACAACATTCTGGCTATTATTCACCAAATTTCAAAATGCCCAAGCATGCCCATTTTTTTTTAGCAACAGCAGCATAATGCAGTGCTAAAGAATGGGGATGAAATGTGGCAAGGAATAAGCAGCAAGTAAACACCCAGTACAAGATTTTCAAAAGGTGCAGAACATTTGTTGCTAAAATTAAGTCACACATATTAAAGGGGAGCCGGCAGCATGGATAGAAAGTAAGTTAAAGGACAGAATACAGAGAGTAGTGGTTAATAGATATTTTTTGGATTTCATAGATGTAAATAATGGTGTCCCCCAGAGGTCAGTGCTAGGACTATTGCTCCTCTCAATATATAAAAATGATGATCTGGACTTGGCTATAGAAACCGCAATATCAAAATTTGCAGATGACACAAAAATAGTTAGCTGTGTAGATAGCTGTGAAGAGGACTATGCAAGTTCAGGAGGACAAAGGGTACTAGACTTGTCAGATAGATGTCAGATAAAATTTAATGAAGAGAAATGCAAGCTGATACATTTTGGAATGGTATGGAAGGGACATACATAGACTAAATAGGAAACACTGAAAGAAGTATTGGAGCAGAGGCACATAAGGGTTCAGAAAAACAAATCTTTAAAAGTGGAAAGGCAAATTAATAACACAGTAAAAAACAAATAAATGGGATCATAAATTTTATAAATAGGGATAAAGAGTACAAAAGCAAAGAGGTAATGCTAAGCCTATACAAATCATTGATTAGGGCACAGTTAGAATATTGTGCCCAGTTTTGGGAACCTTACTTTAGGAAAGATGTCATGGTCATGGAGATGGTGCAGGAGAGATTTTCTAAGATGGTATGAGGGATGAGAGGCTTTACTTATGGGGAGACACTAGGTAAAGTGGGGCTCTTTTCATTAGAAAGAAGATTACAAGGAGACCTGATAGAAGTGCTCAAAGTTATGGCAGGGGGGAGGGGTGGGCGGGCAGGCAGGTTTACATATAATTGCATAGAAATTACAACAAAGAAAGAGGCTTGATGTTATGGTACAAAATTACAGCAAGCATCAACTGATACAGGGACTTTCAGTAATATCATGTTTGAGGAGGCAGTTTCTCACTGCACTTATCTAACTCATCCCCAATAGGATTCTATAAGACAGCTTCAAGTTCTTGGTAACAACTTTAGTACATGCCCTAGCGTAAGTCCAAATGGAATATTAGGACTTCTCTCACAGCTAACAGTTGTAAGAGCAGAAAATTGGCCTCTCCTCCTGCACCTCTAGTATCATCTGCAGACTGCAGAACCTCTAAAGCTAGCATCAGCACAGACACACAAACATACGAGCAGGCATTGAGACTAAATGATCAATTCTCTGTTCTCATTGTAACTCTAAGCTCAGAAATTAAGGAGCTCTGAACCTCCACTCAGAGAGAGCTTTTTTGCTCCCTCTGCCTCTCTACTCTCATTGTAATAATAAGGGAGATTTTCCTGGGGCTGCGGCCAGGCGCACTGGATCGCCTGAATGCAGTGAATATTGGAAAATAGGGATGTTTTGAGTGCCTGTAAAGGAACCTGCTTGATTCCTCTACTAAAATCTCCCCTTATAAGCTCAAAATCTCCATGTTGTCAGAACCTTTTTCCTTCTCCCTCCCTATCAATCCCCTTTGGCTCATTCTTATGGTCATTCTTTTAAAATTTACCCTTCTCCTGCAACAAGTTTGGTTCCTTAGTTATTCATCCAATGTTCTCCTTTGCTCTGCTCTTCTTTGACTACCCCTCAGATCTCTTGTGTTATTACTTTGCTCACCATTACCAACTCTTCTCACCATTACCGACTCTTTCTCACCATTACCGACTTTCTCACCATTACCGACTCTTCCTCACCATTACCGACTCTTCACCATTACCGACTCTTTCTCACCATTACCGACTCTTTCTCACCATTACCGACTCTTCCTCACCATTACCGACTCTTCACCATTACCGACTCTTCACCATTACCGACTCTTCTCACCATTACTGACTCTTCTCACCATTACCGACTCTTAGCATTACCGACTCTTCACCGTTACCGACTCTTCCTCACCATTACCGATTCTTCACCATTACCGACTCTTCACCATTACCGACTCTTCTCACCATTACCGACTCTTCCTCACCATTACCGACTCTTCCTCACCATTACCGATTCTTCACCATTACCGACTCTTCACCATTACCGACTCTTCTCACCATTACCGACTCTTCTCACCATTACCGACTCTTCCTCACCATTACCGACTCTTCCTCACCATTACCGACTCTTCTCACCATTACCGACTCTTCTCACCATTACCGACTCTTCTCACCATTACCGACTCTTCTTCACCATTACAGACCCTTCCTCACCATTACCGACTGTTCCTCACCATTACCGACTCTTCTCTCCATTACCGACTCTTCTCTCCATTACCGACTCTTCTCTCCATTACCGACTCTTCACCATTACCGACTCTTCTCACCATTACTGACTCTTCCTCACCATTACCGACTCTTCACCATTACCGACTCTTCACCATTACCGACTCTTCACCATTTCCGACTCTTCACCATTTCCGACTCTTCACCATTTCCGACTCTTCACCATTACCGACTCTTCTCACCATTACCGACTCTTCCTCACCATTACCGACTCTTCACCATTACCGACTCTTCACCATTACCGACTCTTCACCATTACCAACTCTTCACTCTATTACCAACTCTTATCTCCATTACCGACTCTTCCTCACCATTACTGACTCTTCCTCACCATTACCGACTCTTCTCACCATTACCGACTCTTCCTCACCATTACTGACCTTTCCTCACCATTACCGACTCTTCCTCACCATTACCGACCCTTCCCTCCATTACCGACCCTTCCTCACCATTATCGACTCTTCCTCACCATTACCGACCCTTCCTCACCATTACCGACTCTTCTTCGCCATTACAGACTCTTCCTCACCATTACCGACTCTTCCTCACCATTATCGACTCTTCCTCACCATTACCGACCCTTCCTCACCATTACCGACCCTTCCTCGCCATTACCGACTCTTCTTCGCCATTACAGACTCTTCCTCACCATTACTGACTTTTCTCACCATTACCGACTCTTCTCACCATTACCGACTCTTCTTCACCATTACCGACCCTTCCTCACCATTACCGACTCTTCTTCACCATTACAGACCCTTCCTCACCATTACCGACACTTCCTCACCATTACTGACTCTTCCTCACTATTACTGACTCTTCTCACCATTACTGACTCTTCACCATTACCGACTCTTCTTACTAGTACTGACTCTTCTCACCATTACCGACTCTTCTCACCATTACTGACTCTTCACCATTACCGACTCTTCTCACCATTACCGACTCTTCACCATTACCGACTCTTCTCACCATTACTAACTCTTCCTCACCATTACCGACTCTTCCTCACCATTACCGACTCTTCACCATTACCGACTCTTCTCACCATTACCGACTCTTCACCATTACCGACTCTTCTCACCATTACTAACTCTTCCTCACCATTACCGACTCTTCCTCACCATTACCGACTCTTCACCATTACCGACTCTTCACCATTACCGACTCTTCACCATTACCGACTCCTCACCATTACCGACTCTTCTTACCATCACCGACTCTTCTCACCATCACCGACTCTTCTCACCATCACCGACTCTTCATCATTACTGACTCTTCCTCACCATTACCGACTCTTCTCTCCATTACCGACTCTTCCTCACCAGTACCGACTCTTCCTCACCATTACCGACTCTTCTCACCATTACCGACTCTTCTCACCATTACCGACTCTTCCTCACCATTACCGACCCTTCCTCACCATTACCGACTCTTCCTCACCATTACCAACTCTTCCTCACCATTACCGACTCTTCTTCACCATTACAGACCCTTCCTCACCATTACCGACTCTTCCTCACCATTACCGACTCTTCTCACCATTACCGACTCTTCTCACCATCACCGACTCTTCTCACCATCACTGACTCTTCTCACCATTACTGACTCTTCCTCACCATTACCGACTCCTCTCTCCATTACCGACTCTTCTCACCATTACCGACTCTTCTCTCCATTACCGAATCTTCACCATTACTGACTCTTCTCACCATTACTGACTCTTCCTCACCATTACTGACTCTTCTCACCATTACCGACTCTTCCTCACCATTACCGACTCCTCACCATTACCGACTCTTCCTCACCATTACCGACTCTTCCTCACCATTACCGACTCTTCTCACCATTACTGACTCTTCTCACCATTACCGACTCTTCCTCACCATTACCGACTCTTCCTCACCATTACCGACTCCTCACCATTACCGACTCTTCTCATCATTACCGGCCCTTCTCTCTCTCACCATTACCGACTCTTCCTCACCATAACCGACTCTTCTCACCATTACCGACTCTCCTCACCATTACCGACTCTTCTCACCATTACCGACTCTTCCTCACCACTACCGACTCTTCCTCACCATTACCGACTCTCCCTCACCATTACCGACTCGTCTTCACCATTACCGACTCGTCTTCACGATTACTGACTCTTCTCACCATTACCAATTATTCCTCACCATTACCGACCATTCCTCACCATTACCGACTCTTCCTCACCATTACCGACTCTTCACCATTACCGACTCTTCTCACTAGTACTGACTCTTCTCACCATTACCGACTCTTCTCACCAGTACCGACTCTTCTCACCATTACCGACTCTTCTCACCATTACCGACTCTTCTCACCATTACTGACTCTTCTCACCATTACCGACTCTTCTCACCATTACTGACTCTTCACCATTACCGACTCTTCTCACCATTACTGACTCTTCACAATTAACGACTCTTCTCACCATTACCGACTCTTCTCACCATTACTGACTCTTCTCACCATTACCGACTCTTCTCACCATTACTGACTCTTCACCATTACCGACTCTTCTCACCATTACTGACTCTTCACAATTACCGACTCTTCTCACCATTACCGACTCTTCTCACCATTACTGACTCTTCTCACCATTACCGACTCTTCTCACCATTACTGACTCTTCACCATTACCGACACTTCCTCACCATTACCGACTCTTCACCATTACCGACTCTTCCTCACCATTACCAACTCTTCACCATTACGGACTCTTCACCATTACCGACTCTTCACCATTACCGACTCTTCTCACCATTACCGACTCTTCCTCACCATTACCAACTCTTCTCTCCATTACCGACTCTTATCTCCATTATCGACTCTTCCTCACCATTACCGACTCTTCCTCACCATTACCGACCATTCCTCACCATTACCGACACTTCCTCAC
The DNA here is from genome assembly GCF_052327205.1 of Somniosus microcephalus. Lineage (NCBI taxonomy): Eukaryota > Metazoa > Chordata > Chondrichthyes > Squaliformes > Somniosidae > Somniosus > Somniosus microcephalus. The sequence continues at coordinate 212,730,058 of NC_140987.1, forward strand.
CATTACCGACACTTCCTCACCATTACCGATTCTTCTCACCATTACCAACTCTTCCTCACCATTACCGACTCTTCCTCACCATTACCGACCCTTCCTCACCATTACCGACTCTTCCTCACCATTACCGACCCTTCTCTCCATTACCGACACTTCCTCACCATTACCGACTCTTCACCGTTACCGACTCTTCCTCACCATTACCGACTCTTCCTCACCATTACCGACACTTCCTCACCATTACCGACTCTTCTCACCATTACCGACTCTTCTCATCATTATCGACCCTTCTCTCTCTCACCATTACCAACTCTTCCTCACCATTACCGACTCTTCTCTCCATTACCGAATCTTCACCATTACTGACTCTTCTCACCATTACTGACTCTTCCTCACCATTACTGACTCTTCTCACCATTACCGACTCTTCCTCACCATTACCGACTCCTCACCATTACCGACTCTTCCTCACCATTACCGACTCTTCCTCACCATTACCGACTCTTCTCACCATTACTGACTCTTCTCACCATTACCGACTCTTCCTCACCATTACCGACTCTTCCTCACCATTACCGACTCCTCACCATTACCGACTCTTCTCATCATTACCGGCCCTTCTCTCTCTCACCATTACCGACTCTTCCTCACCATAACCGACTCTTCTCACCATTACCGACTCTCCTCACCATTACCGACTCTTCTCACCATTACCGACTCTTCCTCACCACTACCGACTCTTCCTCACCATTACCGACTCTCCCTCACCATTACCGACTCGTCTTCACCATTACCGACTCGTCTTCACGATTACTGACTCTTCTCACCATTACCAATTATTCCTCACCATTACCGACCATTCCTCACCATTACCGACTCTTCCTCACCATTACCGACTCTTCACCATTACCGACTCTTCTCACTAGTACTGACTCTTCTCACCATTACCGACTCTTCTCACCAGTACCGACTCTTCTCACCATTACCGACTCTTCTCACCATTACCGACTCTTCTCACCATTACTGACTCTTCTCACCATTACCGACTCTTCTCACCATTACTGACTCTTCACCATTACCGACTCTTCTCACCATTACTGACTCTTCACAATTAACGACTCTTCTCACCATTACCGACTCTTCTCACCATTACTGACTCTTCTCACCATTACCGACTCTTCTCACCATTACTGACTCTTCACCATTACCGACTCTTCTCACCATTACTGACTCTTCACAATTACCGACTCTTCTCACCATTACCGACTCTTCTCACCATTACTGACTCTTCTCACCATTACCGACTCTTCTCACCATTACTGACTCTTCACCATTACCGACACTTCCTCACCATTACCGACTCTTCACCATTACCGACTCTTCCTCACCATTACCAACTCTTCACCATTACGGACTCTTCACCATTACCGACTCTTCACCATTACCGACTCTTCTCACCATTACCGACTCTTCCTCACCATTACCAACTCTTCTCTCCATTACCGACTCTTATCTCCATTATCGACTCTTCCTCACCATTACCGACTCTTCCTCACCATTACCGACCCTTCCTCACCATTACCGACACTTCCTCACCATTACCGACACTTCCTCACCATTACCGATTCTTCTCACCATTACCAACTCTTCCTCACCATTACCGACTCTTCCTCACCATTACCGACCCTTCCTCACCATTACCGACTCTTCCTCACCATTACCGACCCTTCTCTCCATTACCGACACTTCCTCACCATTACCGACTCTTCACCATTACCGACTCTTCCTCACCATTACCGACTCTTCCTCACCATTACCGACACTTCCTCACCATTACCGACTCTTCTCACCATTACCGACTCTTCTCATCATTATCGACCCTTCTCTCTCTCACCATTACCAACTCTTCCTCACCATTACCGACTCTTCTCTCCATTACCGAATCTTCACCATTACTGACTCTTCTCACCATTACTGACTCTTCCTCACCATTACTGACTCTTCTCACCATTACCGACTCTTCCTCACCATTACCGACTCCACACCATTACCGACTCTTCCTCACCATTACCGACTCTTCTCACCATTACCGACTCTTCTCACCATTACCGACTCGTCTTCACCATTACCGACTCGTCTTCACCATTACTGACTCTTCTCACCATTACCAATTCTTCCTCACCATTACTGACTCTTCCTCACCATTACCGAATCTACCTCACCATTACCGACTCTTCTCACCATTACCGACTCTTCTCACCATTACCGACTCGTCTTCACCATTACCGACTCGTCTTCACCATTACTGACTCTTCTCACCATTACCAATTCTTCCTCACCATTACTGACTCTTCCTCACCATTACCGAATCTACCTCACCATTACCGACTCTTCCTCACCATTACCGACTCTTCCTCACCATTACCGACCATTCCTTACCATTACCGACTCTTCTCACCGACTCTTCTCACCATTACCGACTCTTCTCACCATTACCGACCCTTCCTCACCATTACCGACTCTTCTCATCATCACCGACTCTTCTCAACATTACTGACCCTTCCTCATCATTACCAACTCTTCTCACCATTACCGACTCTTCCTCACCATTACCGATCCTTCCTCACCATTACCGACTCTTCTCACCGACTCTTCTCACCATTACCGACTCTTCTCACCGACTCTTCTCACCATTACCGACTCGTCCTCACCATTACTGACCCTTCCTCACCATTACCGACTCTTCCTCACCATTACCGACTCTTCCTCACCATTACCGACCCTTCCTCACCATTATTGGCTCTTCCTCACCATTACCGGCTCTTCCTCACCATTACCGACTCGTCTCACCATTACCGACTCTTCTCACCATTACCGACTCTTCCTCAAAATTACCGACCCTTCCTCACCATTAGCGACTCTTCTCACCATTACCGACTCTTCACCATTACCGACTCTTCTCACCATTACCGACTCTTCTCACCGACTCTTCTCACCATTACCGACTCGTCCTCACCATTACTGACCCTTCCTCACCATTAGCGACTCTTCTCACCATTACCGACTCTTCACCATTACCGACTCTTCTCACCATTACCGACTCTTCTCTCCATTACCGACCCTTCCTCACCATTACCGACTCTTCCTCACCATTACTGACCCTTCCTCACCATTACTGACCCTTCCTCACCATTACCGACTCTTCTCACCATTACCGACCCTTCCTCACCATTACCGACTCTTCTCACCATTACCGACTCTTCTCACCATCACCGACCCTTCCTCACCATTACTGACTCTTCTCACCATTACCGACTCTTCTCACCATCACCGACCCTTCCTCACCATCACGACTCTTCCTCACCATTACCAACTCTTCCTCTCCATTACCGACTCCTCCTCACCATTACCGACTCTTCCTCACCATTACCGACCCTTCCTCACCATTAATGACTCTTCTCACCATTACCAACTCTTCCTCTGCATTACCGACTCTTCCTCACCATTACCGACTCCTCCTCACCATTACCGACTCTTCTCTCCATTACCGACCCTTCCTCACCATTACCGACTCTTCCTCACCATTAATGACTCTTCTCACCATTACCAACTCTTCCTCACCATTACCGACTCTTCCTCACCATTAATGACTCTTCTCACCATTACCAACTCTTCCTCTCCATTACCGACTCTTCTCTCCATTACTGACTCTTCTCACCATTACCGACCCTTCCTCGCCATTACCGACTCTTCTCACCATTACCGACTCTTCTCACCATCACCGACTCTTCCTCACTATGTTGAAGTCAAGGCTCCTTGTACCACCGCCTACTCTAACTCATTCTCTTCTGGCACTTCAGCAATATGAAACTTCTTACCTTTCTTAGTCTTCTCCTCCTACAATCTACAGGCTTTCAAAACTTAAACTTGATGTAGTCTAATCTATTGGTGTAATCCTTCTCTCCTAATCTTTGCAACCTTGGTGGTGTCCTGCACTGTGGGCCTTGCTTGTTTATCTAGCTTTCTCAGCAAAAAAGAACCTAAAGGATTGTATTTGACTGCTTATATTGAAAAGTAATCTATCCCTTGAAGGAAAAAAACACAGTAATGTCAAATATGTTTAGTGAAAAAGCATCTATGGACATGAAGCATTAAACAAATAATGTAGAACAAACCCTAGAATATTTTCATTCTTACATATTCATGGGAAAAAAATCTTTTCACAAAACAGTTTGTTTTAAAGGTTTCAAAGAAAATACAAAGATTGGGCAACATGTGTAAAACAGAGCACAGCAATTATATGGGGCTTCTAAAAGCAGACACTAGAGAATCAGTTTTACAATTACGTGCTGCCAACGTGGATCCTCACCTGCCAGGAGCATAGTTCTGAAATTCTTGTGTAAATGTATTTTTTTAATAGGGTGTCTGCTTTGAACTGGATAGTTTGGTTTTGGGGATGGCCACTTGGTTTTGAGAAATTGAAAATGGGCAGCTACTTGCCTATTTAACAACAGTCACTGTACTTCACTGTGTGAAGCGCTTTGAGATACTTCAGCAGTGTGATAGGCTTTATATGAGTATTTTTTCCCTTGCTTTCCAATGCACGTGCATGAAACAGGGACCAATCATAATTACACAAAACAACCTGTTCTTACATCCATCAGTGCAGTGTTTCATGTGTGTGCCACCGACCCCCTTTCATGTACAGCCTTCATATGTACAACCTTTTTTAAACTGCTCCGTCCCCTATTGAGTTTTGGATTGAGTAAATGTTACCACAGTTACACACACTGAGCAGTTCAAAAACCATATGCTCAGCTACGGTTCCCAGCATTCCCTGCTGATCCAATGAAAGCAATTATGTTGAGTGTTTAGAAACATAAAGAGATGGTTCCCTGCTGGGGAAGCCAGCCACGACTTAATTTTTGTCTAATATAAAGTTAGATTAGCCTTTAAAAATAAACATAGGAGAGAAGAATTAGGCAATTGTAGAGCCTTAACTTGTAGTACATTTTTTTTCAAGTGACAACCACAGTTAATGCAGTTTATTGATATTTTCCAACAGCTTTAGTGATTTGGAGGTATTTTCCTGAAATCTGTCTCATAGGCTTTCAAAACATTTCTTTTGTTGCTTCACATCAGTAGCACATGAAATAACTTAATCATCTTCTGTAAATACTGGTTTATTGAAGTAAGCAAAAGCTCTTAAAAACCAGCTGACGATGTTAGTAAGCAGCCATCACATACACTGCTAGTCTTGTACAAATGATGTTATAATTAAGCAGTGTCTGATGCTAACACTCAAAAAGGGTTTGGAAACATTTCTAGATGTATTTTCTCTCCAGTTGCACCATTCATGTCGGAAGCTTGACATCATGTACCTTTGTTCATTTGTGAGGAGATGGATGGTATGGGCAACAGATTTTGATACAGACACCATTACTGCCCATCACAAAACACAATTCAACAGGTACATGTTATCAGCTTTTTGTTATCCTCCAAGTCTTCAAGCCATTAAAATCTTATTTCTGTGCAACACTCCATCCAGCTGCCTGGTGCAGAACTGAAAAACTCAACCAATACAGATTTAAGCAACAGGCAACCTTGCGACACGAGGATGTGGACAGTTGAGGCCAATAGATTTGACCCTCTCATCCACTGCCATTGTACGATATGTATCAGCCTTTAATTTATGATAGATGAAATACACTTACCTTGGCGTACAAACGTCTGGCTTGTATCCAGCAATATGTCACATCCTTCCACAATCGTTCGTTCTATTGCGAGATTTTTCCTAATGTTTTCTGTGTCACTCACTTCATCATGCATTACCCTGAATAGGCACAACAGTAGTCATTAAATGCATGGCAGGTAATTGTGCTTGTTGCACAGTGAAGTAAGTCACAGGGAATCACTGAAATTAGCTGTATACACATCTGGCAAATTAATATGAACTAAGGTTACTTAGCAAGGGATGAGACTTGTTCCTGAATGTGCTCCATTATCATGAAGTTTAATGTGTTTGTAATTATTAAACTCTGGCAGTAACTTAAACTCCTCTCTAACAATAATATCTGGGTAAAGCTTCATCACCTGTTCAACAACCAACTTAAAGACTTCAGATCAGTTTAATAATTCTATGTTATTTAATCATAGAACTCATGGACTTCTTTGTCTCTAAGATCGAAACCACCCGTTCAGCTGCCTCTGCCACTTCCCTTCCTTTCCCTAGTCCACCAGACCAAACTTCCTCTAAGGTTCCCCCCCTGCCCTAGCCCTGAACTCACATCTTTCTCCACTTTCTCTCCGATCTCCCCTCATGACCTCTCCGCGCTCATTTTGTCCATGAGATCCACTTCTTGGGCTCCCATGTTAGCTGACATTGTTAACGGTTCTCTTTCCTCAGGTACTGTTCCCCTCTCCTTCAAATCTGCCGTCATCACCCCCTCCTCAAAAAAATAACCCTTGAGCCATCTGTCCGTGCAAACTACCGCCCCATCTCCAACTTCCCTTTCCTCTCCAAAGTCCTTGAACGTGTTGCCTCCTCCCAAATCTGTGCCCATCTTTCCCGGAACTCCATGTTTGAATCCCTCCAATCAGGTTTTCGCCCTTGCCACAATATCGAAATGGCTCTCATCAAAGTCACAAATGACATCCTTTGTGACTGTGACAAAGGTAAACTATCCCTCCTCGTCCTTCTTGACTTGTCTACAGCCTTTGACACGGTTGACCACTCCATCCTTCTCCAACGCCTCTCCAGTCATCCAGCTGGGTGAGACTGCACTCGCCTGGTTCCATTCTTATCTATCTAATCGTAGAAAGGCAATCACCTGCAATGGCTTCTCTTCCCGCTCCCGCATTGTTAACTCTGGTGACCCCCAAGGATCTATCCTTGGCCCCCTCCTATTTCTCATCTACAAGTTGCCCCTTAGCAACATCATCCGAAGAAACAGCGTCAGTTTCCACATGTACGCTGACAACACCCAGCTCTACCTCACCACCACTTCTCTCGATCCCTCCACGGTCTCTAAATCATCAGACTGCTTGAGTTCTGGATAAGCAGAAATTTTCTCCAATTAAATATTGGGAAGACTGAAGCCATTGTTTTCGGTTCCCACCGCAAACTCAGTTCCCTAACCACTGATTCCATCCCTCTCCCTAACATCTGTCTGAGGCTGAACCACGCTGTTCATAACCTTGGTGTCATATTTGACCCTGAAATGAGCTTTTGACCACATATCTGCAGCATAACTAAGACCGCCCATTTCCACCTCCGTAACATTGCCCATCTCCACCCTTGCCTCAGCTCATCCGCTGCTGAAATCCTCATCCATGCTTATGTTACCTCTAGACTTGACTATTCCAACGCACTCCTGGCTGTCCTCCCACATTCTACCCCACGTAAACTTCAGGTGATCCAAAACTCGGCTGCCCGTGTCCTAACTCGCACCAAGTCCCATTCACCCATCACCCCTGAGCTCGCTGACCTACATTGGCTCCCGGTTAAGCAATGCCTCGATTTCAAAATTCTCATCCTTGTTTTCAAATCCCTCCATGGCCTCACCCCTCCCTACCTCTGTAATCTCCTTCAGCCCCACAACCCCCCTCCCCCCCCACTCCCCCCGAGATATCTGCGCTCCTCAATTCTGCCCTCTTGAGCATCCCTGATTATAATCGCTCAACCTTTGGTGGCCGTGCCTTCTGTTGCCTAGGCTCTAAGCTCTGGAATTCCCAGCCTAAACCTCTCCACCTCGCTACCTGTCTTTCCTCCTTTAAGGCGCTCCTTAAAACCTACCTCTTTGACCAAGCTTTTGATCACCTTATGTGCTCGGTGTCAAATTTTTTATCTATTAATACTCTTGTGAAGCACCTTGGGAAGTTTTACTACATTAAAGGTGCTATATAAATACAAGTTGTTATTGTAACAGTCACATTCTTATCTCTTCTGTCTGTGTGGAGTTTGCACATTCTCCCCGTGTTTGTGTGGGTTTCCTCTGGGTGCTCCGGTTTCCTCCCACAGTCCAAAGACGTGCGGGTTAGGTTGATTGGCCATGATAAAAAAATTGGCCCTTAGTGTTAGGGGGGATTAAATACGTGGGGTTACGGGGATAGGGCTTGGGTGGGATGGTTGTCGGTGTAGGGACCGGGTGCTAGGGTTTGGATGATCAGCCATGATCTTGTTGAATGGCGGAGCAGGCTCGAAGGGCCGAATGACCTACTCCTGCTCCTATCTTCTATGTTTCTATGTTTCTATGAAACAAATGACTAGTTGCACTGTGCTGCAGGTGCCATGTGTCAATATTATAAGCATGAGTTTTTCCAAATACTCTGATATGTGCAGCAGTGAGGCTGTCTGTAGAACACTATTGGGGTTAAATTAAGCTCTACAATATGAACGTACCACACACTTATATGAAATTTACTATTTAATCTACATATTGACTGGGATAAATGGGACTTTTTCAGGATGGCAGGCTGTGACTGGTGGGGTACCGCAAGGATCGGTGCTTGGGCCCCAGCTATTCACAATCTATATCAATGATTTTGGACGAGGGGACGAAATGTAACATTTCCAAATTTGCTGATGATACAAAGCTAGGTGTCAGTGTCAGTTGTGAAGAGGCTTCAGGGGGATCTTGACAGGCTCAGTGAGTGGGCGAGTACATGGCAGATGGAATATAATGTGGATAAATGTGAAGTTATTCACTTTGGTAGAAAAAAACAGAAAGGCAGAGTATTTCCTAAATGGTGAAAGATTAGGAATGCAGATGCTCAAAGGGACCTGGGTGTCCTTGTACGAGTCACTGAAAGTGAATGTGCAGGTGCAGTAAGCCATTAGGAAGGCAAATGATATGCTGGCCTTCATTACAAGAGGATTTGAGTACAGGAGTAAAGAAGTCTTACTCCAATTATATAGGGCCTTGGTGAGACCACACCTGGAGTACTGTGTACAATTTTGGTCTCCTTACCTAAGGAAGGATATACTTGCCACAGAGGGAGTGCAACGAAGGTTCACAAGATTGATTCCTGGGATGGCGGGATTGTCGTATGAGAAGAGATTGAGAAAACTAGGCCTGTATTCTCTTGAATTCAGAAGAATCAGAGGGGGTCTCATTGAAGCATACAAAATTATTACAGGGCTTGATAGGGTGGATGCTGGGCGAATGTTTCCCTTGGCTGGGGAGTCTAGAACCAGGGGCCACAGCCTCAAGATAAAGGGTAGGCCATTCAGGACTGAGATGAGAAGAAATGTCTTCACATAGAGGGTGGTGAATCTTTGGAATTCTCTCCCCCAGAGGGCTGTGGAGGCTCAGTCATTGGGTATATTCAAAACAGAAGTCGATAGATTTCTGACTAGTAAGGGCATCAAGGGATATGGCGATAGGGCCGGTGAATGGAGTTGAGGCAGAAGATCAGCCATGATCTCATTGAATGGCGGAGCAGGCTCGAAGGGCCGAATGGCCTATTTCTGCTCCTATTTCTTATGTTCTTATGCTCTTAAATTCTTTTATCCATTCTTTTAAAAAGGCGATAATCCATTTAAAAGTATTCATTCCCTACTATTACATTTTGTGATTTCACCCTAGCTGCATGTATCCATTGCTCTTATTTCTGTGTCACTATCACTTCTTAGTATGCAAGTGAACCTGTCTGTAAGTACGCTTCCACAACCTAAATAAATATATCTTTTAATTTAAGGAATTAATTGAAATGGCTGAATTAATCACTGAAAATCCAAATTTCGCATGCCATCGTTTACTTATGTTACAAAATTCAATAGTTGAGCGATAAAAGACCATTAAAGCACACTCCAACAGCAACTGTAAAAGAAAAAATAGCCAGCCTATGACAGTGTTATTTATTTGCCAGTTTACCTGGATACAGTAAGAATGACAGCAAAAAAGATGAATGGCTACAAAATATATTTTTAAAAAGTTGTCTCAGGGCAAATGGGGATGGGTAATAAATGCCAACCTTGCTAGTAATGCCCATATGCTGAGAATGAATTTTAAAAAAACCTTTCCTCTTAACTTAAATTCCTGATAACTGGAATTATCTTGGTCACTTCCTCTGCTCCCTCTCGAGAACAATGACATCCTTTCTATGACCAGGTCTGACCAATGCCTTACATGGTAACTCTTATCTCTTATTTTGTATGGTATTCTGTAATAATATAGTATGAGCATTCATTGATGTTCCTTTTATGTCAGTGTTCCGTAGCCATTGAGTATGTAATTTAGACATTCCCATAATAATTAGTATCAATTAACAACTAGTTTGAGGCAGACTGTTCGAACCAAAGCACTGCAAGATGGAGCTTTGTAAGCAGAGGCTGAACTGCTCCAGTAAATAATATTGTTTCAAAACCTAAGTTAATTTATTGTTGTTAGTTCAATTCAAATTAAGAACTAATGCACTGAGCTGATGATGCTACAGATTGTTCTTTGGTCACCCAATGTGTCCGACATACACAGATATTTAAGAATCTCCACAGTCTCCAAACCAAGCTATTGTGAAATCCATGCAGGTAATATTTCTGTTTACCTGTTGTAGAGTGCACACCTAATACTTCTGTTAGGTAAGGGTATCAAAGGATATGGAGCTGAGGCGGGTAAATGGTACAGATCAGCCATGATCAATTTGAATGGCTGAGCTTACTCATGTTTCTGTTCCCCATAGATATACACTCTCGTTACCTAACTCCAGAGAACTTAGGGGCAGCTTAGCAGAGGCAAGGCTGAGGCAGCTCGAGGTGCATGCAGGGGTTCTGCTGGAGTTTAACCAGCTAAACCAAGCAGTTTATCTGTGCAAAGCACTGTGGTTCAGCCAGGACCACGCTACTTGTTAGGGTACTGGCTTGCAGGGTTATCTGGAGTTTCTGGAACAGAGAGTTTCCCATGCTCTGGGATGCCTCAGTGCCTGAAAGGACAGCTCCCCAGTGTGTGAAAAACTTGAATGGTTTGCTTTACTGCCAAAGTTCACAAAGTGGGGGGCGCGTGAGGAAGTGCAACAAGGTTATCAGGGGGATGCGTGGAGGATGGGCTGGTCTACAGTTCGAGTTGTATCTCAGGTACCCCATTATGGATGATTACTTGGCCTAGAAATTCAGTAGGCCTAGCGCCCCATTTGGGGCGCTGGAGGGCCTAGCGCCGGAGTTATGGCCAGTTTAAAAATTCCCTGGAGCCCTGGAATCGGCGGTAGACCGGTAGCGCTGCGCCGGCACCGATGACGTCATCGGTGTGCGCAGCGTCCCGGTTGCCATGCCGACGGGCCCCAGCGCCGAAATTCAGTTGCGGCCGCCTCGCCCGTGGCAGCCGCAACTAAGACTCTGGCAACAGAGTCTTACACGACTTTGCGCCGGCGCATAAAGGTGGAGCGGCGGCCGGCCGCTTTCCCGCCGGCCGCCTGCCCGCACCTCCCTCCCCGGACTCCCCCACCCCCCCCCCCCCGCGGAACAGATGCTTCTCGGCTGCGAGCCCGGCACTTCCCCGAGGTGCCGGGCTCATTTTTGTGGCGATTTTACCGGCCAGCGGGCGGGTGCAGGCAGCTCCTCCTTAACTGAAGGAGGAGGCCTGCACTTCCCGAGCCTGCCACACCGCATCGGGCGCCGCAGCGCCGGAATAGCGCCGCAATGCGGCGCGTAGCGCCAGTTTTCAGGCGCAAACACCCTTCAGTAGCGCCGGCAGCCGTTTGGGCGCGGCGCTACTGAATTTTTGGCGCGCGCAGGGGGACTTAGCGCCGGCGCTAACTTTCCGGCGCTAAAGCCCTGGCGCGGCGCCAACTGAATTTCTAGGCCCTTGTGTTTAATCATTGCAAAGATCACCAGGGAAGCATGGAGATCACTTTATGGGACTGAACAACAAACAGGGCTTTAAATGACTGCTCCCTTAGTGTGGTGGACTTGCATCTCCAAACAGCAGGAGACGTATGAAAAAATACCTTTTTCCCTGCTTCTGTACTTTATCAAAACCTGTTACCTCTGTAACATTTTCCAGTTCTGATGAAGGGTCACTGGCCTAAAACGTTAACACTGTTTCTCTCTCCACAGATACCGCCTGAGCTGCAGAGTGTTTCCAGCATTATCCTGTTTATATTTCAGATTTCCAGCATCCGCAGTATTTTGCCTTTGTATTTATGAAAAAAAGAGGTTATATACGAGGCAGAACTTTCCAAGGCCCAATGCCATCATCAGGGACTCGCACATAGCGGGCAGCATATTGAAAAATCGCTGCCCACTGTGTGCAATGCCCCACCAGTGGCACAGGGGCTTGGAAAATGATGTCCAATATTTTAAAACAGTAAGGAAGAACAAAGCAAAGGGTGCCTACAAGAATAATCACATAATTATGGTTCCAAACAAAGAAGGCATACTCTCTGAATTATATCTTCCTGAGAGAGGACACCAGACGGTCTTATAAGTATCCTGTTATGCTTCGAAAAAGAGTTTTGATATCTTCATCTAGAAAAATTAAACGATAAACTGAAAAGTATATGGAAGAATTTTTACTGGAAAACTTCATGTGACTTTCAATCAGTCACTAAGCAAGTTGTGAAAATCTCCAGAGAGTGGACCACATTGTAAATTCCACCTGCTTCTAATTAAAGAATAGATTGTTTGCTGAACTTTCCAGAGAGAACATCATGTGGCTCACCTTTAAGCACTGACAATTTATATTTCATTTTGATAGGCTTTGGAAAATTAATCATTGGATCTTCATATTCAAGGAAATTGGTCCACAAAAAGCAGTCAAGAGCCAACTATTTTGACTGGTTTTTAAAGATCACACAATTAGTGTGATCGGAGACAAGATAGGAACCAACTGTGTGCCTTAAGCAACAACCTTTTCGCACCTCTGAACTTCCAAACAGAAGCCTCATTGTTAATACCATTGCTGGTATCCAAAATCTAGACCACTGACGTTGATATAATGACAGACAGCTTGTATCATGGCCCATGGGGGTCATTGCTCTGGCTGCCTGCCTCTCTTCCACGACCTTGTCCCTGCCCGGGTGGCCCTGGAGAAGGAGCACATGGTGTCCACCGGTACGGCTGAGGCCTTCCACGACTGGTGGGCATAGTGGATAGTGCAAATAACATTATTATTTAAGTTATTAGGTTCCTTTGCTTTATGATTTAGTTTTCTATTCATTGTGCCCCTCTAAAAAGGGGGCACTTTTTTTGTTTGATGACACTGGAGTGTCAATTATCATTTATTAAAGGCAGGCAGCTTATGTTTCGAATTGCAGATGCTTAATCTGTAATGGAAATTATAGCAAAATACTGCAGATGTTGGAAATCCGAAATAACAACAGAAAATGCTGGAAAAACTCAGCAGGTCAGGCAACATCCGTGGAGAGAAATTTGAGTTGATGTTTTGGGTCGAACCCTTCTTCAAAACTGGAAAGAAAAGAAAATAGATCGAAGGCAGGGCTGCGATCGGACAAAATAATTAAAAGAAACAAAAGAAGTAAAAGAGACAATAAAAGGTATTCGAAGCTAGACGAGATGGTAATAGGCTGAGATTAGGTGTGAAGTGTACTGGCAGGGCAAGAGATAGCTGCCAGGTGTGAGAGAGAAACAAAAGGAAAGGGGTGGGGGGGAAAGGAGTGGAAAAATTACAAGAAAAAATGTAATGGGGCCGAGGTTATGATCTGAAATTGTTGAACTCGATATTGAGTCCGGAAGGCTGCAGACTGCCTAATCGGAAGATGAGGTGCTGTTCCTCGAGTTTACGTTGAGCTTCCGTGGAACAATACAAGAGGCCAAGGACGGTGAGGTCCGAGTGGGAATGGAGCGGTGAATTAAAATGACAGGTGACCGGAAGCTCGGGGTCACCCTTACGGACTGAACGGAGGTGTTCCACAAAGCGGTCACCCAAACTGCGTTTGGTCTCCCCAATGTAGAGGAGACCGCATCGAGAGCAGCGAATACAGTATACTAGATTGCGAGAAGTACAAGTAAATTGCTGTTTCACCTGGAAGGGGTGTTTGGGGCCCTGGACAGTGGGAAGGGGGGAGGTATAGGGGCAGGTGTTACATCTCCTCCGCTTGCACGGGAAGGTGCCAGGCAAAGGGGAAGGGCTTCTTCCTTGAACAGAGGCCTGACCAGTCCCCATCCACCACCACCCTCCTCCGCCTGGCTGAACTTGTTCTCACATTGAACAACTTCTCCTTTAACTCCACTCATTTCCTCCAAATCAAAGGTGTTGCCATGGGTACCCGCATGGGTCCTAGCTATGCCTGCCTTTTCGTGGGCTATGTGGAACAATCTTTGTTCCAGTCCTACTCGGGTCCCCTCCCTCACCTCTTTTTCCGATACATTGATGACTGTATCGGTGCCGTTTCCTGCTCTCGCCCCGAGCTTGACAATTTCATTCACTTTGCCTCCAATTTCCACCCTTCCCTCACCTTCACATGGTCCATCTCTGACTCTTCCCTTCCCTTTCTCGACTTCTCCGTCTCCATCTTTGGGGATGGGTTATCGACCAATATTCACTACAAGCCCACTGACTCCCACAGCTACCTGGACTACACTTCCTCCCACCCCGCTTCCTGTAAGGACTCTATTCCATTCTCCCAGTTTCTCCGTCTCCGCCGTATCTGCTCCGACGATGCCACCTTCCACACCAGTGCTTCAGACATGTCTTCCCTTTTCCGCAACCGAGGATTCCCCTCTACCGTGGTTGACACTGCCCTCGACCGTGTCAGTTCTATCTCCCGCACTTCTGCCCTCACCCCTGCCCCTCCCTCCCAGAATCATGATAGGGTTCCCCTTGTCCTCACCTTTCACCCCACCAGCCTCCACATTCAATGGATCATCCTCCGGCATTTCCGCTACTTCCAAAGTGATCCCACCACCAAATGTAACTTCCCCTCCCCTCCCCTTTCAGCATTCCGTAGGGACCGCTCCCTCCGAGACACCCTAGTCCACTCCTCTATCACCCCGAACAGCCCTTCCCCTTCGCCTGGCACCTTCCCGTGCAAGCGGAGGAGATGTAACACCTGCCCCTATGCCTCCCCCCTTCCCACTGTCCAGGGCCCCAAACACCCCTTCCAGGTGAAACAGCGATTTACTTGTACTTCTCGCAATCTAGTATACTGTATTCGCTGCTCACGATGCGGTCTCCTCTACATTGGGGAGACCAAACGCAGATTGGGTGACCACTTTGCGGAACACCTCCGTTCAGTCCGTAAGGGTGACCCCGAGCTTCCGGTCGCCTGTCATTTTAATTCACCACTCCATTCACACTCGGACCTCACCGTCCTTGGCCTCTTGTATTGTTCCACGGAAGCTCAATGTAAACTCGAGGAACAGCACCTCATCTTCCGATTAGGCACTCTGCAGCCTTCCGGACTCAATATCGAGTTCAACAATTTCAGATCATAACCTCGGCCCCTATTACATTTTTTCTTGTAATTTTTCCACTCCTTTCCCCCCACCCCCCTTTCCTTTTGTTTCTCTCTCACACCTGGCAGCTATCCCTTGCCCAGCCAGTACACTTTACACCTAATCTCAGCCTATTACCATCTTGTCTAGCTTCGAATGCCTTTTATTGTCTCTTTTACTTCTTTTGTTTCTTTTAATTAGTTTGTCCGACCGCAGCCCTGCCTTCGATCTATTTTCTTTTCTTTCCAGTTTTGAAGAAGGGTTCGACCCGAAACGTCAACTCAAATTTCTCTCCACGGATGTTGCCTGACCTGCTGAGTTTTTCCAGCATTTTCTGTTGTTATAATGGAAATGATACATGTGGTTACGACCAATTGTGTAAATAATTAAGAGGCTATAATCCAAGACACAAACATGTTTATCACTCATTGCTATCAGGATCAATCTTACGGCTGATGTTTCATGCTTTTCTCTGACGGTGTGAAGAGTTGTAAATAAAATGACTTTAGATACATTTTAGCATGTTTTAAAATCATTTTTTGACACTATGTTAAATTATTTATAAAGGATGGATTTTAAGTAATATTGGAATTGATGTTGTGAACTCTGGGGCCCCCATGAGGCCTGTGTTTGACTGTACATAAGTCTTTACCTCAAAAAGCAGTCATTGTACGTGCTGTTCATTCTTCTTCTTCCTGTTCTGGACACTTGATGAGGAGTTGATGCAGAGTATCAGATCCTGAAGTGACTCTTGGATATGGTGGTTACAGTGATGTACAAGGAGTCCTCTGCCCTGAGAATGAGTTGCTGTCTACTAAGACACATAGCCACAATTTTAACCTGGGGCGAGAGGTGAGAGTGGGGCCAACATGAGGCCAGAGCCATTTAAAATCCCGGCGCCTCATTAATATAGTCCGGGGGTCACCACCACAGACCCAGGGGAATGGTCTCCGGCAGTCAGGTAAGTGGATTGGTGGGGGTGGGGTGCTCCAGTTGTGATCGTGGTGGGGGAAGGGATGGAGTGGGGGCGGGGGATGACGGGAAGCCAGGCAGGGGAGGCCCAAGGTTTCCTTGTGGGGCCGGGAGGAGCACCCTCTGCTACTCCTGGCCCACAAGGGAACCATATAAATATTTAAATCCCTACCTATCCGGTTCTCTTCTAGGCCTGCAACTCCTTGGTGTTCGGTGTTCCTGCTGAACTCAGCAACAGGTGCCAAATGTCAGAGTCTTAATGACATCATCATACCCCACCTTTTGGATTTCAATAAAGGCCTTGCCTAAGAGGCGAGAGCCTAACACACTGCCCAGAACACGCCTTTTAAAATAGCGTGCAGCGCAAAGTCGACAGGAAGCGAGTGAGGTGCATGCTGCCGCAAATTGCACGACCCCGTTCTTGTAGGCTGTGGGGGATTAGAATGCGGACATTGTCGTTTGAGTAGTTATTCCAAATAAATCCAAATTTTTTTTTCTGGAAATCAATTGATAGGTGGTGAAGAGTATTTAAGAGTATTTAAAACCTATTCTATATTCTCATCTGGATAATTGCTTATTCCAACATAAATTTACTATAATTGAACTTCCACTTAAAGAAAGTTTATTATTAGTTTGAGAGTAGTCAAATGTATTTGTCCATCCCAGTCCAACTCCGGCATCTCCACACCACAGTTTGCGAGTAGCGCAGTGCCATTTACAGATGTGAGAATTACAGATGTGAATATTTGTTTTCCTTGATAAGGTGATGCTGAGGCATTCTGCACAACTAGTGAACTACTTACACAGCAATTTAGAGAGCATAACCTTCCAATGGCTGGCTAATAAACTGACAAATATACAGCTGGCTAATATACAGAAGCTTTTGCTTTCATTTGATGCCCTGTTCAGAATGAGAATCCAGCCTTTTTTTGAGTTTGAGTTGTGGAGAGCACAAAATTCAGGTACTCTTAAACCCGAAGACAAAACCCAATGATGAAAGTAGACCACCAGGAAATACCGATTCTGTACCCTTTCACACCAGACCACCAGATCTTTATACATATTTCAAAGGCTACCTTTGTTGGTGAAGCTACTGCTTTAGAGAAATGGTTGCCAATGCAACAGTGGTGAACAAACATGGTTATGGCAAATGGCACTGTGCACATGCTGAGAAACTCGGAGTAACACTTAGATGCATTTTCTCTTTTGATTGGTGCATCTGAACTCAACGCACTTTTGTACATTTGATTTGATGCTCACCCAATGCCCCCATAAAGGGAGTGACATTTATTTCAACTTATTTATCCCTTCTGCCATTCCCATTTATATTACAAAGAAATGGCACCATATCATAATTATAAAATACTAAAGTTGATTTTTGTGCATGTCTGCAACAGTCTGCTCCCATTGTATTTTATCTGAGAGAAGCAATGAATAGGAAATTAAATAAGTTCTCTGGTCTCCAAAGCTAACTTAAGAAAATAATTAAACTGGTCTGCTCCTGTTAGCAAGTCAGAATTGTGGGTCATAGAAACATAGAAGATAGGAGCAGGAGTAGGCCATTCGGCCCTTCAAGTCTGCTCCGCCATTCAAAGAGATCATGGCTGATCATCCAAATTCAGTACCCTGTCCCTGCTTTCTCCCCATATCCCTTGATCCCTTTAGCCTCAAGAAATATATCCAACTCTTTCTTGAATATATTTAATGAACTGGCCTCCACCGCCCTCTGTGGTAGAGAATTCCACAGGTTCACCACTCTCTGGGTGAAGAAATTCCTCCTAATTTCAGTCCTAAATGGCTTACCCCTTATCCTTAGACTATGACCCCTGGTTCTGGACTCCCCGGCCATCAGAAACATCCTTCCTGCATCTAGTCTGTCCAGGCCTGACAGAATTTTATAGGTTTCGATGAGATCCCCTCTCAATCTTCTAAACTCCAGTGAGTATAAGCCCAATCGACACAATCTCTCCTCATACGTTATTCCTGCCATCCCAGGTATCAGCCTGGTGAATCTTCGCTGCACTCCCTCCATGGCAAGAACGTCCTTCCTCAGGTAAGGCGACCAAAACTGCACACAATACTCAAGGTGCGGCCTCACCAAGGCCCTGTACAACTGTAGCAAGACATCCTTGTTCCTGTACTCGAACCCTCTTGCTACGAAGGCCAACATACCATTTGCCTTCTTAACCGCCTGCTGCACCTGCATGCTTACCTTCAGCGACTGGTGCACAATAACACCCAGGTCTCTTTGCACTTCCCCTTCTCCCAATCTATTGCCATTCAAATAATAATCTGCCTTCCTGTTTTTGACACCAAAGTGGATAACTTCACATTTATCCACATTATAGTGCATTTGCCATGTTTCTGCCCAATCACCCAACCTGTCCAAATCGTACTGGAGTTTCACGACATCCTCCTCACAGCTTACCCTCCCACTCAGCTTTGTGTCGTCTGCAAATTTGGAGATATTACATCCAATTCTCTCGTCCAGATCATTAATATATATTGTGAACAGCTGGGGTCCTAGGACCGATCCTTGCGGTACCCCACTAGTCACTGCCTGCCACTCGGAAAACGACCCGTTTATTCCAACTCTTTGCTTTCTGTCCGCCAACCAGTTCTCTATCCAAGTCAATACCTTGCCCCCAATCCCATGTGCCTTAATTTTGCACGCTAATCTCTTATGTGGGACCTTATCGAAAGCCTTCTGAAAGTCCAAATACACCACATCCACTGGTTCTCCCTTATCTATTTTACCAGTTACATCCTCAAAAAATTCCAGTAGATTAGTCAAGCATGATTTACCTTTTGTAAATCCATGTTGACTTTGTCCGATCCTGTCACTGCTTTCCAAGTGCTCTGTTATTACATCTTTTATAATAGACTCAAGCATTTTCCCCACTACCGATGTCAGGCTTACCGGTCTATAATTCCCCGCTTTTTCTCTACCACCTTTTTTGAATAGTGGGGTAACATTAGCTACCCTCCAATCCATGGGTACTGTTCCAGAGTCTATCGAGTTCTGGAAGATGACCAGCAATGCATCTACTATCTCTAGGGCCACTTCCTTAAGTACCCTGGGATGTAGACCATCAGGCCCTGGGGATTTATCGGCCTTCAGTCCCATCAATTTTCCTAAAACCATTTCCCTACAAATACTGATTTCTTTCAGTTCCTCCCTTTCATCAGACTCTATGTTCCCCGGCATCTCTGGGAGGTTATTTGTGTCCTCCTTTGTGAAGACAGAACCAAAGTATGTATTTAGTTGGTCAGCCATTTCCTTGTTTCCCATTATAAATTCCCCTGATTCTGACTGCAAGGGACCTACGCTTGACTTCACCAATCTTTTTCTCTTCACATATCTATAAAAGCTTTTACAGTCAGTTTTTATGTTCCCTGATAGCTTACTCTCATTCTATTTTCCCTTTCTTAATTAATCCCTTTGTCCTCCTTTGTTGACTCCTAAACTGCTCCCAATCCTCAGGATTATTGCTTTTTCTGGCCAATTTATGTGTCCTCTCCTTGGATCTTATGCTATCCCTAATTTCCCTTGTTAGCCATGGTTGAGTCACCTTTTTTGTTTTATTTTTATGCCAAACTGGGATGAACAAATTCTGTAGCTCATCCATTCAGTCTTTGAATGTTTGCCATTGCTTATCCACCGTCAACCCTTTGAGTGCCATTCCCCAATCAATCCTACCCAACTTGCTCCTCAGACCATCGTAGTTTCCTTTATTTAAATTGAGGACCCTTGTCTCTGAGTCAACTACTTCATTCTCCATCTTAATGAAGAATTCGATCATATTATGATCGCTCCGACCCAAGGGGCCTCGTACAACAAGATTGCTAATTAATCCTTTCTCATTACATAATACCCAGTCTAAGATGGCCTGATCTCTGGTTGGTTCCTTGACATATTGGTCCAGGAAACCATCCTGTAAACACTCCAGGAATTCCTCCTCCACAGTATTGTTACTAATTTGGTTGGCCCAATCTATATGTAGATTAAAGTCACCCATGATGACTGCTGTGCCCTTATTGCACGCTTCTTTAATTTCCCTTTTAATGCCATCCCCAACCTCCGCCTTACTGTTTGGAGGTCTATATACCACTCCCACTAATGTTTTTTTCCCCTTAGTATTTCTCAATTCTACCCATACAGATTCCACATCATCAGAGCTAATATCCTTCATTACAATTGTATTAATCCCTTCTTTAACCAGTAATGCTACCCCACCTCCCTTTCCTTTTTGCCTATCTTTCCTGAATATCGAATACCCCTGGATGTTGAGTTCCCAGTCTTGGCCATCCTTGAGCCACGTTTCCGTAATCCCAACCAAATCATATTCGTTTACCTCTATTTGTGCAGCCAATTCATCCACCTTATTACAAATGCTCCTCGCATTAAGACACAAAGCCTTCAGGCTTGTTTTTTTAACGCTCTTAGACCTATTAGGATTATTATTTACTGTGGCCACGTTTGATTTAAACCGTTGATTTCTCTGACTGCCACTTTTGTTTTTCTCCTTCCTATCTTTTGCTTTTGTCCCTGTTTTCCTTTCCTCTGTCTCCCTGCTCAGGTTCCCAACCCCCTGCCATTTTAGTTTAAACCCCCCTGAACAGTGCTAGCAAACCTCCCCGCAAGGATATTTGTCCCGTGGCCTCTGGTGCATACAGTATCTTTGTGCGCATCTAGTGTGCAGATAATTAAGCTCAGCTGTGATGCCCTCCAAAGGTTGAAGAGACTGCTGGAACTGGCTGTTTAGGTCGAGACATAAAGAACAGCCACTTGGTTGGGATACCATAAGTACGCCATACTGTGCTATAGGTCATCACTAGGCCTGTATCTTTGTTCTCGGTGCTATGGATCCTGAGATTTTAAAAGATTATGGAGGACTGCTTGCTCCCAGTTGAGCAGAGTCAATGTCAATCATGCCTTTCAATGTCCTCGCACATACATCTGGTTTGCTGCAGGAACATATTCTTCATACAAAGCAGTTACTCCAGGCAGGAAGATTTAGGTGCTGATTTTAATCGGCCACTCTCTGCCCACTACTAACCTATTTATGTCTCCCTGTAACCTCCCTCATTCTTCCTCACAGTCCTGCCACCTAATTTAATATCATCGGCAAATTTTGATTGAATTCTTCTTGTGTCTATCTCTGAGTTATTTCTATAAATGGAAAAGAGCCCAGCACTGATCCCTGGGCACCACTACCCGCATGCTGCCATCTCAAAAATATGTATTTCTATCCCAGCAATCTCTCTCTGTCCATGCGGTTAAATTTCCTTCAATACCGTGGCCCTGGCATTCCATGCTGTTTTCAGCAGTTAAATTGGGGGCAACTCGGTTCCTGGCCAGCAAACTGGTTTCCTGACCCCCAAATTGACCCCCTCTCCCTGAATTTCTTCGCGCAATTTCGCCCTTCCTGCAATCTACCGGTTGAGTCCCCATGTATCTAATTCAAATATATATAAATCAGGACCAGTGGCACTGAAGCCTTGAATGTCCTGGATTTATGCTCACAATGCATTCGGGATAAATTAGAGTGAGAAATATGAAGCTTAACTGAGACTGGCAGAAGTGAGGTGTTTTTGAGCCTGAAGACTGCTGAAAGTTTGAGTACTGATTACTGCAGCTGGAAATGGCTTTTGGAGTGATTTTTTAAAATTTTGCACTGAGCCTTGGACATGCTTCTGGCTGCCTGTGGGAGTGAGAGGCCACCAGGAGATTTTGATCGCTCCCTCACCCACAGTGAGGCCTTCCTAGGAGCATTGAAGAGATATGCATTAGAAGAGTGCACGTCATCAAAGAACCAATAGGGGTACTGTACCAACTACTGCATGGGGGCCATGGTCACCTGGCCATACTGCTCTGTCTCTGACTATGAAGGCAATGACTGCACTCAACTTTTATGGCACTGGGTCATTTCCGGAAGCCTTGGGAGATCTATGTAATATCAGCCAGGGTGCCTTATGCATATATATATATTCATCGGGTGAATGACACACTTTTCAAGAGAGCTGAGGAATTCATCCAGTTTGGCATCACAGTAAAGCAGCAATGACATTGGCCCTGAATTTGCAGTCGGAGGCTTCCCGCAGGGAAATGCCTCCAATCCGCAAATAAAATGCCCGCTTACCTGGTGGTCCGGGAAGTACGGAGACTCGTGGTCCTGGGCCTCTCCGGGTACCCGCGGGAAGAGGCCCACCTATCCCAGGGCGCAAGCAGTTCGCAAGCACCCCTGGGATCACATGGGCCGGCCCAACCAATAAAAGAAGGGAATCCCCATTCATGCTTATGGGGATTCAATACGTACGGAAACCCCATAAACATGAATGGGAATACCCCAAAAAAATACATCTACACATCAAATAAATTTAAAAAATTACATATTTAAAATGAATTAAAATGGCATTTAATTAAATATTTAAAACAAATATTTGTTTTTTTGAAAAATGAAATTAAATGTTTTAGAGGGGCTAAAAATAAACTTACCTTATTTCACAGGTTTTTTTTAATGTATAAATGATTCAAAAAAATGTATTTTTATGTTTTTTTAAACTCTTACGCTGGTAAAAGCCTGCTTTTACAAGGTGTAAGAATTTCACAGGCATTCGCTGGGCAGAAGTTGGGGGCTAATAGCGCAACTCTCCGCCCGGGTTGCCCTTTTCCCGGGGATGCATTGGATCAAATTCTTGACAGATTGCAAATTCCAGGATTTCACGCATGTGCTTCGCATGCCTAAACCCGGAACTTGCACGACCCTTATGGGCGTGTACACACACCTCGTACACACCCCTGGGGGCCGCAAATTACGGCCCATAGTTTTATGCGTTTTCTGGCTTTCCAAAGGGCCAGAGTGCAATAGATGGCACGTACATTGCTTTGCCAGCTCCTACAGGGAACCCCCTCAACTAAAACGGCTTTCAATCCTTGAATATACAACTTGTGTGTAAGTGATCCTGTATATCCCTGCAAGATTTGTTGCGTTTCATGATGCATTCATCCTTTAAAGTTCAGCCCTCCATTGGCTGTTTATGACACAATTCAGATCCTTAGAAAATTCTACTCTTCATTATAAAATGTAAACAAGTGAATTAAAGTCATTGGAAGATGCTGAACATTCAGCATCTTTATAATCCAAAGTACCTGAGTTCACTGTGTTTGCAACCTTACCACTCTTCTAGTTAGGTAAAACTGCTGTCACTATCTTTGTGCACCATTTATGCAATTGTAAAGATTGTTCCTGCACTTATTATTTTGTGGACAGTAATTGTTGATAGGAGCAACATTTATTCTTTAGAAGTTCTCCCCTATGCTGCACATACATCCCAGTGAGTCACGGTGACTTTCCATGGTTCTGTCTGGAGCATAACAGATTTAACATCCACTTACATCCATTTCTGCATTTAAAAAACATCCCATTTGTTTCTGTCCACAGACATTAAAGGCTAGATTTTCTGCTTGAGCAGAATTGGGGCACATCTTTTGTGTGGTGACAACTCCACTTTCCACAAACACCGGCCAATTTTTTGATCTTGGATAATTGCGTCATTTTGGCAGGCTCCCTGGCCTTTTGCTTGACATGGAGCCAGAGAATGTTCTGCAGGTCTGCCGCAGCATAGTGTTGCTGACAGCGCTGGGACTGCCACTATCAATCTGATAAAGCATTTCAAATATTTTTCAATCTGGCTTCAAAGACTATGCAATCAATCGCTTGCACCCAGTGTTGCTATGGCACAAATGAGGGAAATACAGCAAATGTCGTATTTCCCTCATTTGTGCATTATTACAATGCTCCCACCCAATATTGGGCAGTCATATTTTATGTTCCCCGTCACTTCTGGCATAAAATCCTGGAAACGGCAGGGCCAGCAGGGTTTCTACTTCTAATTCTGAAGGTTACTCTGTCACTGGACTGTCACTATGACGGGAGGGAGGGAGAAGAAAAAATAAGCAATTTACACTTTGCTGCTGCAGCCTTTTAACTGCCTCTCCCAGTGTAGGTAATCTCAGCTCGCAGTGTGCGAGCTCTCGCCCTACTTCTGGGACCTCGCACTTCAGAATAATTAACAAGCACACTGGAATAATAAATGAGCGCACTGGAATAATTAATGAGTACCAACGGTTTCATCAGGAATGGCTGTGGGGATACAGTGGGGGTAAACATAGGAAACATAGGAGATAGGAGCAGGAGTAGGCCATTCGGCCTCTCGAGCCTGTTCCGCCATTTAATGAGATCATGGCTGATCATCCAAATTCAGTACCCTGTCCCTGCTTTCTCCCCATATCCCTTGATCCCTTTAGCCTTAAGAAATATATCTAACTCCTTTATATTTAATAAGTTGGCCTCAACTGCTTTGTGTGGTAGAGAATTCCACAGGTTCACCACTCTCTGGATGAAGAAATTCCTCCTCATCTCAGACCTAAATGGCTTACCCCTTATCCTTAGACTGTGACCCCTGGTTCTGGACACCCCGCCATCAGGAACATCCTTCCTGCATCTAGTCTGTCTAGTCCTGTTAGAATTTTATAAGTTTCAATGAGATCCCCTCTCATTCTTCTAAACTGTAGCGAATATAAGCCTAATCGACCCAGTCTCTCTTCATATGTCATTCCTGCCATCCTACGTATCAGTTTGGTGAATCTTCGCTGCACTCCCTCCATGGCAAGAACATTCGTCCTCAGATAAGACGACCAAAACTGCACACAATACTCAAGGTGTGGTCTCACCAAGGCCCTGTACAACTGCAGCAAGACATCCTTGCTCCTGTACTCGAATCCTCTCGCTATGAAGGCCAACATACCATTTGCCTTCTTAACCGCCTGCTGCACCTGCATGCTTACCTTCAGCGACTGGTGCACAAGGACGCCCAGGTCTCGTTGCACTTCCCCTTTTCCCAATCTATTGCCATTCAGATAATAATCTGCCTTCCTGTTTTTGCCACCAAAGTGGATAACCTTGCATTTATCCACATTATACTGCATTTGCCATGCATCTGCCCAATCACCCAACCTGTCCAAATCATACTGGAGTTTCTCTGCATCCTCCTCACAGCACACATGCACACCCAGCTTTGTGTCGTCTGCAACCTGGAGATATTACATCTAGTTCCCTCATCTAGATCATTAATATATATTGTGAATAGCTGGGGTCCTAGCACCGATCCCTGCAGTACCCCACTAGTCACGGCCTGCCACTCGGAAAAAGACCCATTTATTCCAACTCTTTGCTTCCTGTCTGCCAACCAGTTCTCTATCCAAGTCAGTACCTTACCCCCAATCCCAGGTGCTTTAACTTTGCACGCCAATCTCTTATGCGGGACCTTATCGAAAGCCTTCTGAAAGTCCAAATACACCACATCCACTGGTTCTCCCTTATCTATTCTACCAGTTACATCCTCAAAAAATTCCAGTAGATTAGTCAAGTATGATTTACCTTTTGTAAATCCATGTTGACTTTGTCCGATCCTGTCAATGTTTTCCAAGTGCTCTGCTATTACATCTTTTTTAATGGACTCTAGCATTTTCCCCAGTACTGATGTCAGGCTTACCTGTCTATAATTCCCTGTTTTCTCTCTACCACCTTTTCTAAATAGTGGGGTTACATTAGCTACCCTCCAATCCATGGGAACTATTCCAGAGTCTATAGAATTTTGGAAGATGACCAGCAATGCATCTACTATTTCTAGGGCCACTTCCTTAAGTACCCTAGGATGTAGATTATCAGGCCCTGGGGATTTATCGGCCTTCAATGCCGTCAATTTCCCTAACACCATTTCCCTACAAATACTGATTTCATTCAATTCCTCCCTCTCATTAGACCCTATGTTCCCCAACATCTCTGGAAGGTTATTTGTGTCCTCCTTCGTGAAGACAGAAACAAAGTGTGTATTTAATTGGTCAACCATTTCTTTGTTCCCCATTATAAATTCCCCTGATTCTGACTGCAAGGAACCTACGCTTGACTTCACCAATCTTTTTCTCTTCACATATCTATAGAAGCTTTTACAGTCAGTTTTTATGTACCTGGCAAGCTTACTCTCATATTCTATTTTCCCCCTCTTAATTAATCCCTTTGTCCTCCTTTGCTGAATCCTAAACTGTTCCCAATCCTCAGGTTTGCTGCTTTTTCTGACCAATTTATATGTCCTTTCCTTGGATCTTATGCTATCCCTAATTTCCCTTGTTAGCCACGGTTGAGTCACCTTTTTTGTTTTATTTTTATGCCAAACAGGGATGAACAAATTCTGTAGTTCATCCATGCGATCTTTTAATGTTTGCCATTGCCTATCCACCGTCAACCCTTTAAGTAACGTTCCCCAATCCATCCTAGCCAACTCGCGCCTCATACCATCGTAGTTTCCTTCATTTAAATTCAGGACCCCAGTCTCTGAGTCAACTACTTCACTCTCCATCTTAATGAAGAATTCTATCATATTATGATCGCTCTTCCCCAAGGGGCCTTGCACAACAACATTGCTAATTAATCCTTTCTGCTTACATAATACCCAGTCTAAGATGGCCTGATCTCTAATTGGTTCCTCGACATATTGTTCCAGGAAACCATCCCTTATACAGTCTAGGAATTCCTCCTCCACAGTATTGTTACTAATTTGGTTAGCCCAACCTATATGTAGATTAAAGTCACCCATGATAACTGCTGCGCCCTTATTGCACGCGTCTCTAATTTCCTGTTTAATGCCATCCCCAACCTCTGCATTACTGTTTGGGGGTCTGTATACAATTCCCATTAACGTTTTCTGCCCCTTGGTATTTCTCAGCTTTACCCATACAGATTCCACATCATCAGAGCGAATAGCCTTCCTTACTACTGTGTTAATCTCCTCTTTAACCAGCAATGCTACCCCACCTCCTTTTCCTTTAAGCCTGTCCTTCCTGAATATTGAATACCCCTGGATGTTGAATTCCCAGCCTTGGTCACCCTGGAGCCATGTCTCCATAATTCCAATTACATCATATCTGTTTACATCTATTTGCGCAGCTAATTCGTCCACCTTATTACAAATGCTCCTCGCATTAAGACACAAAGCCTTCAGGCTTGTTTTTTTAACACTCTTAGTCCTTTTAGAATTACTATTTACTGTAGCCCTGTTTGATTTACACCCTTGATTTCTCTGCCTTCTACTTTTGCGTTTCTCCTTCCTGTCTTTTGTTTCTATCTTTGCTTCCCTTTCCTCTGTCTCGCTGCACAGGTTCCCAACCCCCTGTCATTTTATTTTAAACCCTCCCCAACAGCACTAGCTAACACTCCCCCTAGGACATCGGTCCCTATCCCGCCCAGGTGCAAACCATCCAGTTTGTACTGGTCCCAGCTCCCCCAGAACCGGTTTCAATGTCCCAGGAATTTGAATCCCTCCCCCTTGTGCCATTCCTCTAGCCACGTATTCATCTGAAATATCCTTCTATTTCTACCCTGGCTAGCACGTGGCACTGGTAGCAATCCTGAGATTACTACCTTTGAGGTCCTATTTTTCCTATATTCCTTACTTTTTAAAATTCACCTTCAACAGGGACGCAAAATGGGCGGTAGTGGATCGACCGCCCATTATGTAACCCGCCGGCTTTTCCTTTCCATTAAATTCAACAGAAAGAAAAACTGTGCAGTGGTGTATAACAGGCAGCCGATCCGACATCACTTGTTTCGCGCCTCCACCAAAATTGAATTTGACCCACTGTGAGCCGGATTGCTAGTTAGGCACCAGTCCTACCCCCAGTGCACACAAATCAAATTAGCTGGGCAAATTTTGTGAAGTGTTTATTCTGGAAAAAAGGATGGTGTGTGTCTACCAAATGCAGCTTTTAAAACATGCAAATACCGACTTACCTCGAAAGATTTTCCAATTTCGATTTTGCAAATTCCAGGCTTTTTCTTTCCACGTGCTCATGTGGTGTGTGTGCCAGGAGCTCGTGCAGTGTTATTATATAGCGTGGGATCTAGAATTGTACAAGAGGAAAAGACATAAAGTTGGTGAAAAAGAAAATATAACATCATTCTTAAAAACACGCACGGATAGATTCTGCTGTGGGCAGGCATCATGGACTTAGCACCAATGATTTATCGTGGCAGGGCATTCTGTGACAAATCCCATAAATTTCTACACGTGTTGCATGCAACACAATTTGTTGCCTGAGTATCGTAAATCCGAGAGGCAGTGTAAATACTGGTTTCTGACTTGATCTGAATAATAACAAATCACTTGCTGTAATACTGATGGTTAGCACTGCTATAAATGTTTTAAATGCCGTTAGTTTGTAATGTTCAGATTTAGAATTTTCTTCAGAGATACTCAGGCATGCTCGCTCCTGACGTGATAATAACCAACTTCAATAGGAGGAAAGTACATTCAGCCCAGAAGTAAATAGTGGGATGAAAATAAAAATGTAAAATATTGTTTTTAGTGACAGCTATAAAACCATGGCCCAAATATTACTGCCAAAATAACAGTGAGGCTACTAATGCCCTCCATTATTTAAGCACAAATGCCACAGCAACTTCCAAGAGAGGGCAGATGCGCGATTAAACGCGGAAATCGAGAAGTAGGAGATGCGCCAGTCTGCCATTAGCTTTGCAAAAACGGCAGCTCACTGTCTGGCTCCTCATTCAAATGCATTGAGTGGCATGAAGTTCCTGTACTTGCACTATAGATACAAAGTAAACTCGCCACAGAAAGTTAAGTCAAGTCATGTTATGTTTAAGTAACATTTTAACAATGTGATAAGTGTTAATTACTGCCAGTCAACTTCTCTGGTACTGAAAATTAACAAGCGTAGAGTCTCATTCCTTCAGATTTTAATTGTTGGAGATTTATTTAAAACGTAAAATTTTTTTTTTTTTTACTTTTTCTTTCTGTTTCTTTTTTCTCTCTTAATCCAATCTTTCTTTCCCTCTTTGTTTCTCTTTCTGTAATTGATTTGACATTGAATTCACCCGCTCTAAATTACACCCATTACGTCCATGTTCAGACCTTGCACTGTACTTCAATCTGATTGGTTGAGGAGATACACAGTTACTTTCCCTAGTCACACAGCTCCCAGATGCCCTGTAGAGGGCACTGTGACATTTCCCTCTCACAGTTCCAGCAACTTGCCATGCAGAATATCATGGCGATTAAACAGGCAAGGGCATGTCTAACTAATGGCAGGCGCTGTTCGTTGACCGGTTACAGGAATTTTAGGGCCCATTTCTTTGGAGTTCTGTCCATTGAAAACACAACTCCAGCCATGTAAAATAAGAAAAAAGATTTGATAATCAGTGATATGGGCCATTCTTTTTATGTTTGCCTTAGCAACACTAAAGTTAAAAACAAAGTTGGGCATGAGTGAGCATCTCCGCCAAACTTCTCCGACCGAGATATTGTGCCCCCATGGGGGGGGTGGTTCTAAAGCATTGCTGTCAGTATGGGTGTCAAGTGCACAATGGCCAAGTAACCCCACAGAAAAACAGGACAGTAATGTAACCACACACTGCAGAATCCAGGCCACTGTGTGTGTGGTATTCACTGAATTGTATAGCAGTCAAACGCTCAGAAAATAAGAGAAGAAATACATCAGATGCTCTGGTTATAATTCCTTGTGAAAGATATTGGTCATGAAATTACTGGGGGCAATTTTCACCTTCACCGCCTGGTTGGTAATCTGGCAGAGCGGATCGCCCGTCCTTTGTAGAACCCGCTCAATTTTGGAATCAATGGGATGAAAATTGGATGTGTTCTAGAACAGATGGGAGATCTAAACATCGCTAGAATACCACCAAGTTGTGAAGGTGAAAATTACCCTTACTGTATCCAAAGATTTGCATACAAATGCTTGATATTTTCACATTAGATTCCTTTGTATTAATTTAACAGACACATTAACCCATTTATTGTATAGTGGGTTATGCCTCTGGTAAAATAGTGAGGAAAGGAATTTGATAGCTATGTGTTAAGTGTGCATACACTAATCTTCGTACAGAGTATTTTGAGGCCAATGTCAGAACATTAGGAAGTTGGGTTTCTAGAGTAATAATAATAAAATTAAGAATAATTTACCCAATGGAAACAAAAACAACATTTCTTCAGCCTTTACTTACTGCATCAGAATAGGCAATATTCTAATGAGGCATCATCATCATCAACACAGGAAATCCGTCAATCAAAAGATTTACATGTCATTAAGTCAGCCAAATTTTAGTTACACAGGAATGGCGTGAGATTCTAGTACTGAGCCCTGTGGAGCCTCATACCTGACATCCTACATGGCTATGCCTGTGTAACTGATAGGTTACACTGAATGTTCATCTGCAGTCGTATTTTACCTGAAACATGGGATACGTAAGAAAGGTCTCCAACATCCGCCCCTCACATGCTGGGTTTGATTCATACTGTTTCAGCAGCTTGTCGAAATCTCTGTTTTGTTTACAGTTTGCTAATACCTGCAGACTGTACTGGTGGTTCCTGACAAACTCTTGGTAAATATTCAGCATAGGTAACAAAATGTCAAATAAGTCAGCTGGAAAAGGAAACAAAGTTATTAAATTTAATCAGAGCAGCTGTTTCACACACTTTTAATGGCGACTGAAGGAACAAAATTATTTGGTATCCATGGAAACAGTATGATATGCATAATCTTAATAGCTCCAATCTCTGTAAGAACCAGAGAATACTTACTTACATCTTGAAGATTCATAGTCTGTCTGAAATGCCTCGTTGAAATGTGATTTCCTAAGCTGTTCTGTTTTCAGTTAAACTACAACCTGCTGTCATTTTGTTCTTTTGAAGAACCTCACAGGTTTTTTGTTAGAAAGGAAATGGATTGGCGGTGCCTGATTAACACTACTGCTTCTAATCAGCAACCAGGATGTCATAAATACTGCCGAAAAGAATGTTGTGGCTTTGTGTAAAGCTACAAGAATGTAATATTAACTCTTAACCATCTAGAAACACTTAGGGCTGGATTTTGCCAGGCCCGAGGAGGCGGGTTTGGAGGTGTGTGAGGTGTTAAAATCGCGAAAAATGGCGGGCGGCTCAGGTCCCACCTCCGATCAATTTTCCCAAAAGCTGCCTTTTGGACCCCGTTTCGAGAGGCGGGATAGGCCCTTAAGGCCCTTAACAAGCACTTAATTGCCTCTATAATGCCATTTTGAGAGGCCTTTCTAACTTTAACACATTTCTCCCGTGCTGTACATCTCCTCTGGAACACCCCAGTTAATCCTGGCGGCCTCACAAGTGGATGGCTTACTAACAGCTGCAGCTCCACCATTAAAAAGGACTTTTCAACACTGATCATTTGCAGGTAGCAGAACTTTGTTTTCTCAGGTCTGGGAGAACTGTTAGCAGGCCTACTCATTGTGGAAGTTTTGAGGCTGAGATCCATCTCCAGTGTGACCTCCTGGGAAACCCCTCTCCCCACTTTAACTGAGCGCTTCCTCAACTAAGATATATACCAGAAGCATGGGAACCATTTATTTTGTTTCCTCCTGGACATCAGATTCGGATGAAGACCAGCCGCGGCAGCAGCAGCAACCAGAACAACAGCAGCGCCAACTGCAGGAGCGCTGCTCACCCACCTGAAGCTACACAGGCTAGAAGATGCCAACGCATGGAAGCACGCCGCCGCAGGAGATACCCCCAAAACAGAGTTTACAGACAGAGGATCAGCTACCTCAACATGAGTGAGCAGCAGTGCCAAAGGAGGCTCAGACTTTTGTGAGAGGTAGTGGGTGACATCTGCGCAATGCTGCAGCAAGACCTGGAACGCAGAGGAGCAGGTGGACACCCCTTACCAGTAGCCGTCAAAGTCACCACTGCACTCAAATCTTTTGCTTCAGGCTCATTCCAGGGACCATCAGCAGACATCAGCGGCATCTCCCAGGCGGCCGCACACACTTGCATCACGCAGGTAACCGATGCCCTTATTGCCATCGCGCAAAATTACATCAACCTCTCCAAAGATCAAGCAAGTATAATCACGTGTGCGGTTGGATTTGCTAATCTGGCAGGTTTTCCAAGGGTGCAGGGCATCATTGATTGCACACATGTGGCCCTTAAGTCACCCCATCACAATCCAGGTATTTTTGTCAACCGCTAGGGTTTCCACTCCCTCAACGTGCAGCTGGTGTGTGACCACAAGAAGGAAATTTTGCATGTTTGCGCCAAGTACTCTGGAAGTTGCCATGACTCCTTCATCCTGCACCAATCTAGTGTGCCTCCACTCTTCAGTCCACCAGACCAACTTTTCAGATGACTACTTGGAGACAAGGGCTATCCCCTGAAGACGTGGCTAATGGCGCCATTGAGGAGGCCATCCAACGAAGCTGAGGAGCGCTACAACTCCAGCCACATTTCCACCAGATCCATAATCGAGCAAACCATCAGCTTGCTGAAGATGCGATTCAGATGCCTAGATAGATATGCAGTACTCAGCAGCAAGGGTCTCCAGGATCGTCGTGGTCTGCTGTGCACTTCACAACATGGCACAGCATCGTGGCTTGCAGATGCCTGAGGTACAAGTGGCTCATCATATAGCCTCCTACTCCTCAGAGGAGGAGGAGGAGGAGAAGGAGGAGAGCGACAACGAACAGCTTGTGGAGGGGCATCAACCAGCGGCATCAGCACGCGAGCACATTGTTGCCCGGGATGCAAGGGACACATTCATCTTGGCCAGATTTGCTTAGCCTGCCCAATCAACACTTTTGCCTCACACCTTCTTACCAGAGCATCGACAATGGCCAAGAACCTACGGATTCCGATCACTCTGCCCACCATACTGACAATTGCAAGTTGCCCTAAGCCCTCAATGTGGAAGTCCCATTTGCGAAATGACACAGCCCACAACTTCAACAGTTTGCCATCAAGTTTTTTTATCACATAAAGTCACGGATGACTTTTCAAAAATAAACACAACAGAATACCCAAGTGACTACGCTTGTGACTAACATAGAAACATAGAAGATAGGAGCAGGAGCAGGCCATTCGGCCCCTCGAGCCTGCTCCGCCATTCAATGAGATCATGGCTGATCATCCAAATTCAGTACCCTGTTCCTGCCTTCTCTCCATATCCCTTGATCCCTTTAGCCTTAAGAAATATATCCAACTCCTTCTTGAATATATTTAATGAATTGGCCTCTACTGCCTTCTGTGGTAGAGAATTCCACAGGTTCACCACTCTCTGGGTGAAGAAATTCCTCCTCATCTCTGTCCTAAATGGCTTACCCCTTATCCTTAGACTGTGACCCCTGGTTCTGGACTCCCCGACCATCGGGAACAACTTTCCTGCATCTAGTCTGTCTAGTCCTGTTAGAATTTTATAAGTTTCGATGAGATCCCCTCTCATTCTTCTAAACTCCAGCGAGTACAAGCCCAATTGACCCAATCTCTCCTCATACGTCATTCCTGCCATCCCAGGTATCAGCCTGGTGAATCTTCGCTGCACTCCTTCCATGGCAAGAACATCCTTCCTCAGATAAGGCGACTAAAACTGCACACAGTACTCAAGATGTGGCCTCACCAAGGCCCTGTACAACTGCAGCAAGACATCCTTGTTCCTGTACTCAAACCCTCTCGCTACGAAGGCCAACATACCATTTGCCTTCTTAACCGCCTGCTGCACCTGCATGCTTACTTTCAGCGACTGGTGCACAAGGACACCCAGGTCTCGTTGCACTTCCCCTTCTCCCAATCTATTGCCATTCAGATAATAATCTGCCTTCCTGTTTTTGACACCAAAGTGGATAACCTCGCATTTATCCACGTTATATTGCATCTGCCATGCTTCTGCCCAATCACCCAACCTGTCCAAATCATACTGGAGTTTCTCGGCATCCTCCTCACAGCACACACGCCCACCCAGCTTTGTGTTGTCTGCAAACTTGGAGATATTACATCTAGTTCCCTCGTCCAGATCATTAATATATATTGTGAATAGCTGGGGTCCAAGGACCGATCCTTGCGGTACCCCACTAGTCACTGCCTGCCACTCGGAAAAAGAGCCGTTTATTCCAACTCTTTGCTTTCTGTCTGCCAACCAGTTCTCTATCCAAGTCAATACCTTGCCCCCAATCCCATGTGCCTTAATTTTACACGCTAATCTCTTATGCGGGACCTTATCGAAAGCCTTTTGAAAATCCAAACACACCACATCCACTGGTTCTCCCTTATCTATTTTACCAGTTACATCCTCAAAAAATTCCAGTAGATTAGTCAAGCACGAGTTACCTTTTGTAAAGTCATGTTGACTTTGTCCGATCCGGTCACTTTTTTCCAAGTGCTCTGCTATTACATCCTTTATAATGGACTCTAGCATTTTCCCCACTACCGATGTCAGGCTTACCAGTCTGTAATTCCCCGTTTTCTCTCTACCACCCTTTTTGAACAGTGGCTTCACATTAGCTACCCGCTAATCCATGGGTACTGTTCCAGAGTCTATCAAATTTTGGAAGATGACCAGCAATGCATCTACTATTTCTAGGGCCACTTCCTTAAGTACCCTAGGATGTAGATTATCAGGCCCTGGGGATTTATTGGCCCTCAATCCCATCAATTTCCCTAACACCATTTCCCTACAAATACTGATTTCTATCACTTCCTCCCTTTCATTAGACCCTATGTTCCCCGACATCTTTGGGAGGTTATTTGTGTCCTCCTTTGTGAAGACAGAACCAAAGTATGTCTTTAATTGGTCTGCCATTTCTTTGTTCCCCATTATAAATTCCCCTGATTCTGACTGCAAGGGACCTACGCTTGACTTCACCAATCTTTTTCTCTTCACATATCTATAAAAGCTTTTACAGTCAGTTTTTATGTTCCCTGCAAGCTTACTCTCACACTCTATTTTCCCCCTCTTAATTAATCCCTTTGTCCTCCTTTGCTGAATCCTAAACTGCTCCCAATCCTCAGGTTTACTGCTTTTTCTGGCCAATTTATATGTCCTCTCCTTGGATCTTATGCTATCCCTAATTTCCCTTGTTAGCCACGGTTGAGTCACATTTTTTGTTTTATTTTTATGCCAAACTGGGATGAACAAATTCTGTAGTTCATCCATGCGATCTTTGAATGTTTGCCATTGCCCATCCACCGTCAACCCTTTGAGTGACATTCCCCAATCAATCCTACCCAACTCGCACCTTATACCATCGTAGTCTGCTTTATTTAAATTCAGGACCCTAGTCTCTGAGTCAACTATTTCACTCTCCATCTTAATGAAGAATTCTATCATATTATGATCGCTCTGACCCAAGGGGCCTCGCACAAGAAGATTGCTAATTAATCCTTTCTCATTACATAATACCCAGTCTAAGATGGCCTGATCTCTAGTTGGTTCCTCGACATATTGTTCCAGGAAACCATCCCGTATACACTCCAGGAATTCCTCCTCCACAGTATTGTTACTAATTTGGTTAGCCTAATCTATATGTAGATTAAAGTCACCCATGATGACTGCTGTGCCCTTATTGCACGCTTCTCTAATTTCCCATTTAATGCCATCCCCGACCTCCACATTACTGTTTGGAGGTCTATATACCACTCCCACTAACGTTTTCTGCCCCTTGGTATTTCTGAGTTCTACCCATACAGATTCCACATCATCAGAGCTAATATCCTTCCTTTCAATTGTGTTAATCCCCTCTTTAACCAGCAATGCTACCCCACCTCCTTTTCCTTTCTGCCTATCTTTCCTGAATGTTGAATACCCCTGGATGTTGAATTCCCAGCCTTGGCCACCCTGGAGCACACTACTTGTGCTTTATCTTCCTCTTACGCATGCTCCTACATGGTGCTTCCCCTGTGGCTTCAGCAGATGTGGAGGCCCCTTGCTCACTTGCTTGCTGCTCCTGCCTTGACACCTTTGGTGGGCGTCCTCTGGGGTTGCGAGCCTGTGAGGGCTCGGCAACTGTCTGCTGCTCCTGCGGCTTTGCAGGGGCTGAGATGCCGATCTCAGTTGGGTGAGGACTCTGGTGGGGCTCTGACCGAGGGCACTGCATGGGCATTGTCGTGTGAACGCTTGGAGAGGAGCACACACTTCCTTGTTCTCTGCCACCAACATCCCTCTCATGGGTCAGCCCCACTTCAGAGCTAGCAAGTGGCTTGACAGCACCTTGCTGCACTTCAGGGGGAGCCAAGAGGACCCATTTCTGCACTGGAAGTCCTACTCCAGAGGACTTCCACAAAAGTCTGGTTTCTCTGCTCAATAGCTGACCATCGCTCCTCAAGAGGTGTTAGTCTATTCTGAACAATGACCATGTTTTCAAGACCCAGGCGACTAAGTTCCTCCATGGCCGTAGCCATCCTCTCCTCTACCGTAGCCAGCTTTACCACGGAGGTAGCCATCCTTTCCACAGAGGTTGCCATCCTTTCCATGGTGATGCGTTCTTGCGCCAATGCCTCTACAAAGGCTCTGCTCATGTTAGCAATGGACTCCTCCATTCGCTCCTCACTCGCAGCAACCCTGGAGACAAAACCTGCCAGAGACTCCTGCACCTGTTCCTGGAGTTCTCCTTCTGGATGGACCCGGAGGCACATGGTCGACATGCAGCTGAGCCGAGCTGGGAGAGTCCTCCGATGAGGGCTCTCCATTGCTGTCCCTGTCTGCACCATCTGCTGATGCTCACTTGTGAGCTGTGATACACCAGGTGACAACACTACTCTATGTCCCGAAGGTCCCACCGAGGTGTGAGTGTCTGCGCTGGTGCTGGGTGCGCTTAATTCTGCTGACGCTGCACCCTCAGAGGTTGCAGCTTCCTCTGAGGAGTCTTGAGGCTCATGCTGTTCCTCCTGGCTAGTGGGGAGGGGGGCTGTCGATGATCCTGTGGGGGAGTAAAGGAAAGAGTTAGACATGTGAGATAAATGTTGCATGGACATTGCATTGTGCAGATGATCATAAGTCAATCTGTTAGAGCACTAGAATCAATATCATTCACTCATGCAATGTCAATGAGAGAGATGAAAAACTATTCTGTCACCAGCTTGCTCTGATGCGCCCGTCTGTCCGTCCGTCCCCCACTTGCGCATCCTCCTCGACTCCCACGATCTCCAGGGCCGCCTCCTCTGCAGTGGTGAGCTGGGCTATTGAGGATGGCCCTCCTCCTGTCCTCGCCCTCTCCCTCTTATTGTGGGCTCTCTTTTCCTGCAATGAGGGACACAAGTGGAGTTCGAGTGAGAATGAAGGAGTGAGTGTAGAGACTCCATAGCATAGATGCTTAGAAGGACACAAAGATGGAGTGAGGTGCCAATACCAAGAGCCCTCCCTGTGTGTTGTAAGTTGTTGTCATTGTATCACAGTGATAGGGAGTGTGAGGGCTGCATAGTTGAATAGTTAAGTGAATGTGAACATAGAGAGAGAGGGAATAGTTAAGGGTCCAGGGGTGTAAGGGTCCAGTGGGATGTGGAGGAGGAGGTTGACAAAGCAGAGTTCTGGTGATGAGAGGCAATGGAGATCAGATTGAGGATCATGTGGATGGAATACTCGCTTTTCCTGTGCAGAGAAGGTCATGAAACCTCTTTCGGTACTGCAGCCAGGTTCTGCTACACATTGATATGGCACTGACCTCCTGTGCCACTTGCAGCCACACAGTTTTGGTCTGTTGGGGAGGCTTTTTCCTCCCTGAAGAAGGAAACAGCACTTCCTTATTCACTCTTGCTCCCTCCACCAGAGTTTGGAGGGGGTTCTCATCGAATCGGGGGGCACACTTTGGTCT
The DNA here is from genome assembly GCF_052327205.1 of Somniosus microcephalus. Classification (NCBI taxonomy): domain Eukaryota; kingdom Metazoa; phylum Chordata; class Chondrichthyes; order Squaliformes; family Somniosidae; genus Somniosus; species Somniosus microcephalus. The sequence continues at coordinate 212,768,116 of NC_140987.1, forward strand.
GCTGCTTGACATGGTTGGAGCACAAATCCCTCAGAAGTATAATGCAAAAGTTGTGCGGCAGAAAATGAACCAAGGCTGCTTGCAGGCCTTAAATGCAACTGCATAGATGATGTCGTCAGAGGCGAGTTTCAGCACCAGAAGACTCATTGGGCCAGGGGTTCCCACACGCTGGAAATCAAGTGCCCAATTAGGGCAAAATTACTCAATTATCCCGCCTCACATCGGAGGCGGTGTCGTGACTCGCCGACCACCTGACCCGCCCCCCCAATGACAAAATCCAGCCCTTAAAATTTATTTGGTAGTGCTTCAAAAGGAATTCTGTGTCATTTTGTACTGATAAAGTAAAGAAAATGGTTAAAATGACCTATCCCCTCTTTCTCTCTTCCCACCCTAGATTTGTTTTTCCCCTTCAGTTCTGTCCCCCAAAAATACTGAATACTGAATCAACTGGACTACAGCCTGCATGTCTTGACTGCCTGCTGGAACTATATCCAAATGGTCATTCTTCAAGTATGTTTTTCAGACATTGAGGGGGAATTTTAACCACAAAAACAGGTGAGTTGGGGTCGAGTGAGGGGTTAAAGTGTTAAAAAACGGAATCCCAACCCCAACCCACCCACTTCCGGTTTTAACGGAGACGGGATGGGGCAGGCAGCCGTCCCGCTCCCAGGAGGCAGGTCGTAATTAAATATTATAATGAGGCTGGAGTACCGGCACAGACATGATGGGCCGAATGACCTCCTTCTGTGCCATAAATTTCTATGATTCTATGATTTAACCCACCATTACAAATTTAACTGTGGCTGGTCGTGTTTCTCAGGCCTCGGCGAACCCGCCAGCTAAAGTAAGGCGAGGACTGCCGGATCCAGGAGGTAAGTGCCTTTACAATTACCTCCTGGATCCAGCGTCCCTGCCTCACCCACCCACCGTGATCAGACACCCCTCCCGAGGCCTCCGAACCCCCCCGCCCGCCCCCAAGAGTCCTCCGATCCTCTCCACGAGGCCTCCGATCACCTTTCCCCAACCCCCGACGCACTGGCCCCAATGCTTCCCTTCCCCCCAGTGCTCCAGACATGATGCTTCCCTTCACCCCGCTGATCCTCCAGCCCAATCATCTCCTCCCCCCAATGCTCTGGCTCCAATACGCTCCTCCCCCCCCCCGATCCTCCGGCCCCTATGCTTCCCTCCCCCCCACCCCGATCCTCCAGCCCCAATGCTTCCCTCCCACTCCACCCCCACCCACCGATCCTCTGGCCCCGTTCACACCTACTGTCTGCACATGCACACTTTTCATCAAGAACTATCGTTGTGATATCGGCCATCTCAGTTTCTCCACTCTCCCTACTCATTGTAATTTATCTCCCTTTAAACTTGCATCACTCCATTCCCTCAGTTCTAACCCCAACATCACCATCAAACCTGCTGAGAAAAAAAAGGGTTGCTGTTGTACGGCAGAAGGACTCCTACCTTGCCAAGATCAATCGCTAACTCCTCGATGACTCCTCCTAACTCCCTCTGGATCATGGCTCCATTACCAAACATCAAATCACTGAAGATTTTCTGGCGATCTTTGCCCCACTGCCTCCAATCTCACAATTTCCCAACTCTGTACCTCCTTCCCAAGACGTACAAGCAGACTGTCCTGGTAGACCAATTGTTTCAGCTTCCTTCTGTATCACTGAGCTAAGTTCCTCTTATCTCAATACTTTTCTTTCCCCCCCCCCTTGCACAATCTCTACCCATCTAGAACCATAACTCCTCTGATGCCCTCTGCTACTTTAACAATTTCAGATTCTCCAGCCCCAATCATCTTAGGCCTATGGCCTAGAAATTCAGTATAGCCACGTTTGGGGCGCTACAGCCGGGCGGCCGCTAAAGTTTGCGCCCGGTGCAACTTAGCGCCACCTTCGCCGATATTCAGTTGCATCGCCCCAAGAGGTTGCTGCTACGCTAAAACAGGCGATGCACGACTATCATTAGGCGCTAAGCCGGCGGTCCGGGGCGCTACCCCCGAGGGCGGGCGCAGCGCAGGTGCGGCGAGTTGCTGATTGAAGGCAGACACTCTGGCGCCGGTCAGCTCTTAAAGGGGGAGGGTGGATTTGTTTGGCTGCCACTCCCTGCACACTGCAGCCCTGAAGCAAGGCCTGACCACTGCTGCTTGAACTGTTCAACACCCAGGACAATGGAGAAGGCCAGGGAGAGAGCGCAGCGCTTCAGCGAGGGTGACCCGAGGGTGCTGGTTGGCGCAGTGGAGCGCAGGCGCCATGTTCTGTTCCCTGAAGGTGGCAGGAGGCCGCTGCCCAGCGCCTATCGGAAAGCCTGGAGGGAGGTGTCAAACAGGGTGACCTCCAACAGCGTGGTTGCCAGGACTCCTGTACAATGCCGAAAAAAGTTCAACGACCTCACTCGGGTTGTCAGGGTGAGTACCCTTTCCAGTGTCCTCCTCATCCCTGCATGTGCACCTCACTTTATGGGCAAAGGGACCTGAAAGCCCTAATGCCCAGCCCTCATCCAGCAGCTATGGGACTGTCATGAAAATCACTTGCACATTCAGGACTTTACACACTGTCAGGGCTAGTCCACCATGGGAGGCAGTGCAGACAAGATCAGGGCTTCACACTGTCAGGGCTAGTCCACCATGGGAGGCAGTGCAGACAAGATCAGGGCTTCACACTGTCAGGGCTATTCCACCATGGGAGGCAGTGCAGACAAGATCAGGGCTTCACACTGTCAGGGCTATTCCACCATGGGAGGCAGTGCAGACAAGATCAGGGCTTCACACTGTCAGGGCTAATCCACCATGGGAGGCAGTGCAGGCAAGATCAGGGCTTCACACTGTACTTAGAGGCCGTCCTTTCTCTTGCAGGGCAAGCTGGCGCACAACTGAAGGCAGCAGCGTCAGACCGGGGGAGGCCATCCTGACCTCAAACAGCTCTGCGACCTGGAGCAGCGTGTGGAGCGCATTATGTCAGGCCGGCTGATTGGCCCCGTCGCCAGTGGAGATGCCGACCCTGTTGTGGGCCCCAATGGTAAGGGCATCACCTTTTTGACCTCTCTCTTTCCACTTGCGCCTCACACCAGCATCCTTTGCCACTGTCGGACCAATGCAGTGCATAGCAGCACTCATGCCTCCCTCGCTGCCGCCCTGTCCTCACTCTAAAGCAACTCTTGTGCCTCCCTGCTTTCAGATGGTGACTCGCCAGGTGAGGAGGCGGCCCCTCAAGCTGGCACTGTGTCCGAGTCAGACATAGAGGAGGAGGAAGAGGAAGCCAGCCCATCAGGGACACCCTCAGCCGAGGCAGCCCATGGCCATGATGGTGACACGTCTTCCCTGGAGGGGAGCAAGGGGGAAGGGTCAGAGGATAGTGAAGCTCCGGGGACCAGCGGGCTGCAGCAACGCGGGAGGGGTGGGGAAGCTCGGCGGCCTCCAGTCCTGCTACGGTGAGCGCAGAGGAGGTGCGGATCCTAGCGGAAATGGGCGCCCAGGCTGAGCGCAGGCACACTGAGCTCATGGCTGCAGTGGCAAGGATGCCTGACTCCATAGAGTCACTGTCAAGGAGTGTGCAGGAATTCGGGGCAGCACAGGCCAGGAATCTGCAACAATTCAGTGCAGCACAGGCCAGGAGTCTGCAGGACTTCGCGGCAGCACAGGCTAGGAGTCAGCAGGACTTCGCTGCATCACAGGCGGCTTCTAGCCAAGTGTTCAGTCGTGCCGTGCATTCACTGGCTGGTGTCATGCAGACACAGACCAGGGCCAACATGGGCACTAACTGCTACCACCCTCGCTGGATCGGCCAGGCATCGCCAGGGCACTCGCCGCGCCGCAGCAGCCCAGCAGTCTGTGTTTCAGTAGATTGCTGCGCATGCTGCAGTGCTGGCCCATGCGAGTGCCAATGTATCAGCCGACCAGGGAGTACCTGTGATCTGTCAGGTTGGCAGCATTCCTGCAGCCAAAACTGTCACTCCTCCATTGCAGCTGCCACCAGCCGTTGGACAGACTGCTGCCGCCCAAGCAGAGTTGGCGCAGTCAGCAGCCGGCCCCTCCAGGCCCAGAGCTGGTCCAGGCCGACCCCCAAGGGCATCTGCCATCTCACCATCTGACCCTCAGCAGCCTTCCCCCAGCCTTGCTGCAGCCACTGGGGTCCCATTGAGGAGGAGCTGCAGGGCGGGTAGGGGCCAGTCATGGATGCAAAACGCATCACCCTCGCAGGGGAAAAAGTAGAAGGTGTGGCCAAATGTTTTGTTTTACTTGTAAAGGCCGAGACTGGTGTATTTGTTTTACTTGTAAAGGCCGAGACTGGTGTATTTGTGTTTTGGGGGGGGGGTTTCTCTCCATTAGTTTGTTATGTGGGAAGAGCACAGAGGTATCATAGTAAAAGATTTTCTTAAATCGCACTGTCCATGCTTTCTTTTGGAAGTCCTGGTTGCCCTGCTCGGCTGAGGGCTTGTGGAGCGGCTACATTCATCTTCTGCCATTGGCACAAGCCATTCCCTGAGAGGGGGCCTAGAACCGACTTGCAATAAGCCACCGACGGGCGGCCCTTGCACTTTCTGCCTCCCTCCTGTGCTGGTCCTCCTCCTCCTCCTCCTCCTCCTCCTCTGGTGGTCCTCCAATGTCTGCTGGCAGTGGCTGAGTCCTGCGGCTAGCCAGGTTGTGCAGCATGCAGCACATGACAACAAAATGGGCGACTCGCTCAGGCGAGTACTGTAGGGCTCCTCTGGAACGATCCAGACAGTGGAACCGTTGCTTTAGCACGCCGATTGTTTGCTCAATGATGTTCCTGGTTGCTTGATGGCTGTCATTGTATCCCTCTTCAGCAGGGGTGCTGGGCGCACGGAGCGGGGTCATCAGCCAGGTGCACAAAGGATAGCCTTTGTCCCCGAGAAGCCATCCTCGTGGGTGAGGCTGGGCCTCGAACATGTCTGCCACAGAAGTCTGGCGCAGGATGAAGGCATCGTGGCTGTTGCCTGGAAAGCGGGCATTGACAGCTAGGATGAGCTGCCTGTGGTCACACACCAACTGCACGTTGAGCGAATGGTAGCCCTTCCGGTTGCGGTAATCCTCGGTATTCTCTAGAGGTGCCCGCAAAGCCACATGCGTGCAGTCAATGGCGCCCTGCACCATGGGGAAGCCCGCTAATGCTGCAAATCCCATTGCACGCTGTTGCTGCTTGTCAACGGTCATGGAGAAGGAGATGAACTGACGTCTCCTTCTGAAAAGGGCATTGGTCACCTGGCGGATGCAGCAATGTACCGCAAACTGGGAGATGTTGGAAATGTCCCCAGTAGCGGATTGGAAGGAGCCGGTGGCATAGAAGTTGAGAGACACCGTCACCTTCACTGCCACCAACAGAGACGTCCTGCTCCTCAGCTGTGGCTGCAGATCTCCGCAAAGCAGGTGGCAGATCTCAGTGACCACCGCCCTTCTGAATCGCAGCCTCCGAACACACTGCTCCTCAGACATGTTCAGATATGAGAACTGCTGGCGGTATACCCTGGGTGGGTAAGGCCTCCTTTGCCGACGCCTGTTGCCCCTTCTCCGTCTGGCCATGACTGGCACTCTCTCACGGCGTCTCTGAGCCCTTTGAATGCAATGGAGAAGCCCAACGTTTCCACCCATTGCAGCTCCCATTATATGTTTCCAATCAATGCTATGGCTCTGAAGTTAAAGACAAGTGCAAAGCTGTGGCCTGAAGCCACAAGTACCTGTGCGAGTGTTGAGCCAAACCAGAAAGCTCTCTACCTTTGTCTCTCTCCAAAGATCCGTCTCTCACAAAGAAGGAGTGGTGCAAAATGGCTGCCATTTATACTGCAGGAGGAGTGCCCTTTAATTAGCGCCCCCCGCACCCCACAGCGACTGGGAACCGTTCCCCTCTACCAGTCGCTAGGGGCGCCAGGCGCACAATAGGCCGGCGCCACTGAATTTCCGGTTTGGGGCGCACAAAGGGCGTTGCACCATGAAATGACGTCAGGATCTGCGCGCGCAGCTGAGCGCGCGCAAACCGCCGCGAAATCTTAACTGAAGTTCGCGAGAGGCGCAGATCGCGCTGCGCCCGGGCGCTAGCCGCTTAGCACCCCACATCTCCTCCTCCTAAGGCGCTAGCAGCTGGCGCAAACCACTGAATTTCCATGCCATAGGGTCCGCTTCTGCATTCGCCAGCCAGTGACTATTCTTCCACTAAAACAAACCGTCGAAAATCACGGGGTAGCAGGAAATTTGGCCATTTCCTTTTAACAAGAGCTCCTTCTGAAAATGAGCCTGAAATAGCACACTGTAACTAGCAATTAGTGCAGGTTCACTCCTACTTGACAGAGTTTGTAGCCAGCATGTAAACTTGACCTTTTGTTAAAGTGTATAAAGCACATCATGAATATTTCAATACAGTTGTCACAATATATTTGAACATTCACTAATGCTTTGTTGTGTATCATAATTTCCACAGTATGCACATCAAAATCCAACATTTTGCTGTTTAGTGATGTCACAGTGACAGCCTAAAAGTGACAGCCAATCAGTGAGTGCCTGAGAGCCAACTTTTCTAAAAGTTAATATTTTACTTGAATAAATGCCAGTTTTAAAATGAAGAAACCTGGTAAATAGTCAAGGTCCACACTACAGGGCACCACCAAGGTTGAAAAGAGTAGGACAGAGGTGGAATAGTGGTTATACGATCCTAGGTTTGTATTTTAAAAGCCTATAGAGGAGGGAAACTGAGGGACATGAGCTGTTCCGTGGTTTTCAGGTCTTAGAAAAGAATGAGCGACAGCAGAAACCGTGTCTGATGAATCTTGATTTCAACACAGTGAGGATGTAAGAAAAATGAATGTGTAGAAAGGTGCGTTTGGAACAAGAGAGGAAGCTTAAGAGCAGTACTCATTAAAGTGGTATCAATAAAATAAAAAGAAACAAATAATTGCAATAGAGAGAGAGAGAAAGAGGTTGGAGGCTAACGGCCTTTAGTGGCAGATCAGGAAGAGAGGTACTTTTGTAAAATGTTAGCGATATGGGCCTGGAAATTCCTCAGGGACACAATCCCAGCAATAACACAAGGACAGCGACTGCCAGTGACTTTTGACTCTGGCCCCACCAAAGTTTGTGGGGTCAACGAGAAGGGCTTTAAGAGCAGGCATTTGGTGGGTTGGGGGCACCCCCCACTGAAGAGGCCAGAAACACCGGCTGGCGTTTGCTGGGCTGGAGAGGTGCCAGGTCCCCCAGCCCCCACCCCCAAAAGAGGTAAGTGGATGCCCCCAGTAGCCCTCTGTGTCAGGGCTCACATGCAATATGAAAACAAAATCCTCCTCTCAGATTCAGGGGTCCAAGCCCTGATCGCAGCCTGGTCCCCAAGTGGACCCCACTTTCCCCTAGCGTTGGAGAGGGACTCCTGATGAGGCCAAGCATTCCTCTGCCAGGTCCTGATGGGAAGTGGGTATAAGAACTCCTGATCTAGGTGATCCCTACCCCCCCTTACATCGATGGCCTTATAGAGAGGAGCAGAGTATCCGCCCCAGAAGGCCATCCAGAAACTTCACCCAGAGGCCAGGACCCACCGAATCTGGGTCCAGATCCTCTGCCAAAGTTACGGCGGGAGTCTACTGGAACAGCTAAGGAATGTCACCTCCATAAAGAATAGTGGATGAGATGAACTAAGACAGGACTTACACTGTATATTGTTGATATATCATAGGGGTAATTCTCCAAAATTGAGTTACTACCAAGTAGCTTCATCCATCTGGAGAAGTAAATTGGAAATTAGGGCACACACTGCACCATGATTTAAATTAATGGCTAGAAAACTGTGCACAGCTCGGCCTGAGATTCTCATATGAATTCTCCATGGGTGAGGTTTCTGGGCAGTGCAAAGCTGGAAAATTACACCTCATAATTCACATGTACACTCACAAGTTATGCACAATTGTTGGAAACCTAGATTGCTCAGTAAAACTGACTCCCTGCAATTTAAACAGAAAGTTATTTATTTTCTGATCTGGACCAGAATACTTGTGCAAGGAAGAATGTGCAGCTTCCCTCTGCCACGGCAGCACCATTGCTGGCTGGGTTAGTTCTGCTGGCAGAATGTTTTTTGTTTGTTGTCTGTTTTATGGAATCCATCAACATTTATCCTTCTTTGGTTTAAGCCAGAAAGACAGCTAATGGATTGTAAATGAATAATACGATACACAGTTGAGGAGCACAGTCTTTACAGAGTCATATAAAATTCTATTTTAGGCTACACTTTTCACTGCTTCAAGGCTAGCTGTTGTATAGAGGATAGCTTGTGACTGGCAGTATGATATTTCATAAATGTGATGGTAGATTTTCATCTTTATGGCCTGGATGTTACGCATCATCTGGGCAGAGCACAGAAAGGAAAATCTGACAGGCAGGACCGCACAAAACCCAATGGAGGAAATTCCCGGTGGGTTCTGTTCCCGGCGTGCAATCCACCCGGACACATTTTCCTTTCTGTGCTCTGCCAAGGCGCTATTTAACACTCAGGCGGTAAAGATGAATATCTACCACATGCTACAACGAATATCCCTATAGTCAGGTTGATCAGATACTTTGCAAGTGACAAAGTCTAATAAGTTATGGTATCCTTGTAAATAGGAAATATTTACCTATCGTACTACTGGCCATGGTATACATTCTGTGAAAATATTTGTCGTATCTTCAATGGGGAAAGGTAACAAGTTTAACTTTTAATGAATAACCCAACAAGGTTGATGTTAATTGTCACTGTGATGTTACCCCAGTGATAATACAATTTTTATTCTTCACACAAGCATAATAAATTCAATTACCTTTAAGGAGCTGACCAACAAAATGCAGCTTGTGCTCAACTATACTTAACAGCACTTAGCAACTGATTTTTTTTCCTATCAAAATCAATAGTTCATTTAACATTTTGGTCTGCTTTAATGAATGCAAACTATGTTTTCCCAGTCTCTACATTAACCAGTTCTTACCTAACACCAGTGTAGGCCAGTTAGCTATCCGTGCTTTTAGTCCTTGGTAAAATATCTCATGAAGGAACATGATTGTTTCACTGAAAGAAAAGATTTCAGAAAAATAGCATTATAATTTGATTACCTTTAAGGAACAGAAAGCAATAAGCTAAAACCTCTTGTGTGCGGCTTTGGTTCAGTGGCAGCACTCTCACCTGAGTCAGAAGGTCGTGGTTTCAAGCCCCTCTGTAGAGACTTGAACACATAATCCAGCTTGGCACTCCAGTGCAGTACTGAGGGAGTGCTACACGGTTGGAGGTGTCATCTTTTGGATGAGGTGTTAAACTGAGGCCCCTCTCCGGCAAGACATAAAAGATCCCATGGCACTTTTCAAGGAAGAAAAGCAAGGGAGGTCTCACGGTGTTCTGGCCAACATTTATTCCTCAACCAACATCACTAAAAAGAAACCTGTTATCTGGTCATTTATCTCATTGCTGTTTGTGGGATGTTGTTATGGACAAATTAGTTACTGCATTTCCCTACATTATAACAGTGACTACACTTCAAAATATTTCATTGGCTGTGAAGCATTTTGGGATATCCTGAGGTCATGAAAGGTGCGATATAAATGCAAGTTCTTACTTTTCTCACAAATATAACATTGGGGAGTATGATACAATCCCCAAGTGATGCAGGCATGTTTTATGAAGGCAATGGTCCATTAAACAAGGTGGGAGGAGCCTATTGTCTCAAGAAGAAATAACTTACAAATGAAAGGATACAATCACTGGAATCATCAAATAAAAATGTGCAGTACGCCTGCTCATGTCTGCTGGGAAATGGGTTTGCCATGGTCTCCTCCCCTACCCACCCAAAAAAGTGTACATTGTGAATTGGATGACGTACTATAGAAACTCCCCACAACAGCCACTGGGTTTGATTCAAATGTACAGATGAATGCAATAGATCTAGCATCAAGGCAGTTGTTTTTGTTACTGTTATTGTTCATTGCACACAGTTTGTGAGAAGCCATTAAGAAAGTTGTATTAGTCACTGCATTAGTCACTGGGATGCTGTTTGAAAATGATGGATTAAATTAAACAAAAATGAACCATCACAAGCTGCGTTATAAGGCACGGTTTGAAGTGTTATATCTTATATTGCTTCACAGATCAGCATAATTGTTTTGTGTGACCACACATTTTGCACTTAAGCATTGAAATGTCTCATTCACCTAACATAAATCTATGTATCAGCCAGTATTATAGTCTGTGCTTTGTTCCATTGTGCAATGTAGTAAATTATGGTGCATATTTTAAACAGCTGACCTTTTCATGTTTACAGTAGTTGTCAACTATTTCCGCTCCTGGAGCACTAAAATTACCCACAGATTGGCAACCTTAGGATTTACAAACATCGCATTACAGATGTTACCAATAAATTTAAAGGTAAGAGATTTTATTTTAGCATCTTTCAATATGACTGCTGTGCCCTTATTGCACGCTTCTCTAATTTCCCTTTTAATGCCATCCCCAATGTGGTATCTTGAGGTGGCCATAGATGGAGACGGACACCGGTTAACTCCTTAACATGGTTTAATCAACACTTGCACATAAAAGCTTCTGCCATGAGGCAGCAAAAACAAAGAGTACAACCAATACAGATCAGACTTAACTCAGGAGAGCAATTGCCACAGCACCACCTGGTGGATCAGGTTACTCATAACCTCCCAGGTTACTACACTCCTCCCCCCTTAAGATTGCCGTATGCAATTCTTAAACAATAACCCTTACTAGGTATTACGTTTTAATTAACCAGTATGCTCTAACCATGGTTAACCCCTGACTAATTTAATAGGTTTGTATAAGTCTTTCTGGTTGCTTGCGAATCCTTTGTGAACGTCTTAATTCCACTTGTGGTGGATTCTCAGATTCATTCGCACTTGAGATTGGAGTAGTCTCTGATGTTGGTTTTACTCTGTCCCGCTGTGGCCTGGCAGTACCAGTGTCCACTGGCACCTTATAAGCCGTGCTGGGTCCTGGAACAGCCTACTCTACTGCCCTTTGTTCCATCTGAGGCAGTTCCCCCTGCTGCCGGCTGAAAAGCTGATCCACATGCCGACAAACCCCTCGACCATCCCCTAGTAACACGGAGTACGACACAGGTCCTGTAATGTCCTGGATTAGTCCTGGTATCCATTTCGGTCCATAACCGAAGTTCCGGGTGTACACAGAGTCCCCTATGGTGGAATGGCGAGCTTTAGTATGTTTGTCATGGTACGCTTTTTGGTTTGTTTGTTTTGTCTCAACCTTGCTTTTGAGATCTGGGTGTATCAGGTCTAACGTGCACTGCAACTTTCTCCCCATCATCAACTCAGCCGGAGAAAGCCCCGTGGTAGCTTGGGGTGTTATACGATAACTAAACAAGGCTCTATTGAGCTTGGTCTCCAGGGTGTCACCTGAGCTCTTCCTCATGAGCTCCTTAAAAGTCTGCATGGCTCGCTCAGCCAACCCATTTGAGGCTGGGTGATATGGAGCCGAGGTGACATGTGTGATTCCATTCCTTACCATGAATTCTTTGCTCCCTTCACTAACAAAACACTGTGCATTGTCGGATACAATCATTTCTGGAATACCATGCGTGCTGAAGCTGTTCCTGAGACAATTCAGTGTGGCATCAGTCATTGCAGAGCTCACTGGATAAACGTCGATCCACTTTGAGTGAGCGTCAACCAGCACCAAAAACATTTTGCCCATAAAAGGTCCCGCATAGTCTATGTGAATTCTCCTCCAGGGTTTGCTGGGCCACTCCCAGGGATGGAGTGATGCCCCGGCAGGTGCTATCCTCTGTTCCTGACATATAGTGCATGACTTTACCTTTGACTCAATTTCAGCATCCAAGTTAGGCCACCACAGGTAGCTCCTAGCCAGTCCTTTCATTCTAGTCATTCCTGGGTGCGATTGATGCAACTGTTCCATCAAAGTAGAGCGTCCCCACTCTGGGACTATGATGCGTGCTCCCCATAGCACACATCCATCTTGGACACTGAGCTCGTGCTGCCTCTGTCTGTACGGCGCGAACTCCGGTCCCTCACGGTGATCTGGCCAGCTTTTCAACACATACTCACGGACCCTTGACAGAACGGGGTCCTTGGCTGTCCAGCCCTGGATTTGTGCTGAAGTCATCAGGGGACTGATCTCCTGATCCAGCATCAGGACGTGCTCCTCAGGGGAAGTACTGCGAGGAGATTTTGAGAGGGGCAGGCGGCTGAGAGCATCCGCGTTCCTGTTTTCCTCGCTGGCTCTGTACGTGATCACATATTCATAGGCTCTTAGTATTACTGCCCATCTCATTATTCTCTGTGATGCCATTTGAGGCACCGCTTTCATCTCATTCAGTAAGTTAATAAGAGGCTTCTGGTCAGTACTGATTACAAACTTCCTCCCATATATGTACTTATGGAATTTCTTTACTCCAAATATAATGGCCAACCCCTCTTCATCAAGCTGTGAATAGTTCTTTTCCGCAGCTGTGAGCGTGCATGAAACAAACCCGATGGGCCTTTCTGCTCCATCTGGCATGCGGTGGGCCAACACTGCCCCCACTCCATAGGGTGATGCGTCGCAGGACATTATCAGCTCCTTCTTCTTGTCGTAATGCACTAACACCCTGCTGGACTGAAGTAGCTCCTTTGACTGCTGAAACGCTTTCGCTTGCTCTGGCCCCCAACGCCATGGCTCCTCCTTTCTCAGCAGTTTGTGCAGGGGTGCCAGCAGCATCGATAAGTTTGGAAGAAACCGGTTATAATAATTCAGGAGCCCTAGATAGGCTTTCAGTTCAGTCACTGAGGTGGGTGCCGGTGCATCCTGCACTGCCCGCACTTTCCCTGGTAATGGATGGAGGCCTGTGGCATCCACCCGATGTCCCAGGAATGTAACTTCCTTCTCCATGAAACTACACTTACTCCGTTTCAGGCGTAGCCCCGCCTCTTCCAGCCGCTGTAGCACTTTGTCCAGTGTTTTTAAGTGATCCTGATCATCACTTCCTGTTTGCAGAATATCATCTAAGTACACAGCGCCAGGGACCCGGGTTCGAATCCGGCCTCGGGCGACTGTCTGTGTGGAGTTTGCACATTCTCCCCATGTTTGCGTGAGTTTTCTCCGGGTGCTCCGGTTTCCTCCCACAGTCCAAAGATGTGCGGGTTAGGTTGATTGGCTATGATAAATTGACCCTTAGTGTTAGGGGGATTAAATACATGGGGTTACGGGGATAGGGTGGGATATGTGTTGGTGTAGGGGTTACGGGGATCGGGTGGGATAATGTGTCAGTGCTGGCTCGATGGGCCGAAATGGCCTCTATCTGCACTGTGGGGTTTCTGTGATTCTGTGATACACAGCCACCATTGGAATGCCCTGCAGAATGCCCTCCATAGTCCGTTGGAATATTGCTGGGCTAGAACTGACACCAAATGGTAACCTGGCATACGTGAACAGCCCCTTGTGCGTGTTCACCGTGACAAACTTTTTTGATTCTTCATCTAGCAATATCTGCTGATACGCATGACTCATGTCCAGTTTGCTGAATCTTTCTCCCCCAGCGAGCGATGTTAACATGTCCTCCATTCTCGGAATGGGGTACTGTTCCAGTGATGATACTCTGTTCACTGTTAACTTATAGTCACCACACACCCTTACGTTACCGTCGGGCTTCAATACCGGGACTATTGGTGCCGCCCAGTCTGAAAATTTCACTGGTTCTATTACTTTGTCCCTTAGCAGGCGATCTAGTTCCGCCTCAACCTTGGTTTTCATCGCAAAAGGTACCGACCTTGGTTTAAAGAAACGAGGCGTGGCATCACTGGCTACATGAATCTTGGCTGTGGCTCCCCTTAAGGTGCCCAGTTCGTCCTTGAACACTAACTCATGCTTCATCTGCACTTCTTGCAGTGCCTCTGTACTGTCCTCCATTTTATTCATTGCCTGCCAGTACACACTCAACTCACTGATCCACCCTCGCCCTAACAGGTTTGGCCCTGACCCTGCTACCACTACCACTGTAAGCTCTTTGGTGACTCCTTTGTGTTCCACTTGTACTTCAGCCGCCCCCAAAATGTCCACCTTCTGTCCTGTGTAGGTTTTGAGACTAATGGGGCATGTACCTAGCTCTGGTACTTTTGCTTCCCCCCATAGCTTGGTGTACTCAGTCTGCGACATTATGGTTACACTACATCCGGTGTCAATCTCAAACTTTACTTGACCTCCGTTCACTGTCAAATACTGAGTGAGAGGGGGTACGTTGGGCCTTGAAGTGTCTATACTGTATACAATGAAAACCTCCTCACTAGACTCACTAGACTCTTCCTCCTCTTGTATGTAATTTGCCCGCTTTGTGTACTTCTCCCTCCCCCCTTTTGCATGCTTTGCCCCTTTAGCACTGCTTCTCTCACTCACTGCCCTTTTACAGACTTTCTTTAAGTGCCCTATTTTTCCACAATTGTGGCACTTTGTCTTTGCAAACCTGCAGTCCTTTGCATAATGGCTCATCCCGCCACATCGGTAGCAATCCCCAACCCCGACTGGTGGACTTTTCGCGCCAGCTTCCATCTTGAAAACAGCTCCTCCCACTGGTTTACTCCATTTCTCCTTGCTCATACTGTTTAAGTCCTTAATGTCCTTGTTAGCCGTCTCCATGGCTTGTGCTTTTTTAAGTGCCGTCTCAAACGTTAATCCTTCTTCTGACAGCAACCTTTGCTGTATACTGTCGTCGTTAACTCCGCATACTAGTCTGTCCCTTAACATGACTGTGAGCGCATTTCCAAAATTACAGTACGATAGCAAAATACTACGGATGTTGGAAATCCGAAATAACAACAGAAAATGCTGGAAAAACTCAACAGGTCAGGCAACATCCGTGGACAGAAATTTGAGTTGACGTTTCGGGTCGAACCCTTCTTCAAAACTGGAAAGAAAAGATGGATCGGAGGCAGGGCTGCGATCGGACAAAAGAATAAAAGAAACAAAAGAAGTAAAAAAGAGACAATGAAAGCTGTTAGAAGCTAGACGAGATGGTAATAGGCTGAGATTAGGTGTGAAGTGTACTGGCAGGGCAAGAGATAGCTGCCAGGTGTGAGAGCGAAACAAAAGGAAAGGGGGGGGGAAGGAGTGGAAAAATTACAAGAAAAAATGAAATAGGGGCCGAGGTTATGATCTGAAATTGTTGAACTCGATATTGAGTCCAGAAGGCTGCAGAGTGCCTAATCGGAAGATGAGGTGCTGTTCCTCGAGTTTACGTTGAGCTTCCGTGGAACAATACAAGAGGCCAAGGACGGTGAGGTCCGAGTGGGAATGGAGCGTTGAATTAAAATGACAGGCGACCGGAAGCTCGGGGTCACCCTTACGGACTGAACAGAGGTGTTCCGCAAAGCGGTCACCCAATCTGCGTTTGGTCTCCCCAATGTAGAGGAGACCGCATCGTGAGCAGCGAATACAGTATACTAGATTGCGAGAAGTACAAGTAAGTAAATCGCTGTTTCACCTGGAAGGGGTGTTTGGGGCCCTGGACAGTGGGAAGGGAGGAGGTATAGGGACAGGTGTTACATCTCCTCCGCTTGCACGGGAAGGTGCCAGGCGAAGGGAAAGGGCTGTTTGGGGTGATAGAGGAGTGGACTAGGGTGTCTCGGAGGGAGCGGTCCCTGCGGAATGCTGAAAGGGGAGGGGAGGGGAAGATATGGTTGGTGGTGGGATCACTTTGGAGGTAGCGGAAATGCCGGAGGATGATCCGTTGAATGTGGAGGCTGGTGGGGTGAAAGGTGAGGACAAGGGGAACCCTATCGTGGTTCCGGGAGGGAGGGGCAGGGGTGAGGGCAGAAGTGCGGGAGATAGAACTGACTCGGTCGAGGGCAGTGTCAACCACAGTAGAGGGGAATCCTCGGTTGCGGAAAAAGGAAGACATGTCTGAAGCACTGGTGTGGAAGGTGGCGTCGTCGGAGCAGATACGGCGGAGGCGGAGAAACTGGGAGAATGGAATAGAGTCCTTACAGGAAGCAGGGTGGGAGGAAGTGTAGTCCAGGTACCTGTGGGAGTCAGTGGGCTTGTAGTGAATATTGGTCGATAACCTATCCCCAGAGATGGAGACGGAAAAGTCGAGGAAGGGAAGGGAAGAGTCAGAGATGGACCATGTGAAGGTGAGGGAAGGGTGGAAATTGGAGGCAAAGTGAATGAAATTGTCAAGTTCGGGACGAGAGCAGGAAACGGCACCGATACAGTCATCAATGTATCGGAAAAAGAGGTGAGGGAGGGGACCCGAGTAGGACTGGAACAAAGATTGTTCCACATAGCCCACGAAAAGGCAGGCATAGCTAGGACCCATGCGGGTACCCATGGCAACACCTTTGATTTGGAGGAAATGAGTGGAGTTAAAGGAGAAGTTGTTCAATGTGAGAACAAGTTCAGCCAGGCGGAGGAGGGTAGTGGTGGATGGGGACTGGTCGGGTCTCTCTTCAAGGAAGAAGCGGAGCGCCCTCAGGCCATCCGGGTGGGGGATGGAGGTGTAGAGGGATTGTACGTCCATGGTGAAAAGGAAGCGGTTGGGGCCAGGAAACTGGAAACTGTTAAAGTGGTGGAGGGCGTCCGAAGAGTCGCGGTAGTAGGTGGGAAGAGACTGGACAAGGGGAGAAAAGATGGAGTCAAGATAGGAAGAGATAAGTTCCGTGGGGCAAGAACAGGCTGAAACGATGGGTCTACCAGGGCAGTCCTGTTTGTGGATCTTGGGAAGGAGGTAGAAGCGGGCTGTGCGGGGTTGGGGAACTATGAGGTTGGTGGCAGCGGGGGGAAGATCTCCAGATGAGATGAGGTCAGTGACAGTCTTGGAAACGGTGGTTTGATGTTCAGTAGTGGGGTCATGGTCCAGGGGGAGGTAGGAGGAGGGCTTTACTGGTTTTAAATAAGAAATGTGACTTTATTTAAATGGATAGAATCATAGAATCTTACAGCACAGAAGGAGGCCATTCAGCCCATCTTGCTTGTGTCAGCTCTTTGAAAGAGCTGATCAATTTAATCCCACACCCCAGTTTTTTCCCCCTAACACTGCAAAATTAGTCCTCTTCAAGTACATGTCCATAGAGTCATAGAGTCATAGAGTTATACAGCACAGAAAGAGGCCCTTCGGCCCATCGTGTCTGCGCCGACCATCAATCCCTGTCCAGTCTAATCCCATTTTCCAGCATTTGGTCCATAGCCTTGTATGCAATGGCATTTCAAGTGCTCATCCAAATGCTTCTTGAATGTTATGAGGGTTCCTGCCTCTACCACCCTTTCAGGCAGTGAGTTCCAGATTCCAACCACCCTCTGGGTGAAAAAGTTCCTCCTCAAATCCCCTCTAAACCTCCTGCCCCTTACCTTGAATCTATGCCCCCTTGTTATTGACCCCCCTACTAAGGGGAAAAGTTCCTCTTTATCTACCCTATCTATGCCCCTCATCATTTTGTACACCTCAATCAGGTCCCCCCTCAGCCTTCTTTGCTCCAAGGAAAACAACCCCAGCCTGTTTAGTCTTTCTTCATAGCTGAGGCGCTCCATCCCAGGTAACATCCTGGTGAATCTTCTCTGCATCCTCTCCAAAGCAATCACATCCTTCCTATAGTGAGGCGACCAGAACTGCACACAGTACTCCAGCTGTGGCCTCACCAGCGTTTTGTACAGCTCCATCACAAACAGCAAGGGTCCCAGCACCGATCCCTGAGGTACCCCACTGGACACAGGCTTCCAGTCACAAAAGCAACCTTCGACCATCACCCTCTGCCTCCTGCCACTCAGCCAGTTTAGGATCCAACTCGCCAAGACACCCTGGATCCCATGGGCTCTTACCTTCTTGACCAGTCTCCTATGCGGGACTTTGTCAAAAGCTTTACTGAAATCCATGTAAACCACATCCACAGCATTTCCCTCATCCACACACCTAGTCACCCCCTCGAAAAATTCAATCAGATTGGTCAGACATGATTTACCCTTGACAAAGCCATGCTGACTATTCCCGATTAATCCTTGCCTCTCCAAGTGGAGACTAATTTTGTCCCTCAGAATTTTTTCCAATAATTTCCCTACCACAGATGTTAGGCTCACTGGCCTGTAATTCCCTGGTTTATCCCTGCTACCCTTCTTGAATAATGGTACTACGTTAGTTGTTCTCCAGTCCTCTGGTACATCCCTGTGGCCAGAGAGGTTCTGAAAATTTGTGTCAGAGCCCCTGCAATCTCCTCCTTTGCCTCACACAACAGCCTGGGATACATCTCGTCCGGGCCTGGGGATTTATCCACTTTTTGGCCTGCTAAAACCGCTAGTACCTCCTCCCTCTCGATGCTAATATGTTCAAGTATGTCACAGTCCCTTTGCCCGATTTCTATGTCTACATCGTCTTTCTCCATAGTGAACACAGATGCAAAAAATTCATTTAAAACCCCGCCTACATCATCTGGCTCTACACACAGATTGCCACTTTGGTCCCTAATGGGCCCTACCCTTTCCCTGGTTATCCTCTTGCCATTAATATACTTATAAAACATCTTAGGATTTTCCTTTATTTTGCTCGTCAGTGTTATTTCATGGCCCCTCCTCGCCCTCCTAATTTCTTTTTTAAGTATGCCCCTGCACTTTTTATACTCCTCTAGGGCTTCCTCCGTCTTTAGTCTTTTGTAACTGCCAAAAGCCCCCCTTTTTTTCCTAATGCATTTTTGTATATCCCTTGTCATCCAAGGTTCCCTTTGCTTGTTGGTCCCACCCTTGACCTTTACAGGAACATGTTGGCGTTGTACTCTCTCTATTTCCCTTCTGAAAGTCTCCCACTGCTTTGATGTGGATTTTCCTATAAGTAGCTGCTCCCAGTCCACTTTGGCCAGATCCTGCCTTATCATATTAAAATCGGCCTTCCCCCAATTTAGAACCCTTATTTCTGGGCCGTCTTTGTCTTTTTCCATGACCACCTTAAATCTCACCGAATTATGGTCACTGTCGCCAAAATGCTCTCCTACTGACACTTCCACCACTTGCCCGGCTACATTCCCTAGAATTAGGTCCAGTACCGCCCCCTCTCTTGTAGGACTTTCTACATGTTGGCTCAAAAAGCTCTCCTGGATGCACTTTAAGAATTCTGCACCCTCTAAGCCTTTCACACTCTGACTATCCCAATTAATATTGGGGAAGTTGAAATCCCCCACTATTATTACCCTATTATTTTCGCACTTCTCTGAGATTTGCCTACATATCTGTTCCTCTATCTCCCCCTGACTGTTTGGGGGCCTATAGTACACTCCCAACAAAGTGCTTGCCCCCTTTTTGTTTTTAAGTTCTACCCATATGGCCTCATTAGAGGAACCCGCTAATATATCATCCCTCCTTATAGCAGTAATTGATTCCTTAATTAATATTGCAACACCCCCTCCCCTTTTACACCCCCCCCGTCTCGCCTGAAGATTCTATACCCCGAAATATTGAGCTGCCAGTCCTGACCCTCCCTCAACCATGTCTCCGTGATAGCAACAATATCGTACTCCCATGTGTTCAACAACAACTTCAGTTCATCCACCTTATTTGCAAGACTCCTTGCATTAAAATAAATGCCTTCCAGCCTTGCCATATTCCCTTTTGCCTTCACATATTTGCTCTGCCTTCCCAGCTGACTTGTTTTTTCCTCCGTATTTGGCTGTAAATCACCCCCTACTATAGTTCCACTCTGTATCCCATCCCCCTGCCAATTGCCTTTTGTTCTATCAAAACCCCTCATTATCAAAACCCTTCAAAGCTTTGGATACCTCTATTAGGTCTTCCCTTAACTTTCTCTGCTCTAAGGAGAACAATGACAGCTTCCCCAATCTCTCCATATAACTGAAGTCCCTCATGCCTAGTATCATCCTAGTAAACTTCCTCTGTATCCTCTCCAAGGCCTTGACATCCTTCCTAAAGTGTGGTGCCCAGAATTGTACACAATACTCCAGCTAAGGCCTCACCAGTGATTTGTAAGTGTTTAGCATGACTTCCTTGTTTTTGTATTCAATGCCCCTAATTATAAAGCCAAGTATCCCATATGTTTTCTTAACTGCCTTATTAACTTGCCCTGCCACCTTCAAAGATTTGTGAATATGCAGTCCCAGATCCCTCTGCTCTTGCACGCCCCTTGACAATGGCCTCTAGCAATGTTCCCTGTAAGCTGCACTGTGTTCTGCGTGACCTGTTTCTTTTAATGCACGGTCCTTTAAAATTTCTGCACATGTGCGGTACTTACAATGTAAAAGCCGGTGAGCGTCCTGCGTGAGACCTTTCAGATTACTGCGCAGCCGTGCATGTGCACACCTTAGCGGAAATATTGGTCTCTAGTAGTTTTCTCACCTCTGATGTTAGACTGATTGGCCTGTAGTTACCAGGTTTATCCTCCTCCCCTTTTTTGAACAGGGGTGTAACATTTGCAATCCTCCAGTCCTCTGGCACCACTCCCACATCCAAGCTTCTGCTATCTCCACCTTAGGTTCCCTCAGCAACCTAGGATGTATCCTATCTTGACTGGGTGGCTTGTTAACTTTGAGTGCCAACCTATTTAGTACCTTCTTTCTATCTATTTTTATCCTATCCGATATCTCTACTCTCCCACTCCTCTACTGCAACATGAACTTCATCCTCTTCTTTTGTGAAGCCAAATGCAAAGTACGTATTCAGTACCTCAGTCATGCCCTCTGACTCCACAAGAAGATTTACATTTTGTCCCTAATTGGCCCCACCATTCTTTTAACTATCCTTTTACTTTTTATGTTTTATAAAAGATTTTTGGGCTCCCTTTTATGTTACCTGCTAATATTTTCTCATACTCTCACTTTGCCCTTCTTATATCATTTTAAAATTTCCCCCTGCACTCTGCATTCTGCCTGGTTTTCTATTGTATTATGTACCTGACATTTGTCATAAACCTCCTTTTTCTGTTTTGTTTTAACCTCTATTTCCTTTGCCATCCAGGGAGCTCTAGCTTTGGATGTTCTATCTTCCTTCCTTATGTGAATATGCTCGGTTTGTACCTGAATTATCTCCATTGCTCATTTCCTGTTTTCTTGGCCAATCTTTATTTCCAGTCCACCTGTGGTAGATCCCTTCTCAAATCACTGAAATTGGTTCTCTTCCAGTTGGGTATTTTCACCTTCGAGTTTTCTTTGTCCCTTTCCATAACTACTTTATATTATGATCATTATTACCCAGATATTCTCCCACTGAAGTAGGCTCCACTTACCCTTCTTCATTTCCCAGAACTAGATCCAGCACTGCTTCCTTCCTTGTTGGGCTAGAAATATACTGAATAAGAAAGTTCTCCTGTACACATTTTAGGAATCCTTCACGCTCCTGCCCTTGAAACTTTTTCTTCACTAGTCTATATTAGGATAATTGAAGTCCCCAATATTCCTGTTCTATTATTTTTACATTTATCTGAAATTTTCCTATATATTTACTCCTCTATCTCCTTCTCAGTATTTGGGGGCCTATAGTAAACACCCAGCAATGTAACAGCTCATTTTCTGTAATTTAACTCTAACCAAATAGATTCAGTCTTTGAACTCTCTAGTATATCGTCTCTCTGTAGAACTGTACTGTTATCCTTGATCAACACTGCCACCACCTCCCTCTAGTATATCGTCCCTCTGTAGATCTATACTATTATCCTTGATCAATACTGCCACCACCCCCACCCCCTATCTCTTTTCCTTCCCTATCCCTCTTGATTACATTGTAGCCAGGAATGTTTAGTTCCTATTCCTTGCCATGTTTAAGCCAGGTCTCCGTTATAACCACTATATCATAAGTCCATGTGGCAACTTGCGCCTGTAGCTCATCAACCTTATTTGCAACAGTCGGATACCATTCTTAAAAATAAAAATAGTTCAAAATATTTAAATGGTTTGTAATCTGTGTAACTCGTTTAATCATAAATGTCACTCCTAATATTTAACCAGTGCTAACAGCTCTGCATCTGTTCAAGTCCAATATGTGCTGATTATGTCTTTATATATAGATATATAGAAATACTTAAAGGAATATGGAAATAGGTCATTCGGCTCAACCAATCAGTGTCAGCATTTACCCTTCACACGAGCAAATAGCCTTGTTCCCATAGCCCTTATACCTTTGCCTTTATTCACCTCTCCAATCTAATCTTGAATGGTTTCTGCCTCAACCACTAATCCTGGAAGTGAATTCCACAGCCTCAGAACTCTTTGCATGCCCTCTATTCTAAATCTCTTACATTGAATCTTGTATCTATAGCCCCTCGATGTGGGCCTCTCAACCACTGGGAAGAAGAGTCTGCCTTTAGCTATCCTCTCCTACCCTTTTATACTTTTAAACACTTCTATCATATTGGCCCATAATTTGTGCTGTTCTAATAAAAAAAACAAGTTTCTTAAGTCTTTCTTCATATTTGTATTTCCTCATGCCAGGCAGCAACCTAATGAATCTGTGTTGTACCCTCTCTAAAGCCTCAATATACTTCATATAGTGTGGAGCCCAATATCAGTACTCTAACTGGGGCCTTATTAAGGTTTCATATAGACTCATCATTAGCTCTTGTCTTTTAGATTTCAGCCTTGGCTCAGTGGATAGCACACTTACCGCTAAATCATAAAGGCTGTGGGTTCAAGCCCCACCGCCGAAACTTTAACTTCATAATTCTTAAGCAAGACTTTGTCCTGTGAAAAGTCTGGCAGATAATCAGAGTAGCATGTGGGTAAATGAAGTCTTTACTGTACATTGACACAATGATAATGACATACTTAGGAGGCTGTTTGTTCTCGTAAACATGTGACAACCTTTAAGAGAAGGTACTTATTCCAAAAATTATTGGACAAAATTTATTTTTTTTGTATTCATTTACGGGCTGTGGGTATCGCTGGCAAGGCCAGCATTTATTGCCCATCCTAATTGCCCTTGAGAAGGTGGTGGGGAGCCGCCTTCTTGAACCGCCACAGTCCGTGTGGTGATGGTACTCCCGCAGTGCTGTTAGGTAGGGAGTTCCAGGATTTTGACCCAGCGACGATGAAGGATCGGCGATATGTCAGAATGGTGTGCGACTTGGAGGGGAAATTGGAGGTGATGGTGTCTGCTGCCCTTGTCCTTCTAGGTGGCAGAGGTCGCGGGTTGGGGAGATGCTGCCGAAGATTAGGATTTCTGCTTGGGTACAAACAAATATTTCCATGATGACATGAGTCCTTTGCTAAATACCTGTTGAGAAAAATGCTGCTGACATCATCGTGACTGATAGGGGGCTTCTTTGAACTGGCAGCCATCCTCAGAGGCCTCAGAAAGCAGTTGACCAGGATGTACAGCTGCTGCACATACTCCGACTCTGCTTCCACCATGTTGAAGACTATTTGGTTCCTTTTCCTCATGCTCTCTGCATGGGGAGAGCAGATGTAGTCCTGAACAATCGTCTTCCATTTCCTTCTACACAGCCAGCCCCTCATGAAACTCTGAACCTATAAGTAACAATGACGGGAAAAAAATAACAAAGGTAGCTGAAGAAGTGTTTGCAATTGCACACCTAGACAGAATAATTCTTCGACAGCACAGACCGGCACGATTACTTTATTTCACAGAATGACTAATTATACTTTTGCAGCATCCTTGACTGGTGCTCCGTAACATTACAAACGTAGCATCATCTTATTTTTGTCACTGAAAACATGAAATGTGGAAACGATTAAATCTCTTGTAATTGACACTTTTGCTAACAACTTTCATTTCAATGTTATTGTACTGGCAACCAGTCAGGAAATTTTAAAGGAGTATTTTCTAAACGTCTGTAAAGTTAAAGGAAGAAGTATTTGCCACAAGCTTAGGGAAAAAACGGACATGAGTCTGAAGCAGGGAACCGTTAACAAATAAAGGGCTAGAAATTCCGTGCATTTGCGCCTCTCATTAACGCCCCCCCCCCCCCGGGGCGCTAACGGGGCGCAAATGACTTTTCGCCTGGGTGCAGTGCCGCTAACAACTCCCGCTAAATTCAGCGGGAGTTTAGTGGTGGCAGTAACCAGTAGTGGCCCGCTCCGCTGCACAGGCGATGACGACGTCGTCACCGTGCACAGCGCCCCATTGTCACCCCGCCTTCAAAATTGGCCCACGCCCCCTGAATCTGCGCCGGGCGATGGCAGCGACCGATTCAGGAGGCGGGAACAGAGCAGCAGGAGGCTCGCGGGGTGCTAACTAAAGGGGAGGTGGCGGGCAGGGGAAAAAAATTGGACGACTTACTTGTCGCGGCCCGTTGCGTCTTTGAACGCTGGCACAGCATCCCGCTACCCGGTGGTCTAGGTAGGGCCCTGCAGAGTTGTGGGCTTGGGCCCTCCCCTTTAATGAGGGGAAGAGTCCTTCCATGCGGCAGCTGAATGTCTTTGTCTGAATTTCGTCTCTGCTATTTTAGAGGAGCCAGATTCAAATAAATGAGTCAATGCCTCCAGTAAATATTGGAGAAAATAATTTCAAACAAATGTGTTAAACGTTTTACGTTTGGATCACTTAGGGTTAGTTTAGGACCCATATGAATTCAAACTGATTTAGGAGCTGATTACACGGTGAAGTCATGTTCAGTGCAATTTTTATTTGTCAAGGATACAGCTGATTATATGCAATATTAGATCTTAACAATTCATTCTGTAGCTTGGTGTGAATCTTACTAAGTATATGTATTGGGCTAGAAATTGCAGTCGGAGGCGTACCTCCAGAGTACGCGTCCAACCTGCAAAACTTTTACGAACCTACCGCCAGGCTCCCAGGCTGCGGAGAGTTTGGGTCTCGGGCCTCCAATCGTACGCCTGCGTAAAGGCCCACGGATCCCAGGGATGCAGGCAGTTCGGAAGCGTCCCTGGGCTCACGTGGCCCTGGTCCTCCAATCACAAAGGAGCATTCCATTACAATCATTTATGAAGAGAATCCCCAAATAATTATACCATGTACAGAATTCTAATAAATATAAATGTACTGAATTTCAATTTTATTCAAAAGTCCCTTCATTGCACCAACTTCAATAAAAATTTAATTTTTTGATAAATAATTTTAAACATCTTTAAAATAGGCCAATATTTACATAAACTAATTTAAAGTGTATGGGCAAATAGCCCAACTCTGCGCCAGCAAAACAGATTTTCCATGCGGTTCGGGTGATCTGGCAAGGCGTACCTTGACAGATCGCAAGTTCCGGATTCCACGCACGCACAAACCCGGAGATTGCAGGGCCTTTCAAATGGATTACGACAGCGTAATCTCAAGGAGACCACAATTTCAGGGCCGTTATCAATGAAAGGAAATGCTGCAATATTGTTTGATCCACTAGGTGGAGTGCTAGCCAATCGAGTGCAGTATTTTAGACTTCCCTGTGAAAGCGAATACTAGCTGGATCCATGCAGCCTGCTTTATTTTCATTGGGCTTACTCAGACTGGTTGCTGAAGTTATTCGTAAAGTTATTGGGGACCAAATTCTATTGCCATATACATCAGTGCAGTTTGTGCTATATTCCACACTTCACCATGTACCGTCTTTGGTATGTGTCACTTTATATACTGATAGCACATCATCCTTTTTTATGTTAGTGGAACATGCGTGATCCTTATTGGGAAATTAAATACTAAATACACAGGCAGCTATGTTCACATCAGGGGAATGGTCAGAGTTGTATAGCCGATAGTTGCGAAGCAGATAAGAAATTTGTTTTAAACATGGTTGCTACCCAGTTTTGGGCTGAGCAGTCTTGTTTTCGAATGATCCATCTATCCACTCGTCAGTGTCCCACAACTGTTAAAAAAAACTTGGGGCCGGAGATTGCTGAGATCCCACTTTGCTGCCGGATGTGCAACAGGGTGGGACTGCTCAGGCCATTGACCCCATCCCAAATCCAGGGGGCAGCAGCCTTTTAGTATTTGTGGTGGGAGATCTGCACCTGTAGAGGAGCAACTGAGGTGCCCACTCGGAGGTGTTGGTGAAAAATCAGAGCAGCCCTCATCCCCCCATCAGTGACATCATCCGAAGACACGGGATCAGTTGTCACATGTACGCTAGTGATACTTAGCTCTACCTCTCCACCACTTCTCTTGTCCCCTCTACTGCCTCCATGAAGTCAGATTCTTTGATTGACATCAAGTCCTGGATGAGTTACTACTTCCTCCTTGGGAAGATTGAAGCCATCAACTGCAACTCCGGTCACTCCCTTTCCACTGACTCCACTTTCTCGGGCTGAAGCAGACCATTTAGCAATCTTGGCATTCTATTATAACCCTGAGCTTAAACCCCATATCATATCCATCAACATAACTGCTTACTTCCACCTCTGCAACACTGCCCGCCTCTGCTCCAACCTCAGCTCCATCATTGAAACCCTTGTGGCGACACGCCACCACTGGACACAATCCGCTCACGGCGGTACGGACAGTTTAAGCAGACGCCCCCAACCGGGGGCCCTTTCCTCCAGCAACTTGTTTCCCGCAGGGACAGGCTGCCGGGAGCACTTCCTGTCCGGGGAGTATTTAAGTCAGGCGCGGGCTCTTCCAGTTCCTATTTTGCCATGAGGCTGAAATAAAAAGCTGTTCTGATTTACTAGCTCTGGTCTCGACTCCCACATTTGCCGCGGTATCTCAACACTGGTGACCCCGACGCTCAGGACGAATCCTAAGCTAGCATGGCGGATACAAACGCAGTCACGGTTAAATTACCAGACTTTTGGGAAAACTTGGCCGAAGCCTGGTTCGTTCAAGCCGAGTCCAGATTCCGGCTGAAAGGCATCACAGGCGACACCACGAAGTACGACTACCTCGTCTCCTCGCTCACGTACGCTACCGTCCCCAAAGTTTGGGCAGCGCTGCAGGACCCACCACAGACTGGCAAGTACGAACATCTGAAGGCTGCGCTCCTTAAAAAATTTCAAACGTCCTCTTACCAGCGCCACTGCCAACTCCTTGACCTCCCCGGTCTCGGTGACGCTTCACCATCAGACCTGCTTTCCCACATGCTGTCCCTCGCGGACGACAAGCCCCCCGGCACCCTCTTTCGCACGCTTTTCATTCGGCAGCTTCCCGCCAGCATCCGCCCGCTCATTGTGGAGTCCGGCTCCACGGACCTGAATGACATAGCAGAAAAGGCCGACCGGCTGCTCTCTGCACAGTCCGCGTGCGACGTCACGCCCGACCTCGCGGCAACGACCACGCGGTCTCCCCGGCCCACCAGGCCCGCCCGCCCTACCACTCCGGGCCACTGTTACTACCACACCCGCTTTGGCACTAAGGCCCAACGCTGCACGCCACCGTGTACCTTCAATTCCCCCCCCGCACCGGCCCCCGCGATGGCCGTGGGGCAAAAGGGGCCTCTACTGTACGTCACTGATGACAGAACCAACCGCCGATTTCTGTGCGACACAGGGGCCCAGCACAGCATCAACCCCGCCTCCACCCTCGAAATCCAACGCGGCACACGAGGTATCACGCTGGCCGCCGCCAATGGCTCGGACATCCGCACATATGGCACCCGCATGGTCACGCTCGACCTCGCGGGCCGCCGCTACCGCTGGGAGTTCCTCACCGCCGAGGTCCTCTGCCCACTCATCGGTGCCAACTTCCTACGCGCCCACGGCCTCCTTGTCGACATTCCGAGGCACCGCCTCGTCGACGCCAACACAATGGCCACCATCCCCGGCGCCTTTACCCCGGACCGTTCGGCCGGCCTGACGACCTACTGCCTCGCCAGGGCCGTGGACGACTACTCGGCACTCCTAGCCGAGTTTCCCGCCCTCACCAACCCGACCTTTTCGGCCAAAGCCGCCAAACACGGGGTGGAGCACTATATCCCCACCACCGGCCCTCCAGTTTCTGCCCACGCCCGCAGGCTCAACCCGGCCAAGCTGGAAATCGCGCGGGCCGAGTTCGCCACCATGGAACAACTCGGCATCCTTGTGGGGACTACCGCCGCCTTAACGACGCCACCACCCCTGACCGATACCCGGTGCCTCACATCCAGGACTTCTCGGCCCGACTGGCCGGACGAACCGTCTTTTCCAAAGTCGACCTGGTGCGCGGTTACCACCAAGTCCCCGTACACCCCGCGGACATCCCCAAAACGGCCGTCATCACCCCATTCGGCCTGTTCGAGTTCCTGAGGATGTCCTTCGGCCTCAAGAATGCAGCCCAGGCTTTCCAGCGCCTTATGGACTCGGTCCTGCGGGACCTGAACTTCCTATTCGTCTATCTAGACGACATTCTCGTGGCCAGCTCCTCCAAACAGGAACACCTCGAACACCTTCGCGTCCTGTTCGGGCGCCTAGCCCAACACGGGCTCATCCTCAGCCCGGCGAAGTGCCAATTCGGCCTAACCGAGATCGATTTTCTCGGTCACCACATCACCCCTGCTGGGGCCGTCCCCCTGCCCAACAAGGTGCAGGCCGTCCAGCAGTTCCCCCGCCCCACAACCATCAAGGGCCTCCAGGAGTTCCTCGGGATGGTGAACTTCTACAACAGGTTCATCCCCAGAGCTGCAGCCCTCATGAAGCCCCTATACGACTCCCTCCGAGGTAAATCCAGCAAGATGGCTATAGCCTGGACCACTGACACGTCAGCCACCTTCGATGCCACCAAAAACGCGCTCGCCGACGCCACTCTGCTCGCGCACCCGAGGGCCGACGCCCGGGTCGCGCTCACCACCGACGCCTCCGACCACGCGGTCGGGGCCGTGTTCGAGCAGTGGGTTAATGACGCGTGGCAGCCACTTGCCTTCTACAGCCGCCAACTGCGCCCCCCGGAGGTCAAATACTCCACTTTCGACCGCGAGCTTCTCGCGCTCCACCTGTCGGTCCGCCATTTCAGGTTCCTCCTGGAAGGCCGCCCCTTCACCGCGTACGTGGACCACAAGCCACTCACATACGCGATGGCCAAGCACACCGAACCCTGGTCCGCTCGGCAGTAACGCCAGCTCACGGCCGTGTCCGAGTTTACCACGGACATCCAGCACGTCTCCGGTAGAGACAACGTTGTCGCCGACTGCCTTTCCTGTCCCGCCATCTGCGCGAATCACCTCGCGGTCGACTACGCGCAACTAGCAGCGGCCCAGCTCACGGACCCAGACCTCCTCTCGGCGGCTACCAGCCTGCCAGGGCTACGCCTAGCCAAGGTCGCGCACGGGCCCGAAGCCAAGGCAGTTACTTGCGACATCACACTCAGCCAACCCAGGCCGGTCGTCCCTGAAACCTGGCGCCGCCGCGTCTTTGACGCGCTCCACGGGCTCTCCCACCCGGGTTCCCGCGCGTCCGTCAAACTCCTCTCCCAGCGTTTCGTCTGGCGCGGCCTCAGCAGAGATGTTCGGACTTGGGCCACCTCCTGCCTCGCCTGCCAACGGGCTAAGGTACAACGGCATACAAAAGCACCCCTGGGAGACTTCGAGGTACCCAGCCGTCGCTTCGACCACGTACACGTCGACATCGTCAGGCCCCTGCCGCCATCGCAAGGCCAGACTTATCTCCTCACGATGGTCGACCGCTACACACGCTGGCCTGAGGCAGTGCCGCTGACCTCCACCACCACAGCCAACATCGCCAAGGCGTTCGTTAACACCTGGGTAGCGAGGTTCGGCGTACCGGCCGACATAACCTCCGACAGAGGCGCCCAGTTCACCTCCGAACTCTGGACGGCCACAGCACGCAACCTCGGTGTGATGCTCCACCGAACCACGGCGTACCACCCGCAGGCCAACGGGCTTTGTGAACGCTTCCACCGGTCACTCAAGGCCTCACTCCGCGCCAGCCTGCAGGACAGTACCTGGACTGACCGCCTACTGTGGGTACTACTAGGCCTACGCACCGCGGTCAAAGAAGACCTCCAGTCCTCGGCAGCGGAGTTAGTCTACGGACAACCGCTGCGCGTCCCAGGCGAATTCCTTCCGGAGGCTACCACGCCTTGGTCGGCCGACCAGCAGCGGCTCAACTTTTTCTCTTCCGCTCAGCAGTTCGCCCCACTTCCGGTCAACCGACACGGCGAACTCGCACCTCACGTTCCGCCAAATTTACAGCAGGCGCGCTTCGTCTTCGTGCGACACGACGCGCACCGCGGACCCCTGCGACCCCCGTACGATGGACCGTACGAAGTACTACAAACCGGGGACAAGGTCTTCAAGCTGCGACTCGGCGACAGGGTCGAGACAGTCTCCATCGACCGGCTCAAACCAGCACACACAGAACCAGGGGAACAGGTCCCCGTGGCCCGGCCTCCAACTAGAGGCCGTCCCGCCAGCAAGCCAGCACAGCCGGGGGCGAACCACCAGGCCCCGCCAACTAGACCGGCGATCACGCAGAGCCGCTGCGGCAGAACCATCGACCACCGTCACGACTCGTCCACTCCTCCTAAGCGGATTCTGGGGGGAGCTCTGTGGCGACACGCCACCACTGGACACAATCCGCTCACGGCGGTACGGACAGTTTAAGCAGACGCCCCCAACCGGGGGCCCTTTCCTCCAGCAACTTGTTTCCCGCAGGGACAGGCTGCCGGGAGCACTTCCTGTCCGGGGAGTATTTAAGTCAGGCGCGGGCTCTTCCAGTTCCTGTTTTGCCATGAGGCTGAAATAAAAAGCTGTTCTGATTTACTAGCTCTGGTCTCGACTCCCACGTTTGCCGCGGTATCTCAACACCCTAAGGTTTTGTCACCTCTGGGCTCACCTATTCTAAGCCTCTCTCTGCTGGCCTCTCATTCTCCACCCTCCATTAACTCCATATTGTCCAAAACTCCTCCCTTCGATACATCATTGGTGACAGAGCCTTTAGCCACCCCTGTCCCAAATCTCTACACCCCTCTCTCCCATTTGTAAGAACCTTTTCAAAACCTATCTTTGGCCCTTGGCCAGCCCTCCTAACCTCTTCTTGGCTCGGCATCCGTCTTCATTACACATGTAAAGCACCTTTGGATATTTTTTACATTAAAGATGCTATATAAATGCAAGTCATTCTTGTTGGTCTTTTTTGTATCTTGGTACAGAAGGCTACATTTTGCAACATATAGGGATAATTTTACAAATCTGTGCTGGTAGAGGGGAGCCTCACCTGCCAGCAGGACATATCAGAAATTCAAATTGTAGTGTATGTGCCTTTAAGTCAGAACTACTTTTTACAGCTCCTGTATACTGTAGTACCGGCAGTGACCACACCGGTATATAAGCTTTGCGCATGCCTCTGTACCCCAGTCTAGAGATTACCCTCCTCCAGTAAAGACCTGTTATTTGTTAATGTACAGCATCCGTGTGATTATTTATCCACTGAACCACTGATCTAACAGTGGCGACGCGTGTCGATTCAAATCTACCTGCAACATAAAAGAAAAAAAAAGTCGAGGCCAGGAACACGGGCGTCGACCACGACCAACCGCCCAGCAGTCAGGCAGAGATCCAACTTCGCTAGGGAGGCTGTGGAGAGCCGGGCTTGGTTCCCCAGCCACAACGAGCAGTGAGAGACCGACGACAGGTCCAGCGCAGACCCTTCCCGAGCAGCGGCGGCTGGAGCCGACCGACGGCAGAGAGAGAGCCGAGCAGCGTCGACGGGGTAAGACAGAGGGTGAAGAGCGCAGGGCGCAGCCGGGGGTTGAACACCGAGCGGCGTCGAGGAAAAATAAAGCAACCGGAGAGAGAGAGGGTAAGAAACAGCCGGGTTCTAGACTGAGCGGCGTCGACAAATATCAAAGAAGAACGCGCAGAGCACAGCCAGGGATCACGGGCTGATCAGGAGCCGCGGAGAAGCAGGGAGAGCGTGGGAGACGCCACTGAGCCGCGGAGAAGCAGGGAGAGCGCGGGAGACGCCATTGAGCCGCGGAGAAGAAGGAAGAGCGCGGGAGACGCCATTTTGAGAAGCCGCAGCGGAGAAGAAGGGCGAGCGCGGGAAGGAAGGAAAGCGCGGGAGACGCCATTTTGTGTTAGCGGAGAAGAAGGGGAAGCGCGGGAGGCGCCATTGGTGATAGTTAACGCACAACCAAGGATGCCGAAGAGTGGCAGTATCTCTACGTTCGACAATGAAGTTGAAGATTGGGTGACATATGTGGAACGTATTGAGGTGTACTGCAGGGCGAATGAAGTGCCAGATGCTAATAAAGCACTGGTTCTGTTAAATTCCATGGGTGCAAAAACTTATGGGTTACTGCGAAATCTAATAACCCCAGAGAAGCCGGTAAACAAGAATTTTGAAAGCATAGTAGAAATCCTACAGGACCACTTAAACCCCACACCGCTGCTGATAGCAGAACGATTTAAGTTCCATAAAAGGAACCAACACAAAGATGAAAGCAATGCTGAGTACCTAACGGAACTGCGCAAGCTATCGAAATACTGCCAGTTTGGAGCGGGACTAGCAGACACGTTAAGGGACAAGTTTGTGTGTGGGCTACAAAGTGAAGGAACCCAGAAACGGCTTCTATCAGAAAAGGACCTTACGCTGGACAAAGCTTTCAGTATGGCAGTATCACACGAAGCAGCCGCAAGGGGCGCTGCAGAGATACAACGGAGACCGCAAGAATACGGCACCAACGAAATGACCTATGGAACAGGGAAGTGCTATCGCTGCGGCAGAACAACACATGACCAGAAAGATTGTTGGTTCAAGGACCAAGTGTGCAGACAGTGTGGGAAAGCAGGACACATAGCAAGAGTCTGCAGGTCTGGGAAGAAAACCAACAGTAAGAAATCTCCACAGGAGAAGTACAAAAAGGTACACCAGGTGATGGACAGTGGTTCAGACGAACAGAAAAGTGACACAGACTCCGGAAGCAAGGAGCTGGGTTGTCTGAAACTACATAATGTAACCGAAATGGAGGATCACCAGACTATCTAGGTTACACTCAAGATAGACGGAGTCCAAGTGGAAATGGACACGACACAGGGTCAGCTCTAACAGTCATAAATCAAAGAGACTACAAGCGGCTATTTTCACACATACCCTTGAAAGCTACAGAGATTGTCTTGAAGACGTATACGGGCAAAAAGTCTACCCCAAAGGGAAAATAAGGGTGAAAGTGACATATAAAGGCCAGGAAATACCTAAAATGGATATATATGTATTGCCAAATGGAGGACCACCACTGCTAGGACATGAATGGATCTGGAAGATACAATTAGATTGGCATTCCATACAGGCACTGAAGGTTGAGGCCAAAAAGGATGACGACGTCACACCTGGACGACTGTCAAAAATGCTAACTGACGCAAAAGAAGTGTTCCAGGAGGGACTAGGAACACTAAAAGGAATAACAGCAACAATTAAAATAGAGGAAAATGCAAGCCCAAAGTTTCTGAAGGCCAGACCAGTGCCTTATGCGATCAGACCAGCTGTTGAAGCAGAGCTGGAAGGGTTGGAACGTTCAGGAGTACTGTCCAAAGTGGACTGGAGCGAGTGGGCTACACCCATCATTCCTGTAATGAAGAGGTCGTTCAGTAATACGCCTGGGGAACCAAAGAAGGTCCGCATCTGTGGGGATTTTAAGGTGACAGTGAACCCAGTCCTTCACACGGTGCAATATCCACTTCCACGTATTGAGGATATTTTCGCCTCGCTATCTGGTGGTAAACGCTTCACCAAAATTGATCTAGCCCAGGCGTACTTGCAAATGGAGGTAGAAGAAGCTTCGAAACATTACCTTACGATCAACACTCATAAAGGTTTCTATCAATACAACCGGCTGGTGTTTGGAGTAGCCTCGGCTCCGGCTATCTGGCAAAGGGCGATGGATCAGGTCCTGCAAGGGATTCCAGGGACCCAGTGTTATTTGGACGACATCTTGGTCACGGGCGAAAATGACGGTGATCACCTCGCTAACTTGGAGAAGGTGCTCACCAGATTAAAGGAGTATGGGCTACGAGCTAATCGCCACAAGTGCGAGTTTTTCCAGAAACAGATCTCGTATTGCGGCCACGTCATCGATGAAGAGGGGTTACATAAGTCCCCTGACAAGATTGAGGCAGTAGTCAAGGCTCCAGCACCGGAAAATGTGTCACAACTGAAGTCATTCCTCGGGCTGGTAAACTATTACCACAAGTTCTTACCAAATTTGTCTACGGTATTACACCCGCTGAACACCCTACTGCAAACAGGGGTACCATGGAAGTGGGATGACGAACGTAGACGAGCTTTCCAGAAGTGTAAAGAATTGATCATATCAAAAGAGGTGTTGGCCCATTTCAACCCAGCACTACCAATTCGTTTGGCATGTGATTCATCACCCTACGGCATTGGAGCGGTGCTGTCGCACAAATTCCCAGACGGGTTGGAGAGGCCAGTAGCCTTTGCGTCTCGGTCACTAACCTCAGCCGAGCGCAACTATGCCTAGATTGACAGGGAGGCCCTCAGCCTAGTATGGGGAGTAAAAAAATTCAACCACTATCTGCATGGGCAGAAGTTCACCTTGCTGACTGACCACCAACCACTTGTCTCCATCTTTAATCCTAAGAAGGGCGTGCCAGTAATGACTGCACAGCGGTTACAAAGATGGTCCCTGTTTCTAGGGGCGAATCAATATGAAATAGAATATAAAGGCACGAAACAGCATGGGAACGCTGATGGGCTATCGCGCCTGCCACTGCCTATTGTGGAGGAAGCACCAGCAGTGGACCCTATCGAGATATTTTATTCGTCGATAATTGAACGATTGCCAGTAACAAACACGGATATAGAGAAGGAGACCCGCAATGATCCGACGCTGTCACAGGTATATGAATTGACGGTGAGAGGATGGCCAACACATGGCGACTCACTGTTGCCAGCATTCTCATCCAGAAGAGAACAGCTGTCAGTATGCCAGGGGACAGTGATGTGTGGATCCAGAGTGGTGATTCCACC
The DNA here is from genome assembly GCF_052327205.1 of Somniosus microcephalus. Taxonomy (NCBI): domain Eukaryota; kingdom Metazoa; phylum Chordata; class Chondrichthyes; order Squaliformes; family Somniosidae; genus Somniosus; species Somniosus microcephalus. The sequence continues at coordinate 212,802,920 of NC_140987.1, forward strand.
CAAGTTAAGGGAGAGAGTGCTAAAGGAGCTACATGAAGGTCATCTGGGGGGAGTGAAAATGAAAAGCCTTGCTAGGGCTTATGTGTGGTGGCCGGGAATCGATCAACAAATCGAAGACCTAACTAAGAGCTGCTTAGGATGCCAGAAGGTCCAAAATGCACCACCACATGCCCCTCTACACCCATGGGAGTGGCCCTCCTCTCCATGGCAACGGGTGCACATTGATTTCGCTGGTCCATTCATGGACTCAATGTTCTTAATAGCAGTGGATGCTTATTCAAAGTGGCCTGAGGTGATAAAGATGTCTTCAACCACTACAGAGAAAATGATTGCAGTCCTACAGACCATATTTGCCAGAAACGGGTTGCCAGAGCAGATCTGCTCTGATAATGGACCACAGTTTGTGTCCGACGAGTTCCAAAAATTCATGAAAAGGAATGGGGTAAGGCATTACACATCCGCCCCGTATCATCCAGCCACCAATGGATTGGCTGAGAGGTTCGTACAAACCTTTAAGAAGGCGATAAAGGCCATGTGCGACGAGGAAATTCCACTACAGCATAAGATGGACAATTTCTTATTAGCCTACCGAAACGCGACACATGCAGTTACCAACCAGACCCCGGCCATGATGTTCTTTAACCGAAGGTTGAGATCTCGTCTGGACTTGCTCAGACCAAATGTGCGAAGAAATGTTGAGGACAAACAATTCCAGCACATCAATGAGAGGCCGACAAAGAGCTTCAATGTAGGGCAACCAGTCTTGGCCTGTGACTATCGAACAGAGAAGTGGCAACCCGGAACGCTATGTACAAGGCAGGGGCCATTAATGTACACAGTGGATGTCGGGGAGAACATTGTGAGACGCCACGTCGATCAGATCTTAGCGTCACAGGAACGCGTCAACCCCATGTCTCGAGTACCTGGGGATGAACCCGACATACCGGTAGCATCTACTTCAGACCCAGTAGCAGTGGAACCCGATGAACTACCCGATGAAAAGGGGTCAGAATCGCCTCTGCACCAAGAACAAGAACCTCTGGAAAGGCGCTATCCCGAAAGGGTCAGGAAGCCGCCCCAAAGACTGAATCTATAAATGGACTTTTGTTATTTAATGTACATGTAAAAATGTAATTGTTATTTGAATATTAAGGGGATTATTATTAATCTAAAAGGGGAGGAATTGTAGTGTATGTGTCTTTAAGTCAGAACTACTTTTTACAGCTCCTGTATACTGTAGTACCGGCAGTGACCACACCGGTATATAAGCTTTGCGCATGCCTCTGTACCCCAGTCTAGAGATTACCCTCCTCCAGTAAAGACCTGTTATTTGTTAATGTACAGCATCCGTGTGATTATTTATCCACTGAACCACGGATCTAACACAAGTGTGCACTGCAAATGGGCCAACAAATGTGGGTAACATCTGTCCAAATTTCTAAAATGCGCACAAAATGGGCAAGGGTCTCTGCTAGCAGCAGGCGTCATAAAATTACCTTTTATATGTTAACCACTATTTCTAAACCAGCTTGTTAAATGCACATAATTAAAAACATTAATTTTCTTCTTATGCTTGCCCATGCATGTGGTTTTGTAGATGTAATGTTAGTCTCCTCCTGCTTACTGAGATTAGACTGTGAATGGATTCAATAAACATGGTGATGAGATTGAAAGCAATCTGTTGGAATATCAGTGCAATGGCAGGTGTGATTCCAATCACCTCATAAAGCTGTTCTTACCCGTTTCCCACATTCATATCTTCATACGCCAAGTTGTCTTAAAGGTCTGGCAAACACTTTGGGTGGTGAAATTCAGCTTGGGCAGTACGGCAGAACAGATGATAGCATCGGCAGCCCGTTTTAGATTCCGCCAAGTCAATAGAGAGGAAAATCAGGCGGAGTGTAAAACAGGTTGCCGATGCGCTATTGCCCGTTTTGCGGTGCTGCCCAAGACAAATTTCACCCCCAAAGTGTTTGCCAAATGTTTGTCTGTTTACTAGCAATGCAATGATGGTAAGCCACGTTCAAGGGCGTCATTTGCGTGTAATGTTACTCTGACAAACATGATGCAGAGCTCTTTAGTTCTTCTGAAATAAAAAAGATTTACAAAACTCTTTTTCAGGAAGACAATTGACTTCCCCAGCCTAAAAGCCAAAGGCCTTTGTCTGTCTCTTGAACTCATTTGTTGGCTGGCTGAGTCTTATCAGTTCTTACCCAGGGCATTAGATGAAGTGGCATATGTAAACAGGAAAAAATAAATAACAAAACCAGAATCAGCTTGATTCAACAATGCTGATAGTGTTCGATGAAGTAGGGTGGGAGGAGGCTCGTGTGGAGCATAAACACCAGCATAGACAAGTTGGGCCGAATGGCCTGTTTCTGTGCTGTAGATTCTATGTAATTTTAGGTAACTTGGCCAAATTGTGCCTCCGGATGGCTGGATACATCACAGCCCAGTACGTGCAGCCCTTCCAACTAAAGGGATTTGAGCAGGAACAAATACAGATGCCAACACTGAAAATTTCAACATACTGAGAGTTATATCTCTGTGAGAATGGGGGTCCGGGGGCTATGGTCAGAGGGGTTCATGTGAAGAAGCACTACAAAACTGTACAAGCTTCAAAGAATCCTGGTTCAATGGCTAGAGGGCCTTCTATAGCAGAAAGACTCTGAGATCAGCAAAGAATATTCCAAAGCAGCTAAAGAGATTTCATGATCATGAGGAGAAAGACCAGGGAAAACAAAGAAAGGTCAAACAAATCAGCAACAAAAATTCTGAAGATCAAGTAAAGATGAGTGATCAAGAGATAGAGCAGGGGCGTATCTCAGGTATGGATAGCAGTTTATTACCACCATTTACTTAAAAATAATAAAAATTTAACATATTGGCCCGGAACTTGCGGTCCTGATGACAGCGAACTGGCAGCATTCACCATTTCGCCTTTGAAACTGACAGCAACTTCAGGATTTAGCGCATGCGCAGCCTAAAGCGGAAATCCTGAAATTGCGGCCTGTCATTCACTGCTCCTCCACAGGCTATGCTGTGGACCCCCTCCCTCCCCAGAGCCGGCAATCGGTGAAATCACTGATCTGACGGAAACTTCCCCTTATCCGAACAAATATCGCTGTTAGAAGCCCCATAAAAAGTTAGACCCATTCAAATGAGGTGTAACTGGGTTTTTAACAGAGATCTGAGTAATAACTATTGATAAACAACTGTTCTGGCTCTGAAAAACTAATTTTATATTGGTGGAATGTCAAATTTCTGCATTCAGTTAAAAATTATTAGATTTTAAAATTTAATTTTTTTTTTTTTTAAGTTTGTTCCTGATATTATGTCCGTGTATAATTGAGACACGGACTGCAGGAGTTGATTATAACAAGTCTTTACTGAATGGAGACAACCTGGAAAACTGAAACTACAGAAGCCTGCTAGGGCCTTTTATACAGGGGTGGTCACTGCCGGTACTGCAGTCTGAGACCAGTTATTCCCTTAAAGGTACATACACAACAATTCCTCCCCTTTTAGATAAACAGTACATAACATTCATTTAACAACTAAATAATAACTAATTACAATTACAATTACGGTTGCTAGATACATTGGTTGAAGTTAAGCAATTATAAGTTCAGTCTTTGAGGAGGCTTCCTGATTCTGTCTGGATAACGCCTCTTTGGGATATCAGGTTCTTCTGGCAAGGTTGAGTCGGGATCAATGTCGTTGTTTGGTTCGTCTGCTTCCAATACCACCGATTCTGCGGTAGATGCAATTGGTACTTCGGTTTCATCGTCAGGTGTATCAGATCGTGGTGTGGAGTTGACGTTTTCCAGTGACTCTAGAATCTGGTCAGCATGGCGTCTTACAATGCTCTCCCCAACGTCCACAGTATACATTAGAGGTCCTTGCCGTGTACAGATCGTTCTTGGCTGCCATTTCTCTGTGCGGTAGTCCCGGGCCAAAACTGGTTGACCTATCTTAAAACTCCTGGTCGGCCTTTCATTCATATTCTGAAACTGCCTGTTCTCCACATCTCTTCTGACGTTTGGCTTAACCAAATCCAAGCGGCATCGTAGTCTTCGATTGAAGAACATCATGGCTGGAGTTTGGTTGGTAACTGCATGTGTCGCATTCCGGTAGGCAAACAAGAAGTTATCCACCTTGTGTTGTAGGGGTATATCTTCATTACACATTGCCTTGATAGCCTTCTTGAATGTTTGAACAAACCTCTCGGCCAATCCATTAGTGGTTGGATGATATGGGGTGGATGTGTAATGCTTAACACCATTGTTCTTTAAGAACCTCCAGAACTCTTCAGACACAAACTGTGGTCCATTGTCAGAGCAAATCTGTTCAGGCAGCCTATTCCTGGCGAATATGGTTCGTAAGACTGTGATAGTTTTTTCTGTGGTGGTTGAGGACATTTTTATTACCTCTGGCCACTTTGAATGTGCATCCACCGCAATTAAAAACATCGAGTCCATAAAGGGACCAGCAAAATCAATGTGCACCCTTTGCCATGGAGATGAGGGCCACTCCCATGGATGTAGAGGGGCTTGTGGTGGGGCGTTTTGGACCTTCTGGCATCCTGTACAGCTCTTGGTCATCTCTTCGATTTCTCTATCGATTCCCGGCCACCACACAAACGCTCTGGCTAAGTTCTTCATTTTTACCCCTCCCAGATGACCCTCATGAAGCTCATTGAGCACTCTATCCTTCAATTTGGGTGGAATTACTACTCTGGATCCACACATCAAGGTTCCTCTGCACACTGACAGCTGTTCTCTTCTCGGCGAGAATGCTGGCAGCAGTGGTTCGCTATGTGCTGGCCATCCCTTCACCGGTAAATCATAGACCCAGGAGAGTGTCGGGTCATTTCGTGTTTCCTTTTCTATGTTTGCATTCATCACAGGGAGACATTCGACTATAGTTGAGTGGAATAACTCCACTGGATCCACTGCCAGTTCTTCTTCCACCGTCGGCAACGGTAGGCGCGACAATCCATCAGCATTCCCATGCTGTTTAGTTCCTTTGTACTCGATGTCATATTGGTGAGCCCCTAGGAAAAGGGACCACCTCTGTAGCCGTTGTGCCGTCATTATCGGTACGCCCTTCTGAGGGTTGAAAATGGAGACGAGAGGTTGATGATCAGTTAGTAGAGTAAATTTCTGACCGTGCAGGTAGTGATTGAACTTCTTCACCCCCACACCAGGCTGAGGGCCTCTCTGTCAATCTGGGCGTAGTTACGCTCGGCTGAAGTTAACGAGCGTGACACAAAAGCTATCGGCCTCTCTGAACCATCAAGGAATCTATGTGACAGTACCGCCCCAATGCCGTAGGGAGACGCATCACACGCCAGTCTTATCGGTAGTGATGGGTTGTAGTGAGCCAATACTTCTCTTGAAGTGATTAGGTCCTTACTCTTCTGAAAGACCCGCTTGCATTCATCGCTCCATTTCCATGCTACTCCCGTTCGTAGTAGGGCGTTCAGTGGATGCAGAATTGTGGACAAATTCGGCAAAAACTTATGGTAGTAATTCACCAATCCGAGGAATGACCTCAGTTGCGACACATTTTCAGGCGCTGGAGCCTTAACTACCGCTTCAATTTTGTCAGGGGACTTATGCAACCCCTCTTCATCAATCACGTGGCCACAATACGATATCTGTTTCTTAAAAAACTCGCACTTGGGGCGATTGGCTCGTAGCCCATGTTCACGTAGTCTAGTGAGCACCTGCTCTAGGTTGGCAAGGTGTTCACTGTCATCTTCACCTGTCACTAGGATGTCGTCCAAGTAACACTGAGTCCCCGGAATCCCTTGCAGGACTTGTTCCATCGCTCTTTGCCATATCGCCGGAGCTGATGCTACTCCACATACCAGTCGATTATACTGGTAAAGACCTTTGTGAGTGTTTATCGTGAGATACTTCCCAGAGGATTCTTCAACCTCCATCTGCAAATATGCTTGTGCTAGGTCAATTTTTGTAAAACGCTTCCCTCCAGATAGTGAGGCGAAGATATCTTCTATCCTTGGAAGAGGATATTGTACTGTGTGAAGGACTGGGTTCACCATCACCTTGAAGTCCCCACAGATGCGAACCTTCCTTGGCTCCTCAGACTTATTGTTTAATGTTTTTTTCATGACAGGAATGATGGGTGTCGCCCACTCGCTCCAGTCTACCTTAGATAACACGCCTGCATTCTCCAGATTCTCCAGCTCTGCCTCGACGGCTGGGCGAATTGCATATGGTACCGGTCTTGCTTTGAAAAACTTGGGAATTGCATTCTCCTCTATTTTTATCGAGGCGGTTACGCCTTTAAGAGTGCCCAGTTCTTGTTGAAATACCTTTTGGCGTCAGCTAAGATTGTTGACAATCGTCCAGGAGTGATGTCGTCATCCTTTTTACCAGCCACTGTCAGTGCCTGAATGGAGTGCCAGTCTAAACTTATCTTTCTGATCCATTCACGTCCCAATAACGGTGGTCCACCATCTTGCAGAATGTAGAGATACAATTTCCGTATTTTCTTGCCGTTGTATTCGACAGGCACCCTTATTTTTCTTCTGGGGTATACTTTTTGCCCCGTATACGTCCTCAAGACAATGGATGTCTCTCTCAAGGGTATGTGTGAGAATAGCCGCTCGTAGTCTCGTCGATTCATGACGGTTAGAGCTGATCCTGTATCCAATTCCATTTTGACTTGGGACCCTGCTATCGTGAGGGTGACCCAAATGGTTCGGTGATCCTCTTTTGCGATTACGTTGTGAAGTTTGAGACAGCTTAGTCTCTTGTTCCCGGATTCACTATCACTCATCTGGTCTTCGGAACTACTGTCCGTCATCTTTTGTACTTTCCTGTACGGTTCCTTAGTAGCCTTTTTGTTGTCGTTGGTCTTCTTCCCAGACCTGCAAACTCGTGCAATGTGTCCCATCTTTCCGCATTGCCTGCATATTTTGTCCTTGGACCAGCAGTCCTTCTGGTCATGGTTTGTTCTGCCGCAGCGATAACATTTTGCAAATCCCCGTGTCATTTCGTGGGTGCCGTATTCCTGTGGCTTTTGTTGTATTTCCGCAGCTCCCCTTGCTGCTGCTTCGTACGATACTGCCACACTGAAAGCCTTATCTAGCGTCAGCTCTTTCTCTGAGAGTAACCTCTTCTGGGTTCCTTCACTCAGGAGTCCACAGACAAATTTGTCCCATAAGGTATCTGCCAGTCTTGCTCCGAACTGGCAGTGCTTTGATAGCTTGCGTAGTTCCGTAAGGTAATCAGCATTGCTCTCATTTTTATGCTGATTTCTCCTGTGGAATTTAAATCTTTCTGCTATCAGCAGCGGTGTAGGATTTAGGTGTTCCTGTAGGATAGCAACAATTTCGTTAAAACTCTTCGCCTTTGGTTTGGCTGGAGTAATCAGGTCCCGCAATAGGCCGTACGTTCTTGCGCCCATTAAATTTAGCAATACCGATGCCTTTTTCTCATCGGCTATTTCGTTTGCCTCGCAATATACCTCGACTCTTTCCACATACGTGGTCCAGTCTTCTATTGCATTATCGAAGGCAGTGATATCGCCAGTCTTTGGCATCTTGAAAATCTAAGATGGCGCCTCCCACGCTTTTCCTTCTTCCCCGCCGAGTTAAGATGGCGCCTCCCGCGCTTTCCTGCCGCTGCCGCTGCTGCCGCTGCTGTTGCTGGCGATTATATTTATTTTACTATCCTGTAATGGCGACGCCCTATGGTCTTCATGCCTCCCCGATCGCTGCTGCCAACGCCGCTCTCCGCGGTGTTTTTATTTTTCTATCGTGCTTCAATATTTGCTCCATTAATTGAAGAACCGTTCCCGTCGTGGAGCAGACCCTCTGGGACACTTCCCTCCCTCTTCTTAGGTCCGAACGCTGCCCTGCTTCGAAGCACCGGCCGCGCCCTGTGTGCTCCACCCTCTCTCTTTGCTTCCCGACTCGCTGCCCGGCCCGGTTGCAGAGCCACCTGATCGAGCTCTAGCCCGCTGCAGCCCAGGAAGGATCAGTGCACTACCTGCCACCAGCCCGATTAGCTGGGAAACCACAGACTGAAGAACCAAGCCTGGCTCACGACAGTCTCTCCTGCAATTTTTCAATTCGATGATTTGCAGGGCGGTTGCCCACGGTCGACGCCCGTTTCTCGAGTTTCTTTGGATTATTTTTTTTTCTTTCTTCTGGCTCCGACCTTCAATAATGTCGTCTGAGGTGCTGCCGAGTTGCAGGTAAGTTCGTTTCTTACTCGTCGCCAGTATTATGTCCGTGTATAATTGAGACACGGACTGCAGGAGTTGATTATAACAAGTCTTTACTGAATGGAGACAACCTGGAAAACTGAAACTACAGAAGCCTGCTCGGGCCTTTTATACAGGGGTGGTCACTGCTGGTACTGCAGTCTGAGACCAGTTATTCCCTTAAAGGTACATACACAACACCTGATATTTCAGCTTCTAACTTAGCCCAATGTGTTTATCCCAATCTTTATTTCACTCTCTGTAAATTTTTAAAACGTGATTGATTAATAGTGCTTTGTGGCGGAGCCACCAAAGGACTCAGATCATTTGTGTAGAATTCCTTTAACAACATGTTAGCTACAGCCTGAGTCTGTATCTTTATTTATGCTGTTTAACTGTACAGAGTGTGGTTACTTTAACAGCGCGGCTAAAACGTGATGATGTCACGCCGTTCATCACGTGATTCCCCACTGGCGGGAAAACGTGCTGACGTCATGACGTCAGCCACAGGACTGCAGGGGCAGTCCTCGTGGAGCCTCCAGAGAGAGCAGACCTACATTCGATGTTATCCTGCAGTTTCTTGTTAAAGCCTGTTTGTTTAATTAAAGTTCGTTTTGTTTGATCGCCTGAGTAGAACTCAGTCTTTTAGTTAGGAACCCATGTTCCTACATTGGTGACCCCGACTTTCGTGAACGGTTTTCGCGGAAGATCTTCAGCATGGGCACGAACACCGTGACTCTGAAACTGCCACAGTTCTGGGAGCAACAACCAGCCGCGTGGTTTATCCAGGCTGAAGCCCAGTTCACCATCAGGAACATCGTCGCGGATCAGACCCGTTATTACTATGTGGTCTCCGCCCTCGATAGCGCCACTGCCTCGTGGATCGTCAGCCTCCTCGGTAGTCCTCCTACTGACCGCAATTATGATACGTTAAAGGCGCGGTTGCTACAAGTCTTTGGGCTCTCGAAGTCAGAACGCGCTCGCCGGCTCCTCGCTATGCCCGGCCTCGGGGACGACAAACCGTCCGAGCTCATGAGCCAAATGCTCACGCTCTTAGGTGCCAAACTGGAATGCTTCCTCTTCCGGGAACTATTCCTCTGCCAACTGCCGGAGCGGTGCAGGCTGCCCTAGCCAGAGCCAAGATCACAGACTGCGCCGAGCTTGCTGCCGAAGCAGATAAGATTTTCACAGTAACCCAGCAGTGCTGCGCGGCCATGAGGCGCCCATCCCCCACAGACACGGCTCCAGCTCCTCTTGCAGTGGGCTGGTGCTCCTACCACACCCATTTTGGCGCGAAAGCACGATGCTGCCGCTCTCCCTGCAGGTTTTCGCCAAAAAAAAAACCAAAGCTCCTGCAGCATTCCTGGCGAAGGAGGACCGGGTCTAACGGGTGCTCCGCAGCTGCGATGGCCATCGGAACCATGGGGAAACTTCTTTACATCACCGATTCCCTATCGGGTCGACGTTTCCTTTGTGACACCGGGGCGTAGTGTAGCATCCTACCTGCGTCGAATCTCGATATGCAAGCTGGGAACCACGGCTTTTCCCTCGTGGCGGCTAATGGCACAGCCATTCGAACTTTCCGAAAGCGGCGGGTCCAAGTCTGTTTCGCCGGTCAGTGCTTCCATTGGGAATTCGTCACGGCCACAGGCTTGCAGGCCATCCTAGGGGCGGATTTTCTGTGTGCCAACGGCCTCCTCGTCGATGTCCGGCACTGCCGGTTGATCAACGCGGCCACCTTCCACTCGATTCCGTGCCACCACGGTACCACCGTGGCGCGCTCTATCGCCTGCGCGTTCCCTTCTCCAGATGACTTCACTCAGCTCCTCGGAGAGTTCCCGGAGCTGACAAGGCCCACTTTCTCCTCCTCGGCCACGAAGCATGGTGTTGAACATCATATCACCACTACAGGCTCCCCGGTTTAATCACGGGCTAGAAGGCTTGAACCTGGCAAGCTCGTGGCTGCGAAAGCGGAGTTTGACATGATGGACTGGCTGGGGATTATTCGCCGGTCGAATAGTCCCTGGTCTTCGCCTCTCCACGTTGTTCCGAAACCGGGCGGCAGCCAGCGGCCATGCGGTGACTACAGACGCCTGAATGACGCTACTACTCCTGATCGGTACCCGATCCCGCATATTCAGGATTTCTCGGCTCATTTGGTGGGAAATTCTATCTTTTCTAAAGTCGACCTTGTCCGCGGGTATCACCAGGTTCCCGTGCACCCGCAAGACGTCCCGAAAACCGCAGTCATCACCCCTTTCGGCCTTTTTGAGTTCCTGCGGATGCCATTTGGCTTGAAGAACGCGGCACAGGCTTTCCAGCGCTTAATGGACTCCGTGCTCCGAGACCTAAACTTCATCTTCGTCTACCTTGACGACATTCTCATCGCCAGCGCTAGCAAGGAAGAGCACATCTGCCATTTGCGTACCCTCTTTACACGCCTCAGCCAGCACGGTTTGATCATCAACCCGGCCAAGTGCCAGTTCGGCCTGCAGCGGATCGATTTCTTGGGACACCGCATAACATCAGACGGCGCCGTCCCCTTACTGACGAAGGTGGAAGCTGTTACCTCTTTCCTGCGCCTGCCAACCGTCAAGGCCCTGCAAGAGTTCCTGGGGATGGTCAATTTCCATCACCGATTCGTCCCTAAGGCGGCTCAGCTAATGCAGCCTTTGTACGGGGCCCTCAAGGGCAAGTCCAGTAAGGATCCAATCAGCTGGACGGCCGAGATGGACCAGGCGTTCATCAACACCAAGAGCGCTTTGGCCAACGCAACCATGCTGGCGCACCCACTTCCAGGTGCCACCATCGCCCTTACCACAGACGCATCAGACTACGCCATCGGCGCAGTGCAGGAGCAGTGGGTGAATGGCACGTGGCAACCGCTGGCGTTTTTCAGCCGTCAACTGCGGAAAAATGAAAGAAAATACAGCACCTTCGATTGTGAGTTGCTGGCCCTTTTTCTAGCCATTCGCCATTTCCGGTTCTTATTAGAAGGACATCCCTTCACGGCTTTTGTCGACCACAAACCTCTAATGTTTGCCATGGCCAAGACCGCCGAACTGTGGTCAGCTCGTCAACAACGTCACCTGACGTTTATTTCTGAATTTACCACGGACATTCAACATGTGTCTGGTAAAGACAACCTGGTGGCGGATTGCCTCTCCCGTGCGACGGTCCATGCGGTTCACCTGGGGATTGACTACGCCCTCATGGCTGCGGATCAGGCCTCGGACCCAGAGGTCCAATCATACAGAACCGTCCCCTCTAGTTTCCATGCGACCGACGTCAGTTTCCAGGCCGCAGGCAACACGCTCCTTTGCGACGTCTCCATGGGCGTTCCCCGACCTATCGTGCCAGTCGCATGGCGCCGGAAGGTGTTTGACGCCATACACGGGTTGTCGCACCCTGGTATGAAGGCTTCACAATGGCTAATGTCGGCGAAGTTCGTCTGGAAGGGTATGCACCTCGATGTCCGTGACTGGGCTAACACCTGCATGGTCTGCCAGAAGGCCAAGGTCCAGCGTCATGTAAAAGCTCCAGTGGCTACGTTCGCTGTTCCGGAGCGTCGTTTCGACCACGTGCATGTGGACCTTGTGGGGCCACTTCTGCCTTCTCATGGTTATACGCATCTCCTCACCATGGTGGACCGCACCACTAGGTAGCCAGAGGCAATTCCTTTGGTTTCCATCACTTCGGCAGACATCACTAGAGCTTTCATCTCCTGTTGGGTTGCTCGTTTCGGGGTACCGGCGGACATCTCTTCCGATCGTGGGCCACAATTTTCCTCGGAGCTCTGGAACGCTGTAGCTCAGGGGCTCGGCACCAAACTTCATCGCACCACCGCCTATCATCCACAGGCGAACGGCCTTTGCGAGCGATTCCACAGGTCACTTAAAGCCACCCTACGGGCCAGTCTTCAAGGTGCGGGATGGGTGGACAGACTCCCATGGGTCCTTTTGGGTCTTCGTACGGCACCCAAAGAAAACCTGCAATCATCCTCGGCCGAACTCATTTATGGCCAGCCGCTCCGAGTACCAGGGGATTTCCTCCCTTCTCCCACAGAGCCATGGTCCGCCTCCCAGCAACTCGTCAGCCACCAGGAAGCGGCCAGATGCTTCGCTCCGGTGCCTACATCAAATCACGGCTTACAGAGCTCCCACGTGCCAGCGGAGCTGAAGAATGCCGAGTACGTATTTATCCGCCACGACGCTCACCGGGATCCGCTCAAGCCCCCTTACACTGGTCCTTTCCGCGTCATCGAATCAGGAGACAAATCCTTTTCGGTCGACATCGGAGGAAAGCCAGATCACATTTTGGTGGACCAGTTGAAGCCGGCTCACCTGGACCTGGACCGCCCAGTCGTCTTCGCTCAACCGCCGAAACGTGGTCGACCGCCCGCAGCCGCCGTGCCAGATCAACCACAGCCGCCCACCAGCTCGACCACACTCGCCGCGCCAGCTCAACCACAACCGCCCGCCAGCTCGACCACCGTCCATCAGCTTCCTCTGCAGGGTTACCGAAGTCGCTCGAACAGACTTGTCAGGCCTCCTCGACGTCTCACTTTTGCTGTTAAAGACAATTCTGGGGGGGCGCATGTGGCGGAGCCACCAAAGGACTCAGATCGTTTGTATATAATTCCTTTAACAACATGTTAGCTACAGCCTGAGTCTGTATCTTTATTTATGCTGTTTAACTGTACAGAGTGTGGATACTTTAACAGCGCGGCTAAAACGTGATGACGTCACGCCGTTCATCACGTGATTCCCCACTGGCGGGAAAACGTGATGACGTCAGCCACGGGACTGCAGGGGCAGTCCTCGTGGAGCCTCCAGAGAGAGCAGACCTACATTCGATGTTATCCTGCAGTTTCTTGTTAAAGCCTGTTTGTTTCATTAAAGTTCGTTTTGTTTGATCGCCTGAGCAGAACTCAGTCTTTTAGTTAGGAACCCATGTTCCTACAGCTTTCTATTTCCTGGTTCCCGGTCTGAGAATTCTGCAATGTGATTGGCTGCTTAGACAGCTTGTTGACGTCACAGCAGCTCATACTAAACGACGCTGATTTCAACTGCGCGTCGGAAAAGCCAAACTTCTCACCACAGATCGCGAGATTTTTGTGGGAAGCTTATTTCAGGGCCAGCAGCGAATGCCTTTGGTTTGCCGCTGACCACAAATAACGGGCCAAAATACATAAACTTAAAGAGGTCACCACAGCAAGTTCTTTCTAGCCTCTAAAACAAAAAGAAAATAAATACGGTCTAGATCCTAGAAATTATTGTTTGGCGACAGGAGCAGATAAATGTTTAACATTCTTCAGTCCATAATTTTATCAGAGGTATTAAGCCATTTAAAATAAAAGGTCCTGCATTAAAATAGTAGACAGAGGCGTGTCATATAAACACATTAATTGCTCATCCATTGATATCGTCAATAGTACAGTAATTTCTGGAAAATACACAGCCAGATATTTCCCATGTAAGGATCAGAAATCACAAACAATTGTCTTAGTTTAGTACTCCTTTGTCTACTCAATCAGTCAGCAGTGAGGGTGACATTTAATGGGAGTAAAAGACTTATAATACATCCTGAAGTTGTATTCCAGAGTTACCCTTCAGTTCCTGTTCAATAATCACACCGCTCACTTCTACAGTACTCCTCATATCCTCATGTACAGGAAGACATCTCAGAGTATTATACGTGACTAAGGAAAACATTGTCACACCTTAAAGGTGGTTCTTTCTGCACCAAACCTGTGAATCATGTTGCGCATTCACACACCTCCCTATTCACCTTAAGCTTGTTCGGACTTTAAGGATGTACAAACGTGGAAATTTATGGAGGTGGTTTAGAATTTACAGCACAGAAACAGACCATTCTTGGGATGGTAGCAAGTTTTCCTCTGAAAGTAATAGCAGAAAGTCCACTGACTCCTTGCCTTGCTATTTTTCCATCCTGGTGCTGACTGGCTAACTTATTACTGCCCCATCAGTCTACTCTCAATCATCAGTAAAGTGATGGAAGATATCGTCGACAGTGCTATCAAGCGGCACTTACTCACCAATAAGCTGCTCACTGATGCCCAGTTTGGGTTCCCCCAGGACCACTCGGCTCCAGACCTCATTACAGCCTTGGTCCAAACATGGACAAAATAGCTGTATTCCAGAGGTGAGGTGAGAGTGACTGCCCTTGACATTAAGGTTGCATTTGACCGAGTGTGGCATCAAGGAGCCCTAGTAAAACTGAAGTCAATTGGAATCAGGGGGAAAACTCTCCATCGGCTGGAGTCATACCTAGCATAAAGGAAGGTAGTTGTGGTGGTTGAAAGTCAATCATCACAGCCCCAGGACATGGCTGCAGGAGTTCCTCAGGGCAGCGTCCTAGGCCCAACCATCTTCAGCTGTTTCATTAATGACGTTCCCTCCATCATAAGGTCAGAAGTGGGGATGTTTGCTGATGATTGCACAGTGTTCAGTGTCATTCGCAACTCCTCAGATAATGAAGCAGTCCATGCCCGCATACAACAAGACCTGGACATCATTCAGGCTTGGGCTGATAAGTGGCAAGTAACATTCGCACCACACAAGTGCCGGGCAATGACGGTCTCTAACAAGGTAGAATCTAATCACCTTGACATTCAACGGCATTATCATCGCCAAATCCCTCAACATCCTGGGGGTCACCATTGACTAGAAGCTTAACTGGACCAGCCACATGAATACTGTGTCTACAAGAGCATGTCAGAGGCTGAATATTCTGCAGCGAGTGTCTCACCTCCTGACTCCCCAAAGCCTTTCCACCATCTACAAGGCACAAGTCAGGAGTGTGATGGAATACTCTCCACTTGCCTGGATGAGTGCAGCTCCAACAACACTCAAGAAGCTCGACACCATCCAGGACAAAGCAGCCCGCTTGATTGGCACCCCATCCACCACCTTAAACATTCACTCCCTCCACCACCGGCGCACCGTGGCTGCAGTGTGTACCATCTACAAGATGCACAGCAGCAACTCGCCAAGGCTTCTTCGACAGCACCTCCCAAACCCGCGACCTCTTCCACCTAGAAAGACAAGGGGAGCAGGTGCATGGGACACCATCACCTTCAAGTTCCCCTCTAAGTCACACACCATCCTGATTTGGAAACATATCACCGTTCCTTCATTGTAGCTGGGTCAAAATCCTGGAACTCCCTCTGTAACAGCACTGTGGGAGTACCTTCACCAGCAGGACTGCAGCAGTTGAAGAAGGCGGCTCACCACCACCTTCTCAAGGGCAATTAGGGATGGGCAATAAATGCTGACATTGCCAGCGACACCCTTATCGCATGAACGAATAAAATAAAAAACGTGAAAGTCTCAATTTATTGATTTGATATTTTGAGGTGGCACAAACAAGACCAGCAAAATGCAGTGGACAGGCAGTTTGTCCCAACTGTTCTGGACCAATGGACTTTTTACATGCAGTGAACATTTTATGTGTGCAGATAGCACCCTCTGGTGGTGGTTATTGTGTTAACAGTTTGTATGCTAGAAAGGTCATCTGATCTTTCTTCCTGTGTGAGGTCATTTGACCTTTGTTCCTTTCTTCCTGTGTAACACAGGAAGTAGAATTCCAGGAAGAACCTGGCAGTAATGGAGGATTCCATAAGGGTTTTACAATCCAATGTAATCTGATTTCATATGTTAGGCCAAGCGCAATATCTGTGAGTATCTTTGTTCCTTAGCATAATAGCAACATTGTCAGAGTAATATTTTGATAATACTATGTTTATAAAAGGTTAATATTTGATAGTTATAGAAGTTAGTCCAAATGTTAGTTAGTTATACAATTAGTCTATTCTACTGTTGTAAATATGTTTATATCTTATGTAATATCGAATGTATAGTACTCAGTTTATGTACAAAACATACTTTGTCTTTGTTTACAGTTTCACAAATTTGTTCAAGTAAAGCTTCAAAACAGTAACCGGCTTCAGAAGAATTATTTTTGAATAAGTGTTTAACTTGTTGGATAACTAGATAGGAGCACGTCTAGCGCGGCCAGTACAGTGAAAAGATATCAGTGAAAAGATAGCAATACGGCTAGCTGTGAAGAGCGGAGCAGGAGGAACCCAGAGTAAGCCTTAACCTCGTAGAGCACATCTACCTCACATCAACATGTCAGAAGATAATAACAAAAATGCTTTGCAGCAAGAAGAAGACCTTAAACAGGCAGACGAAACTGTAGAACGTGACAATCGGTCAAAAAGCTCCGGTTGCTACAGATCGCAAGTTGGTTCACGGTCATCGGGTGGTTCTAGAGTAAGCATAGCCATCGCCAAAGCACGGGCTAAGCTAGTAGCAGCTCAAGCCAGAGCTGCGCATGCGGACAGTGAAATAGAAATAAAAGTAAGAGAGGCCCGTCTCCAAGCTGAACCCCAAGCAGAACAGGCCCGACTCCAAGCAGAACAGGCCCGACTCCAAGCTGAATTCCAAGCGGAACAGGCCCATCACCAAGTGGAACGCCAGGCTGAACAGGCCCATCTCCAAGCCACATTAGACGCTCTGCAGCAACAAAAAGAGATAGATGCTGCATTAGCTGAGACACAAGTATTCGAGGCAATTTTGGAGGGAGCTGATCCCGAGACAGCTTACAAACCTTTAATTCCCGTTTCGTGGCAGAGTCCACGACAGCGCACCATAGATTACGTGAGCGACCATGCCGACATACAGTTTATAGGAGAAAGGGATGGAGGCCCGCACATCTCGACAGATGCAAACACTTCGTATAACATGCCACAAGTTGCCAACCAAGGTCAAAGTAGACGGCATGCCTCAAGCCGCGAGTCTCCCCCAGCAGAACGGAAGACACGGTGCAAAGGAATAGGACGCCGAATAGAGAAAGTCAGAGGCAAATCCCCTCTCGGTTCCTTGAGACCCCCAACAGATCCCAGCACCTACGACCTCGCCAAATACCTTGCACGCACCCAGCTGGTGACTTCGGGGTTAATCAAGTTTGATGACAGGCCGGAGAATTATCGGGCTTGGAAGTCCTGCTTCCACGATGCCATATCGAGCTTAGACCTGTTGGCAGGAGAAGAGCTCGGCCTCCTTATCAAATGGCTCGGCCCAGAGTCCGCCGGACAGGCCTGCAGGATAAAAGCGGCCAATGTGGGACAGCTGCCAGAGGGGTTGAAGAAGGCTTGGGTGAGGCTGGAAGAAAGCTACGGCTCGCCCGAAGCCATTGAAAGGGCTCTCTTTGACAGGTTGGAGAACTTTCCGAGGTTGATGAGTATGGAACCCCAAAAGCTCCGCGACCTTGGAGATCTGCTGTCGGAACTCGAAGCCGCAAAGCAGGACGGCTATCTACCCGGTCTATCGTACTTAGACACTTCCAGAGGGGTAAGTCCCATCATTGAGAAGCTTCCATTTAACCTGCAGGAGAAGTGGATAACGTTTGGATCAAAGTTCAAGCTAAAGCACAACGTGGCGTTCCCACCATTCTCTGCGTTCGTTAAATTCATCCGTAAAGAAGCCAAAGCCAGGAACGACCCCAGCTTCAACTTCTTCTCCGCCCACCCAGCACTTGCCAGAAGAGGCAAGTTCGACAGACATGGAAAGACACCAATATCTGTCCACAAAATGCAAGTGTCCTCAACTGAGCACACAAAGATTCAGAAGAAACCTGAGGATATGAGCAAACAATGCCCTATCCACAACAAGCCCCATCCTTTAAAGAAGTGCAGAGGCTTCAGGGAGATGTCCCTGGAAGATCGGAAACAATATCTTAAAGAGAACGCTATATGTTTCAGGTGCTGCTCGTCCACGAGCCATCTCGCCAAGAACTGCAAGGTGGATGCAAAATGCACTGAATGTGAAAGTGATCGGCACGTTTCAGCACTACACCCAGGCCCAGCTCCTTGGGAGTCAGAGTCGCCTCCTCCCGCTTCAGAGCACGGCGGGGAGAGAGAGGGAGCTGCCGGTCCGGAGATTACATCCAGGTGCACCGAGGTGTGTGGAGAAGGAGTGAGCGCAAGAGCATGCTCCAAGATATGCCTCATTAATGTGTACTCTGTAGGACGTCGCACACCAGAGAACAAGCCATCTCAGGTGAGCACACTCAAGACTTCCATCTTGGAGAATGGTCGTCCAAGCTACCTTACCCCATGCAGTAGTCAGATCCGCGTGGTGTTTGACTCCAGTGCACCATATCAGGGAGTCTCTCTCAACGACGTACTCCTCACAGGGCCCGATCTTAACAACAGCCTCTTGGGAGTGCTCATGAGATTCAGGAAAGAGCCCGTCGCCATCACTGCCGATATCCAGCACATTTCATTGCTTCGTGGTGAGAGAAGACCACAGAGACTTCCTCCGCTTCCTGTGGTATCGGGACAATGACCCCTATAGAGACATTGTGGACTACAGAATGCGTGTCCATGTCTTTGGGAATAGCCCATCCCCTGCTGTCGCCATATACGGACTAAGGAGGGCTGCCAAGGAAGAAGACGACGACTTTGGCAGTGAGGTGAGAGGGTTCATCGAACGAGAGTTCTACGTCGATGACGCACTGAAGTCATTCCCGACCGAAGCAGAGGCCATCGGTACTCTCGGACGAGCCCAGGAACTACTTGCACTATCCAACCTCAGGCTGCATAAGATAGCCTCTAACAGACCAGCAGTGATGGAGGCATTCCCCCCTGAAGATCGTGCTAAGGACGTCAAAGACCTAGACCTCTTCACTGATGACCTCCCCCTACAGCGTAGCCTAGGGGTGTCGTGGAACATAGCAACAGACACGTTCACGTTCCAAGTCTTAGACGTCAGGAAACCCTTCACACGTAGAGGAGTGCTCTCTACAGTCGACAGCCTATACGACCCTCTTGGCTTCTTAGCCCCTGTCACTATACAAGGCAGGCTGCTCCTCAGGGAACTCTCCACACGCGCTGAAGAGTGGGATTCACCTCTCCCCAAAGAGATGGAAGCAGAGTGGGACAGATGGAGAGACTCACTCCAAGACTTACAGGACATCCGAATACCTCGCTGCTATTCGTCTTTCTCTCCCTTAAATGCCCAATTCAAAGAGCTTTGTGTCTTTGCAGACGCATCCGCTAAGGCCATTGCAAGTGTGGCTTATCTGAAGGTCACCACTCAAGATGGACAAAGCAAAATCGGCTTCGTCTTTGATAGAGGCAAGTTGGCACCGCAGCCAGACCTCACCATACCCAGATTGGAACTGCACGTAGCTGAACTCAACCTACCTCCTCACAGCAGTCTAATGAAGCTGCATCCTATCATCGACACCGATGGACCGTCTCTGAGGTGGTTCTTCTTTTGTCGCCAGAGGACTCCAGTGACAAGTAGAGTTCGGACTATGTGGAGTCGTTAACGACCCCAGACGGGGAGTGTTCTGGACCAATGGACTTTTTACATGCAGTGAACATTTTGTGTGTGCAGATAGCATCCTCTGGTGGTGGTTATTGTGTTAACAGTTTGTATGCTGGAAAGGTCATCTGATCTTTCTTCCTGTGTGAGGTCATTTGACCTTTGTTCCTTTCGTCCTGTGTAACACAGGAAGTAGAATTCCAGGAAGAACCTGGCAGTAATTGAGGATTCCATAAGGGTTTTATAATCCAATGTAATCTGATTTCATATGTTAGGCCAAGCGCAATATCTGTGAGTATCTTTGTTCCTTAGCATAATAGCAACATTGTCAGAGTAATATTTTGATAATACTATGTTTATAAAAGGTTAATATTTGATAGTTATAGAAGTTAGTCCAAATGTTAGTTAGTTATACAATTAGTCTATTCTACTGTTGTAAATATGTTTATATCTTATGTAATATCGAATGTATAGTACTCAGTTTATGTACAAAACATACTTTGTCTTTGTTTACAGTTTCACAAATTTGTTCAAGTAAAGCTTCAAAACAGCAACCGGCTTCAGAAGAATTATTTTTGAATAAGTGTTTAACTTGCTGGATAACTAGATAGGAGCACGTCTAGCGCGGCCAGTACACCAACTATAAGTACAAAATGGTGAGACCACACCTTGAGTATTGTGTGCAGTTTTGGTCACCTTATCTGAGGAAGGATGTTCTTGCCATGGAGGGAGTGCAGCGAAGATTCACCAGACTGATACCTGGGATGGCAGGTATGACATATGAGGAGGGATTGGGTCGATTGGGCTTATATTCGTTGGAGTTTAGAAGAATGAGAGGGGATCTCATTGAAACTTATAAAATTCCAACAGGACTAGACAGACTAGATGCAGGAAGGAGGTTCCCGATGGCGGGGGAGTCCAGAACCAGGGGTCACAGTCTAAAGATAAGGGGTAAGCCATTTAGGACAGAGATGAGGAGGAATTTCTTCACCCAGAGAGCGGTGAACCTGTGGAATTCTCTACCACAAAAGGCAGTTGAGGCCAATTCATTAAATATATTCAAGAAGGAGTGAGATATATTTCTTAAGGCTAAAGGGATCAAGGGATATGGGGAGAAGGCAGGGACAGGGTACTGAATTGGGATGATCAGCCATGATCTCATTAAATGGCGGAGCAGGCTCGAGGGGCCGAATGGCCTACTCCTGCTCCTATCTTCTATGTTAAAATTTAGCCATAGATTTATGTTAGGCATCTGTAATGAATTTGATTCTTTGTCACATTGGAGACTATTTTCAGTCTCGTATGGAGCATAAACACTGGCACAGACCAGTTGGGCCAAATGGTCTATTTCTGTGCTGTAAATTCTATATCATTCTGTATAACAAATGTTAAGCCTTTTTTCTGACCCTTTCCAATTGCTGTTACTCCAGTCCAGAGCAGGTAAGACTCCAGAAATATCTGATGTGAGATGCAATGTGAAAGTATAAAAAGGCAGAAATATTGGGCCATATTTTCCAATTGGAGGCTTCCCGCGTGCAGAGGCTTCCGATCTGGAAAAAATCTACGGACTTACCTGAGGGCTCCCACTTCTGGGCCTCTCCAACTCGAAATGTGCAGGGCCCACGTATCACAGGGGCGCATGCGGTTCACAAGCGTCCCTGGGATCACGTGGGCTATGGAGAGCCAATCAAAGAAGGGAGCCTCCCTTTATACACTTGACAGACCTGTCAAATATATGAACAGAGATCACCCCAAAAATACTTTAAAACATTAAATAATTTTTTTAAATCTCATTTTTAAAATTAGTTCAAATTACAATAAATTAAATATTTTAAACAAAAATTAAATTTTTTGAAAAAAATAATTAAAGTTTTTTACAGAGCTAAAAATAAACTTACCTTTTTTAAAGTGTTTTAAATGAGTAAAAAAAATTATTTATTTTTTTACTTTTTTCAACTCTTATCCTGGTAAAAGCAGGCCTTACGCTTTCTAAGGGTTTTCAGTGGGCAGAGGTTCTCCAGAAAGCGGAACAATCCGCCCACAGAGGCCCTTCTCCAGGGCAGGCGTCCGATCTGTCAAGAGCATGCCTGAAACTGGCATTTCTGATGTCCCTATGGGTGTGTACACAGTGCGTACCCACTCGTAGGGATTGGAATATACGGCCCAATGTGACTAAATAGCACAATGGGTTAGACACCGACCATTTACATCTGGAACCTGGGCTCAGACTGATGAGATGGAGGTTACCTACATCTGTTAGCCGTAAGGATCCTACATGAAATGAGTTTCAATTAAGTTCTAGTGGGCAGCAGAGGCTACAGAATGGTTGGGATGGAAAAATGTCACACTGGTAGTCACAATGGGCATTTTGTTTGGGGTAGAGTAGATGGCGCTTTGCTCTGCATGTAACCATGCAAAACTTTACCTGGAAGGAATATAATGGACAAAAATTTTAACAGAGAAAATGGAAAAGTAAGTGCAGGGTTGCTAGTTCAGACCAATTTTAGATAATTTACAGGGAAATGGCAAGGAATAGGTATAATTCCAGGACTTTTTATTTGTAAAAAAATTTTAAATGATTTTTTCTCACAAAACTGAAAGACCGTACACTGGTAGTGTATATTCTCCGTATAGCATTTACAGGAGAGCACACTGACAGCATAGCTGTGCATATTTCCACAATAATTGAACATATTTCGGGTCTGGATTAGACACAGAAATGGAACAGCATAGACAGATAGGGCTGCCCACATTTTCTAGAGTTGATTTTGAGTTGCGTCACTCATTCTGCACAGCTGGTGTGCTTTGCATTGCATCAACCTATTCTTCCTGTACAGGGGTACATTGTGGGATGGGACCTGTTGTTAAAGATTCCAGGAAAGGAGTCTAGAGCATTTGATACTTTTCCAGTTGCAGGTATGTTTTAAATCACCTCTACAAATGAATATTCAAACAAAGAAAACTTCCAGTAATTAGATGTGACTGCATAAAAATACTTCATAGAGATGATATCAAGTATGCTATAAATAGTGACTTGTTCAGAAAATAACCACCTCTTCAGCAGAATATTCAAGCCAATAGATTCACAGCATCATTTGAAGTGACTGAGTAACCATAATGCTGTTGTGCTTCAGGCTTTAACAAAAATTCTATGCATTAGTAGTTACCTTTTTAATTTTTTTAATGTCTGGGTCCTCATCCTCTGGATTCCCTTGGTAAGGGCGCATCCGTTCTTTAGTCTTGTTCACTGCAACAATCTTAGTAACAAAAGCATAAAGGTCGTAATAACAGTAGCTATATCTCTTAGGTAAAGTCCCAGGCTGTGCAGCTATATTTCATCAGACCTGGTACTTACTGGGCCATTTATTACAACTGTAGCTCTTTCTCAATAGAACATTACAGCAGTATTTTGGATGCAACATTATTGCTCCTTTGCTCCCAAATTTACAGGAGATTTTCTGCTCTTTCTACCATTAAAATGTTCACCAAAAGTTCATGCAGTTGAGCTGTTACAGGGATTAAACAGCATTTTGTGCATTGTTAAATCTGCTACTGAATGAAGGGTCTGCTAGCGATCAATTTCAATGAATCATTTCAATGAGTGATTAAGCATTACAATTCATATTTAGCTGCATTAGATTACAAATAACACTTCCCACCTTAATAAATCTGCTCTTTGTGAAATGCACATGTCAGTCTGTTATTGATCAATGTCAATGAATGTTTCCAGTGGTTGAAGGGTCCAGGCCGAAGATTAATTTGCAGTTCGAGGCATACCTCTGGAGTACACCTCCGACCCGCGAAATATTTCCAACTTACCTCCTGGCTCCACAGCTACGGAGAGTTTGGGCCCTGGACCGCCAGACGTACACCTGTGTAAAGGTCCACGGATCCCAGGGACGCAGGCGATTCGGTATCATCCCTGGGATCACGTGGGCCAGGTCCTCCAATGAGAAAGGAGGATTCCATCGCAGTCATTTCCGAACGGAATCCCCTAATGATATGCAATGGAATCCCCAAATAATTAATGAATTTAGACAACTCTAATAAAAATAAATGTTCTCATTTTCAAATTTAATTAAAAGTTCCTTCAATTCAGCAAATACCATAAAAACTTAATTTTTTGAAAAATAATTTTAAACATTTAATCCAGGCCAAAATTTGCATAAAGTAATTTTAAGTGTTTATGCATCATTTTATATTATAAATGTTTTAATTTAAGATTTTTATCAATCCTTACACTGGCGAAAGCAGGCTGCTTTTACCAGCCGTAAGAGTTTTGTGGGCATTTGCTGGGCAGTAGTTGGGCAAATAGTCCAACTCTGTGCCAGGGAAAGTGATTTCTCAGTTGGTTCGGTAGATCTGTCAAGGTTCGCCTTGACGGATCACAAATTCTGGGTTTTTGCGCATGCGCAGCGCATGTGGAAACCCGGATCTTGTGGGGCCTTTCAAAAGGCTTACAACAGCATACGCTGAGCGTACACCGTCATCAGGAGTGCAAGTTCCGGGCAAATATCTTTAGAACACAGGGCAGGAGAAGCTTTGTAACCTGAGAGCTGTGAGGTAGTGGAACTCACTTCCAGGGTTAGTGGTTGAAGCAAAAACTATGTCAACATTCAAGGTTTGATTGCACAGGTGGATAAGGGAAAAGTGAATGAAAGGATATTGGAACAGGGTTGGTAAATGGGATTAGAACTATGTATTTGCTCATGTGGAGGGTAAATGACGACCTGGACTTATTGGGCCAAATGGCTTGTTTCCATGTTGTAATTTCTATGTATTTCTATGTATAACCGCTACTTTTAATACAATTTAGCTATATTTGATTAAATGGAGCATTTTACACCTTATTAAACTTACTACATCTGAACAGTGCAGCTAATTATGATGTATAACACTACAACTGGTACAGATGTTGCTAGTACTCTTTTGTAAACATGCTGTACATACAGTGTCTTCTCAAATCAACACTTTCATCTAATCAATGCTATTTCCCTTGGCCTCTCAAAGTAGTGTATAATAATTGGAAGATTAAGATGCTAAGCATAAAACTTAAATTGAATTGTAAAATTTATATTGCACTTTTCTTGCGAACCGAACTCTGCACTGGATTGTTGGTCTATGATGTCACTGGATATCCAGATTGCTGTCAGGAGACTAAACAAAGTACTAATTCTGATGATTCACTGTTTTCATTAGCACTAAAGTTCACTCAGAGTCAGTACTCCAACGGCTGCCACTTTTATATTGCAAGCCATTTTACTGGAACTATCCTTTTTGGTGACCCACTCATCATCAATATT
Source organism: Somniosus microcephalus (assembly GCF_052327205.1). Classification (NCBI taxonomy): domain Eukaryota; kingdom Metazoa; phylum Chordata; class Chondrichthyes; order Squaliformes; family Somniosidae; genus Somniosus; species Somniosus microcephalus. The sequence goes on from NC_140987.1 coordinate 212,827,821, forward strand.
GTGCTGCTGATATTTGTCCCTTAAGCTGATAATTCCACACATTGAGCAGCTCAACACAATAAATGCAGCAACATTGAGGGCAGATACATGATGTTGAACTACTTAACAGAGGAAGCATTACTTCAAATGATTTTTTTAAGTTTCTACTAATCAAATTCTGAACCAAACTATCGAACATATTGGGAAATATTTTCCTCTGGTCATTACTATCAGTGGAAAAGTCAGTGTGAGTATAAAAAACTAGTTTCCCCATTTTTGATTGTTATTTTTGCTCACATTAGTAAAATATACACAATTGTGTTCATTTGTGAAGAGTGGAAATTTCAATTCACGTTATTTTCTGATGAAGGGTCCCACCTGACACATGAACCAAGTCCCTCAGAATCAAAAACAGGAAATGCTGAAAGTGCACAGCAAGGCAGTCAGCTGAGGTGTTCTTGCAGAGAGCCGGCACAGGCTTGACGGGCCGAATGGCCTCCTTCTATGCTGTAACCGTTCTATGATTCTATGATCTGTAAAATGTCATGGCAGATTAACATTTTGGGTGTAATCCTTTGTAGAACAGCATTTGCAGTTTTTTTCCTCTTGGTATCTCTCTTTCGGATGCTGACTGGCCTACTGTGCACGCCCAGTATTATGAGTTTTTATTTCTCATTTTGGTTTTGCGGTGGATTCTCCCTTAAAAATGTCAGAGCATATGTGTAAAGCCATAAGACATCCCTCTGTGTATAGTCATCTCCTCACTCTTACATCTTATATATCTTCATTATCACAACGTAAGACAAGTGATTGTTGTCTGTGCTCCCTGGCAGTCTTGATTGACTTCCATGGTAGCAAGACTGGGATTGAACCTTCAGATGGAGCTTCACAAATGTCTGAACTTTGGTTCTCCAAATCAAATGGAAAGCCAAGTGAATCAAGCTCTTAGCATAGACGTTAGCAGAGTATTTAGTTTAACTCAACCCATCCTCATCACCGTTCAAATTGTTATAAATACTGCAGATCTATGAGTACTGCATGCAGTAAAGCCACTGGGTATGGCGTGCAATAGATCTGAGGAAAGCATGATGCAGGAAAAAAAAACGGCAGTACATGAAAAAGAAAAAAAAAACAGGTTTTTCTGATTATTTGGATGACACACCTCAGCTTTCAATCTCTCGATTTCAGTGTCTTGATCCTCAAGTTGTTGTCGGAGTTGATGAGCTGCAATTTTCTCCGTTTCCACTATCTGAACCAGATGAATATACTTCTGCATCAATACCTCTCGCTCAATTACAATATCACAGTAACTAGGAGAAAATAGCATCAATTAATACAGAGCAGTGTCATGAAAATGAATGCAATGTCTCTTGCAACTTAAAAAAAAAACACCAGTTTCACAAACCAGTCTGTGATACAAAGTAATGAACTGTGATTTTGAAACAATGAACCTCAAATACCCAGAAGTCTAGAAATTTCTCAGGTGTAATGGCCCAGAAATTCGGGTCAAGGGCTTCCCGCGGGTGCAAGCCCCCGACCTGCACTTACCTTGTGCGACGGCAGTTGAGCTGTAGGGCCCCGTGGAATTCCGCTCTGGGGCCTGGCCCAGCTGCCGGCGCGCTGTGCTTGCGTGTCCCAGGGGCGTAGTTAGTGCGATGCGTCCCCTGGGATCACGTGAGCCATGGGCAGCCAATTGGAGGAGGGTAAAGCCCATTCATAAGATTGACAGGAAGACCTGTCTAAACTTATGAATACTACGGGCCTCAAAATAGCATTAAACCTTCAAATAAATTTTAAAAAAAATCACACTTTTTCAATAAACTACAAATTACATTAAATAACTATTTTAAACAATAATTTAAATTTTTGAAAAAAATAATTTTATAAAAAAACTGGGCTAAAAATAAACTTACCTTGCTTTAAAGTATTTAAAAATAATAAACCTGTGGAAAAAATGTTTTAATTTTAATTAATTGACCACTTACCTTGTAAAAAGCAGGCCTTACGCCTGCTTTTTAAATGTGTAAATCCTACAGGCTTAACCTCGCGTGAAAACCTGTAAAAAAAACCTAAGTTCAAAGCGCACGCGCATCCTCCCCTGCGCGCGCGTTCGACCTCTGAACCCCTTCATTCAGAGGATCAGAAGTGCCGGTTTCCCGCGCATGCGCAGTGCATGCAGGAACCCCGCACTTCCATTCGGCCTACGGGTGAGTACCCCGTGCGTATTCACCCGGGGAGAGCCGAATTTCTGGGCCAATGACCCAGAAATTCGTGTCGGGGGTTTCCCGCGGGTGCAAGCCCCCGACCTACACTTACCTAGCGTGCCGGCAGTTGAAGCCTGGGCCTGCGTGGATTTCCTGTCTGTGACCCAGTTCAGCTCCCGGCGCACTGTGCTTGCGTGATCCAGCGGCGTACTTAGTGCGATGCGTCAGCTGGGATCATGTGAGCACTGGGCAACCAATCGGAGGATGCAAAAGTTCATTCAGTAAGAACTGTCAAACTCATGAAAACTCCGGGTGCCCAAAACAGTACTTAAACTTGAAATAAAATTTTTAAAAACATCACACTATTTAAATGAATTATAAATAACTTTAAATAACTATTTTAAATAATAATTTAAATTTTTGAAAAAAATAGTTTTATAAAAAATCAGGGCTAAAAATACACTGTAAAGTCTTTAAAAATAATAAACCTGTGGGGAAAAAAATTTCTAATTTTAATTAATAGACCACTTACCTTTTAAAATTAAGTCCTTACGTCTGCTTTTTTAAAGTGTAAAAAGTGGAGGCCTTCACGCACGGGCAAACCTGGAAAAAAAAAGTTCAACGCGCACGTGCAGACTCCTGCGCGCACGCATTCGACCTCTGAACCCCTTGGTTCAGAGGATCGGAAATGCCGGTTTCCCGCGCATGCGCTGTGCATGCAGAAAACCGGCAATTCCATCGGTCCCACGCGTGAGTACACGGTGCTTACTCGCACGTTGGGACACTAATTTCTGGGCCATTATGTCTGGTATATGCTGTATGCTTAGTTTTTTGTGTTTCCCATACATACATACACCTAAGAAATGGCACTTATAAAATCTGAACTTTAAAATAAAATTTTAAATAAATGCAAAAGTGCTGGAAATATACAACAGATGAGCCACATTCTTAAAGAGAAGGATAGGTTTTATGTTGCGGATATAACTTAAGTTCTAAAGAGGTGTTACACCCAAAACACTAACCTTTCTTTCTCTTTGAGGCACTGAGTGATCTGGTATCTGTTTCGAGTATTGAGGTAAGAATTTTAATTTTGGGCTCCAGATCCGATAGGTGATGTGGTATCATGTAGGATAGCAGACATTTGCAGTTGTTTTCATTTATTTTTCACATCCTGATATGGTAATCTGAAATAACCCTGGTTGGTCCCAGATTACACGAATCAACATTTACTCTGAAACTAAATACTGGTGATAAATCATCTGAACAATGTAGCACACACAATCCATAAATCTCATTTCAGTTAGAGTTTGCACACTGCACAGTTATTTTTGTATAACATTTTAGAAAATACTGCAAATCCTCCCTTAGTCCTTGTGTTGATGTTGGAAGCATGCTGGAAAGCTTGTGTAGACAGTGATTTGATAGCTTATGACAGTTACTTGATTTATTTAAATGTCATTTGAAAGAACAACCTGCATATGGAACACGGCTTTTGTTAAACATCAGAAAATCTTATTGCTTAACTTTCCTCTCACAGTACCTGCTGCTAGCTACAGATCTGAGCTACGGGTCTTTTTTGTAACAAAAGAGGCAATCCTAAAATCCATTCTATTTTTTTTTTAAACAGAATTTATATAAGCTATCAACTCCTCCCCTCCCCTGCACACATACAGACACCACTCTGTAAATACAAATATACAGTGTTCTTCTTGCAATCAATTGCTGATATGATTACTTCTATCTAATATTAGATTATGAACAAATAGAAATGTTTATTACCGTTTCTTTTTCTGGATGTATAATATAGTAAAAGAACTTGTATTTATTTTGTACTTTAGCATATATTCAAGATGTTCCAATGTGCTTTATAATCAATTAATTACTTACTGAAGTGTAGTCACTATAAACGCAACTAATTCACACACAGCAAGGTTCCAGAAACAACAAACGAACTAATGACCAGATAATCTATTTTTGGTGGTGTTGGTTGAGGGAGGAATGTTGTCCAGGATGGCAGGTTAACTCCCTGCTTTTCCTGAAAAGTGCCGTGGAATCTTTTACACCCATCCGAACAGGCATACATGGCCTCTATATAACATCTCATCCAAAAGATGACACAAATAATATTTCACCACCTCTGTACTACATTGAACTGTCAGTCTAGATTGTGGGGCCAAAATTCTGATCAGCCCAGTCCATCAGTGGAAGTATGGCGAAGTGGGCTGTGTGTTTGCCGGAGTACAGAGGCCCAGACCCAATCCTAAATTGTGAGGACAGAGTCATTTTGTTTGCTCAGGGTAGGTACATTGTGGTAGTAAGGGTACTTCAGTAGTACCCACCTCGACAGACGCCCAGAATGCTGGAACAAGCCGCTCTGAAAGCAGAGTGGAAGCCTGGGAAGGGCCCAGCAGAACTGTAAGACCCTGAAAATGCATGGGCCAGCGATCCTGGCAAAGATATCAGGGTTGGGGGAAGTTTTTTTTTACTTTGCATACCCCTGGCAGATGCCTATGCCTGTCCCAGGAGGCTGGACAGTGACTTTATTACCATTTTATTATGAGCCCTGGTCATTTGGCAGGCGCATTGGCTGTAGTTTGCCTATTTAGTTTGTCTAGACAGAGTAGATAGTGAGAAACTGTTCCCAATGGCGGAAGGGTTGAGAACCAGAGTGTCGTGTATTGATTGCGGGTTTGACACCAGTCAATACGGTAATGTAATGTGCGAGTTTAACACCAGTTAATACGGTAATGTAATGTGCATTGCATTATGGGAATTACCCGGGCAAGCAGCAGTCGGCCATTTTATCAATAAAGAGAAGATTGCAGTTATAAGCCTGTCTGCCTGACTCTGATTTAATTTGACGTATCTACATGCTTGATTGAACGCATTAAAGCGTAGATACAACATTGGCGATGAGGATAACGAACAGTAGTTGCCCAAGTTTTAGTTAGCTAGGATGGAGAAGACCGGCATTCAAAATTTTGCATGCTTCGCCGAGCCAGCCACGTTGGGTCCAAGATGGACGAGGTGGTTAACGTCTTTTGAGCTTTATGCTGATGGCAAAGGACTCATTATCGTTGATACCTCTACAGCTGCCGCAAAGCAGAGGAGAAGAGCTCTACTTCTACACCTAGCAGGACCAGATGTCCAGGATACCTTTTCAACTCTACCGGACACAGGAGAGCCAGCAGACTACACGGCGGCGGTTAGTGCTTTGAATCACTACTTCGTGCCCCAGGTCAACGTAGCATTTGCTAGACAGACTTTTCATAAGTTGTCCCAGAAGGCAGGTGAGACTGTGCAACAATTTGCTACTCGCTTGCGGCAGGCTGCTAAAGACTGTGCTTTTGGGGGGGATGCGGATAATCAAATAAGATACGTTATCCTGAGTAGGTGCCCATCAGCCTATGTGCGGAGGAAATTGCTGGAGGAAGGGCATGGTCTAACGCTCGCCCGCACGTTACAATTGGCCTCACGATGTGAAAACGTCGAGGAGCAGATGTCAGCCATGTCATGTACAGAGAAGGCAGAGACAGATACTGTTCATCGTATTACACAGAAAAGAGGGTATTATGTGAAAAGCTCGACAGAGAAACCAAAGGGAAATGGCGATAGGAACGAAAGGAAATGTTACAGATGTGGACACATAGACCACATGGGCAGAGATCCGAAATGCCCAGCACGCGGACAAACGTGTTATAAGTGCAAGGGAAAGGATCATTTCTCCAAAGTATGCCGCACAAAGGGTACAAAGAAACACAGTGTGAACAATGTAGAGGAACAAAATAACTGTGCATTTGCTGTTACTGGAAATAACGTGACAGACTTACCTTTTGTGTGGAGGGAGTAAACCTGAGAATGTTAATTGATTCGGGTGCAACTAATAATGTGATAGATGAGAATACATGGGAAGGATTAAAGTCAGAACACATTAAGTGTCAGTCACATGTCCCTAAGACAGAGAGAAAGTTATTCTCTTATGCTTCTAGCCGACCACTGTCAGTTAAAGGTGTATTCACATGTGGAATTACAATAGGTAAGAGAACTGAGCAGGCGGAGTTCATTGTGGTTAAAGGCCATGGAGAGCCGTTGCTAGAAAGGAAGACAGCCATGAAACTGGGAGTTTTAAAAATAGGTGCAGATGTCTCAGCTGTGGTAGATGTAAGACAGCTACTAGAACAGTGGTATCCAAAGGTGTTCCAGGGAGTAGGAAGGCTGAACACAAAACAGATCAGTTTGTATATCGACCCACAAGTGAAGCCTGTGGTCCAGCCACTCAGGCGTATACCATTCAACTTAAGGGGGGCAGTAGAGGCCAAAATAAAACAATTGAGGGACATGGACATTATCGAACCTGTAACTGGTCCCACCCCATGGGTAAATCCTGTGGTTATTGTACCAAAAGCGGATAAGGATGTAAGGTTATGCCTAGACATGAGACGAGCAAACCAGGTAATAGTGAGGGAACGATATCCAATCCCCACCGTTGATGAGATACTCCAAGGTATGAACGGCTCGACGGTGTTTAGTAAGCTAGACCTGAAATGGGGTTATCACCAGCTAGAACTGACCCCTGAGTCACGAGAAATCACGACGTTTGCAGTACATAACGGAGTATACAGGTACAAGAGGCTGATATTCGGTGTATCTTCAGCTAGTGAGCAATATCAGCACAAGATAGCTAATGCCTTAGCTGGAATAGAGGGTGTTGAAAACATCTCAGACGACATTATCGTGCATGCACACGACCAGGAAACGCATGACAGACGCCTGCACGCTGTCATGACCAGACTAATGGAAAGTGGACTGACACTAAACTCAGAGAAGTGCCAATTCAACATGGACCGATTGATTTTCATGGGAATCCTGTTGTCTGAAAAGGGCATCGGACCAACAGCAGAGAGAGTGCGAGCGGTGGCAGAAGCTCGGGAACCAGAGAATGCTACAGAGGTGAGGAGTTTCTTGGGACTCGTTGGGTACAGTAGCAGATTCATCCCGCAGTTTGCAACGCTATCAGAGCCACTGCGACGCCTGACGAGAAAAGACACACCATTTAAATTTGGATCACAACAGAGACAGAGACAAGGAAGAGTTGGCCAGAGCCGGCACTTTAGCATATTTTGATAAGGACACACCAACCAAGGTGATAGCAGATGCCAGTCCTGTAGGTTTAGGCGCAGTACTAGTTCAGGACCAACAGGGACAAGAGGTGCCAATATGCTATGTAAGTCGTAGTTTAACAGACTGTGAGAGGAAATACTCTCAAACAGAGAGAGAGGCCTTAGCTCTTGAATGGGCTTGTGAGAGGCTGCATCCATATGTGTATGGCCGAAAATTTAACTTGGTAACTGACCATAAGCCATTACAAGTGATATACGGCCCACACTCTAAACCCTGTGCCCGTATAGAGAGATGGGTACTTAGATTACAGCCGTATGATTTTAAGGTGATACACATTCCAGGCAAGCAAAACATTGCAGACTCACTGTCACGATTGCTGGGGCCAGACAGCAAAACAGGAGAGACATTCTCATGGCTCAGATGAATACGTAAGATTTGTAGCTGTGAATGCGACACCAAAAGCACTCACTACTAGAGAGGTGGAGGAAGCCTCTGCTACCGACCCAGAGCTGATTGAGGTACGGAAGGCAATCACAAACGGACATTTTGAGAACTGTAAAGCTTATGCAGCAATTGCAAATGAGCTGTGCGTAGTGGGGTACCTAGTTCTTTGGGGAACACGCATCGTGCTACCCACAGTGTTACACGCATGAGCCCTGGTGTTAGCACATGAAGGACACTTGGGAATAGTTGGAACAAAGCAACATCTCAGAACCAAGGTTTGGTGGCCTGGCATGGACAAGGCAGCTGAAAAACACTGTAAAGCGTGCCACGGCTGTCAGATAGTAGCCAGACCCAACCCACCTGAACTGTTGAGACCAACACCATTACCGGAGGGCCCCTGGCAGGATGTAGCTATAGACTTACTGGGACCCTTGCCATCCAACCACTCCATTCTTGTGGTAGTTGATTATTATAGTCGCTACTATGAATACGACATCATGACCTCCACAACAACAGAGAAGGTTATTGATAGTTTAGAGTCAATCTTCAGCCGTCATGGTTTGCCAATCACCTGCAAATCTGATAATGGTCCCCAATTCAGATCTGAATTATTCAAAGAATACTATGAAAACAACGGGATCAAACACCTGAAAACGACAGCAAAATGGGCTCAGGCTAACGGAGAAGTCGAGCGCCAGAATGCATCGCTGATGAAAAGAATCAGAATTGCTCAGTCAGAAGGACTAGATTGGAAACGTGAACTTAGAAAATATGTGACTGTGTACAGGAGCATTGACCATGCCACGACAGGAAAGAGCCCGGCAGAGCTGCTCTTTAAATGGAAAATGAGAGGAAAGTTGCCAGACATCACAGAGCCACGCGCAGACATGGAAGTACGTGACCGGGATTCAGAACAAAAAGGCAAGTCCAAACTGTACGCAGATGAACAGCGGAGAACACAATACTCAGAGGTGGAAGTTGGCGACATGGTGCTGGTACGGCAGGACAAAGTGGACAAGTTCACCACTCCTTTTAATGCCACACCCCACAAAGTTTTGAGTAAAACAGGGAGTCAAGTAGTAGTGGAATCTCCAGAAGGAGCACGCTACTCGAGAAACACTACGTTTGTGAAGAAATACAGAACCAATGGACCAAAGGAGACACTCCATGAGCAGGAGGAAACACAAGGGACTGAGGACAGTATAGTAGACCCTGACACACATACCACTGTGACACTGGCAATACCCACTGACACCAACATGTCAGACATACCCAGTACAGCCAGACCTCAAAGGGTTAAAAGAAAACCCCAAAGACTGTCTGATTATGTCGCAACATAAACTGTGTGAGAACTGCATGGGTGATGTTAAATGTTTAAACCTGGGAATTATTTAGTTGTGTGGCAAGACACAAGTTTGTAAAAAGTTTATAAATCAAATAAGTTATGCAATGTTATTGTAAGCAACTGTTTGTAAACTGCAAGTTTGTTTCCAAGGAAAAGGGGCTGTCGTGTATTGATTGCGAGTTTGACACCAGTCAATACGGTAATGTAATGTGCGAGTTTACCACCAGTTAATACGGTAATGTAATGTGCATTGCATTATGGGAATTACCCGGGAAAGCAGCAGTCGGCCATTTTACCAATAAAGAGAAGATTGCAGTTATAAGCCTGTCTGCCTGACTCTGATTTAATTTGACGTATCTACATGCTTGATTGAATGCATTAAAGCGTAGATACAACACAGAGGACTCAGATTTAAGGTGATTGGCAGAAGAACCAAAGGCGACATGAGGGAAAAACTTTTACGCAGCGAGTGGTTAACATCTGGAATGCACTGCCTGAAAGGGTGGTGGAGGCAGACTCAATCACAGCTTTCAAAATGGAATTGGATAAGTTCTTGAAAGAAAAATTTGCAGGGCTACAGGGAAAGGGTGGGGGAGTTGGACTAGCTGAAGTGCTCTTGCAGAGAGCCGGCACGGGCTCGACAGGCCGAATGGCCTCCTACTGCACTGTAACCATTCTATGATTCTATAAATGGGCTTTTTGAGGGTCTCATGCAGCCAGGGGCAACATCAAAGTAAACTTAAGAGATTCGCTAAGTCTGGCTGCTGGGGAGACCTGGGGTTGGATTCACCTCTATGATCTCACCTGAAAGCAAGTGGGAATGTGGTGGAGACTGAAGGAAAACACAGGCAGGAGGCTGACCACTGCCTCACCTGTATTTCTCTCACCTCGCACCCACCAGGAGTGTCGCTGGCCTCTTCTTCCCCACATTTTGCATGTGGTTACTCAGCTTATAGCATAAAGAATAATTACTGTTGACGTCCTTTTCTTTGACGTAACCAAATCCAAAAACCACACTGGCATATTGTGTGGACAGCTGCAGCCTGTATTCTCCTTTCTCTGATACCAAAGTATAACCGTTTGTTTGGCATCCTAGATTTCCACCATCTGATCAGCACTTTTCACGCCATTCATTTTCCTGTTGTGATCAACCTCGTTTTCTTATGCGCATTATTCATCGATACCTCACTGCTAACCTTCCCTGCTGACTCAATGATGCAAGATTGGAGTTTTACAAAATACAAGACAGTAATAGCACAATGACTCCTTTTTAACGGAGGAGTTCTTGTTCTTTGCTCACCAATTAATATGAATGCACTATGATGTTTTATCAGATGCTTTTATGTAGTGCGATATCCTAATCGATGAAAGGAATATTCAGTAAAAGAATATCAACATACAGATGGTAATATTTTGAGTGCTTTGAGCATTGTCTTTGAGGCAGCATTATCTTTTTCTTACTGTTAAGGATGAATCAGTAGCCAGATGCATTCAGCTCAGTAGCTTCCCCTTTACATCCCAACCAATGGAACTATTTGCATATCTTGTCCACATTGATGCCTCCTGTGCATATTTTAGAGGGATGTATTGCTTTAATGCCAAGTGTAAGTACAGAGGAGAATATTAAAAAGTTAAATGAAAAAACTATTAAATGCAAATACTGGTGACAGTTGAACGTTGTACGAGTTGATCAGAGTTTAGATGAGTAATTAGTAGTATGCGTAATTTAGGATCCAATGAAATGCTGTTTTGAGGGTGGGGGGGGGCAACTTGGAGTGGAATATAGCATAGCACCTTGAAGAATTCCAATGAACCCCCGCCACACAGTACTGCCCCCCCGATTATCAAAATCCACAACAAGGCCTTAGACAACGTGGACCACTTTCCATACCTCGGGAGCCTACTGTCAACAAGGGCAGACGTTGATAACGAAGTCCAACACCGCCTTCAGTGTGCCAGTGCAGCCTTCGGTCGCCTGAGGAAGAGAGTGTTTGAAGACCAGGACCTCAAACCCGGCACTAAGCTCATGGTCTACAGGGCAGCAGTGATACCTGCCCTGCTGTATGCTTCAGAGACATGGACCGTGTACAGCAGGCACCTCAAAGCACTGGAGAGTTACCACCAATGCTGCCTCCGCAATATCCTGTAAATCCATTGGCAGGATAGGCGCACCAACGTCAGTGTTCTCGCTCAGGCCAACATCCACAGCATCGAAGCTTTGACCACGCTCGATCAACTCCGATGGACGGGTCACATTGTCCACATGCCCGATACGACACTCCCGAAACAAGCGCTCTATTCGGAGCTCCGGCATGGCAAGAGAGCCCCAGGTGGGGAGAGGAAACGCTTCAAGGACACCCTCAAAGCATCCTTGAAAAAGTGCAACATCCCCACCAACATGGTGGGGGCAAGGTATTGACTTGGATAGAGAACTGGTTGGCAGACAGAAAGCAAAGAGTTGGAATAAACGGCTCTTTTTCCGAGTGGCAGGCAGTGACTAGTGGGGTACCGCAGGGATCGGTCCTTGGACCCCAGCTATTCACAATATATATTAATGATCTGGACAAGGGAACTAGATGTAATATCTCCAAGTTTGCAGACGACACAAAGCTGGGTGGGCGTGTGTGCTGTGAGGAGAATGCCGAGAAACTCCAGTATGATTTGGACAGGTTGGGTGATTGGGCAGAAGCATGGCAGATGCAATATAACGTGGATAAATGCAAGGTTATCCACTTTGGTGTCAAAAACAGGAAGGCAGATTATTATCTGAATGGCAATAGATTGGGAGAAGGGGAAGTGCAACGACACCTGGGCGTCCTTGTGCACCAGTCGCTGAAAGTAAGCATGCAGGTGCAGCAGGCGGTTAAGAAGGCAAATGGTATGTTGGCCTTCATAGCGAGAGGGTTTGCGTACAGGAACAAGGATGTCTTGCTGCAGTTGTACAGGGCCTTGGTGAGACCACATCTTGAGTATTGTGTGCAGTTTTGGTCGCCTTATCTGAGGAAGGATATTCTTGCCATGGAGGGAGTGCAGCGAAGATTCACCAGGCTGATACCTGGGACGGCAGGAATGACGTATGAGGAGAGATTGGGTCGATTAGGCTTGTACTCGCTGGAGTTTAGAAGAATGAGAGGGGATCTCATCGAAACTTATAAAATTCTAACAGGACTAGACAGACTAGATGCAGGAAGGATGTTCCCGATGGTCGGGGAGTCCAGAACCAGGGGTCACAGTCTAAGAATAAGGGGTAAGCCATTTAGGACAGAGATGAGGAGGAATTTCTTCACCCAGAGAGTGGTGAACCTGTGGAGTTCTCTACCAAAGAAGGCAGTAGAGGCCAATTCATTAAAAATATTCAAGAAGGAGTTGGATATATTTCTTAAGGCTAAAGGGATCAAGGGATATGGAGAGAAGACAGGAACAGGGTACTGAATTTGGATGATCAGCCATGATCTCATTGAATGGCGGAGCAGGCTCGAGGGGCCAAATGGCCTACTCCTGCTCCTATCTTCTATGTTTCTATGTTTTGACACCTGGGAATCCCTGCTCTAAGACCGCACAAAGTGGAGGAGAAGCATCCGGGAATGCGCCGAACACCTCGAGTCTCTTCACCGGGAGTAAGCGGAAGCCAAGCGCAGGCAGCGTACGTCAACCCAAGCACCCCACCCACCCGCCCCTTCAACCACCGTCTGCCCCACCTGTGACAGAGACTGTAGGTCCCGCATTGGACTCAGCAGTCACCTGAGAACTCATTTTTAATGTGGAAGCAAGTCATCCTCAGTTCCGAGGGACTGCCTAAGAAAAAGAACTATACAGTGAAATGGTACTATATAGACCGACACCAAACAAACAGTATGAATTATATGATTTTTTGTTAATGGTAGAGATAAACAAACAGCAAATTCTGTAAATCTGAAATAAAAAATGCAGAGCAATTTGGTCAGCATGGGCTAAAGAAAGGGCTAATGTTTCAAGTGTGACCTTTAATCTCATCAATCTGCTGTGTATTTCCTGCATTTTCTGTTTTTATTTTTGAATCTTATTTTACATTTCACAGTGGGCTTTGTTGTGTTGATGGGTCTCATTTCAATGTTATTTGTAACTTCAATGCAAAAAGGATTTGTGATCCATGCAAAACAATCAGCGAGAGGGGGATATGATCCTACTCCTGGTTGCCTTCCACTGACTCCTGCTTGAAAGTGTCAGTTCGGGGGCATCTGAAGAGGACCTGGCAGGATATTGGCAAAAGATTCATCTCTAAATGTTTTCCCTTTTCTCTCCTACTAGGGAACAGTTCCACAGAATACAACAGTCCTGCAATGCTTGCCCTAGATACTATTCTTCATGCGTAACCTAGACATTGAGTATTGGCAGACTACTTGCCCAAGGAGACCATTTGAGCCCCTGAGTTTAATCCTGTCCTTAACTCACACACACACACATAAACATCTACTCTCAATGGACCCCTGAAAGATAAGTTCTTGGGCCTCTGCTATTTCTTCCCCCAATTGTAACCAGTGTTGTGTCCCTAGAGATCTATGTTGGAAATACTCTTGCTCTCCATTTATGCAGCATAAAGGGGCATGCAGCCTCATTAAAAGAAATTTCCTGGTGCGGTGAAGTTGCACAATCTATCCATGAAGAATTGACACTCCACGCTTCAGACCTTGTTTGGGTATTGAAGTACTGAACGCCATGTGCCTCTCCCAGTGATGTTGGTCACTTGTTGAATACAGGTGTTCCTAGCATCCAATGGTGCTCAGGTGATAATGACATCATTATCGGCTAATCTAAATACACGTTAGTCAGCTGGTGTCACCTCCACCAGAAAATGGGCAAGAAATCAACAGATTGGATCTCTGCCCGACATCCTGCCAATGGCCTCATCCAGCGCATTATTGCCACTAAAGTGATGCAAACAGTGAGGAAAAGATTTTAAGCTTCTATAACATAGTTCGGACTCCCACCCGAACCCAGCGGGAATCACTGCCTGGCAGGCAGACAGGTGCAGAAATTCATTGGCAGCAGGTCGCTGTTGGGGACCCAGCATGATAGTATTGAATTAACTTTACAGTAATAAAGTATTATTGATAACTGAGTAATTTTATTACTGTAATATTAGGATTTGTGTCAGATTCACAATGTGTTGGCTGAACTGTTTTTTAAGGTGCTGAGATCAGGTGGCTTTGTAAAATTCTATGGAAGGATGACCTAGATGGGCCAAAAAACCTCCCTCATTCAAACTTATCTTCATGGTCTTTGTAAAAATGGCTAGACCAGGGAGCCCAGAATCCCTGGAGCTACCTCTTCAACCAATCCTTTGGTCACATCCTCTAATCCTCATTTGAAACTCCTGCCCCATGTACAAATTTTCTTCCCATTTTGTGAAGAGCCTTGGGACATTTTGCTTAGCTGAAACTGTTATATAAATGTAAGTTGTGTTGTTATCATTCATGTTAATGATCATAGCCACTGAAGATGCACTGAGCAACTCCTAAAGATCACAATGTGCCAACGTGAAAGGCAAAGATGGAAAACATTTTTTTAATGATTTAGATTGCTACACCAAGCGTGAGATAAAAATTCAAAGCAGAATTTCAGACAGCATGCAATATTTTCCACAGTAGCTTGAAGCAGGAGTCTTGTTACACGCCATTGTGCTGCAATGTTGCAACATTTAAAAATAGCAAACTTAGCCAAGCTCTGCTCCCGCAAAAGAAAAGCTGCATAATCCTAACGCTCATTGAGACCTGAGTTTTAAAATTTATTCAGAGGCAAAGTTGCTCCTCAGGGAACAAATCCATTCTGCAAACACGAACAGGCCATGCGATTATGAAATCAAGTGTCAATTCACTGCAGTAACTATCTCTCCTATTTTCAGTTGAAATGGAATTGTTGTGTATGTAATATGTGTGCTACTTTGAACCTATGGACAGGACTGCACTACTTGTTGGGCGTAGTGATACGCAGTACCACTCCTGGCCATAGGGGTATAAATAGTACTGTGGGTACTGATCTCCCCTCAGTTCCCGCCTGTGGGCATGAAGTAAAGACCTATGTATAGTCCCTACCTCCAACCAGTAAAGACCTGTTTGAGTTATACGTTTAAGTCTTTGTGTTAATTGTTCAATACAATACACATACTTAACACTGGCGACGAGTCAGGTTCTTACCCTGCGGCAGTTGAAGAGAGGTTTCAAACATCACCACCCCACTAGAAGCGACAGGCTTTAGGACTCTGAAGCCTCCATCAGCGACTGAGCACTGGAGTGCAGCAAACATCCTGACAGCTTCCAGTGACTGACAGAAGTCTTTCTGCAGTTTCCTTGTTCAACCTAGGTGGTGGGGTAAGCCGTGCAGTGTTGGCTGCAAAGACAGGGCTGGGGAAGTTGGAGAAGATAAGGGCGATCGCAATCCCTGATAAGAGCCGCGGTGAAACGCGCGAGCGGGTGAGCCAGAGGCCGGGAGCCGCTTCAAGTGCGAGGCGCAGCGCGGGCCAGCGATCGGAACCAAAGATAAGGGCCGCACTCGGGGGCTGAAGGGAGACGGCGTCGGGGGACGGGTGAAGACCGCCAAGCGCGGGAAAACCGCCATTTTGTGGGCGGAGGACGACGGCAAGAGCGGGAAGCCGCCATCTTTGATAACAAGTAAACAAAATAAAATCTGAGAAATTGCAAACCTACAATGCCTTAACACGGGAATATTAGCACCTTTGATAGTGACCTCGAAGATTGGGCCATATATGTTGAAAGAGTAAAAAATTATTGTAAGGCCAATAAAATTCATGACCAAGATAAAGCTCTAACATTATTAAATTTAATGGGTGCGAAGACATACGGGCAATTGAAACACCTGTTATCACCAGATGAACCGGCGGATAAGACGTTCGATGAGATTGTTACTGTCCTGAAAGATCATCTAAACCCCACGCCGCTGATGCTAGCGGAACGATTTAAATTTTACGACAGAAGGCAGCTACAGCATGAAAACAATGCTGATTATTTGCTGGAATTGCGTAAATTAGCGAAATATTGCCAGTTTGGAACGGGACTGACAGAGGCACTTCGAGACAAATTTGTGTGTGGTTTATTTAAACAGGATACACAAAAGCGACTGCTAGAGGAGAATGAGCTGACGCTTGAGAAGGCGGTCACTATGGCAGCAGCACATGAAGCCGCAGCGAGAGGCACGGCAGTAATGCAGCTACGGTCACCGGAGCTCAGTGCACACAAATTGGGTGTGAGTTCTGGCAAATGTTATCGTTGTGGAAAGACAACGCATGATCAGAACCAGTGTTGGTTTAAAAACCAAGAATGTAGAACTTGTGGTAGGCTTGGACATATAGCTAGAGTATGCAGGTCAGGGAAGAAGACCAGCAACAAGAAGTCACCGCAAGGAAAATACGCAAAGGTACACAAGGTGACCGAACAGGAGTCCGATTCAGACGCTAGCAGTAATGAACTGGCTAGCTTAAGCTGTAATGAACTGGCTAGCTTAAGAGTACTCAACGCTGGTAAGGGTGCAGACCTCCAGACAATTTGGGTCACTCTTCAGATAGAAGGAGTCCAAGTAAAACTGGAATTGGACACTGGATCGGCATTGACGGTCATAAATAAGAAAGATTACGGAAAGTTATTCCAACATATTCCTCTACAGGATACGGGGATTATATTGAAAACATACACGGGGCAAAGAGTGTACCCCATCGGGAAAATAGAGGTTGCAGTGGTCCACAAGGGCGAAGACAGTCAAATAATGGACTTATATGTGATATCTGAAGGAGGTTCTCCACTACTAGGACGGGAGTGGATTAGGAAAATGAATATGGACTGGCATTTCCTACAAACAATAACGAGTGAGAACTCGGTGAAGATAGTCGGCCCAGACTCTGGAACGGATGATGGTAAGCCCAACTCAGGTGCAAAAGACAAAGTTTCAGCACAGAATTCCACTGAGCAACAACAACATAGTTTAACTGTGGATTCTGAGTCTGGCAAGTCTACTGATGTGCCCATTTCTGAGGGACACCGGGCTCGAACTCAACTCCATTTCAAACTACAACAGCAATTAGAACAAATGCTTCGCCGTTTTGAGCAAGAGTTGAATGCAACGAAAGAGTTCTTTGATATAGAGTTGGAGAATCTGGAAAGACAACAGAAGCAGCTGATGGAGAAAATGGAGCAGGAGCACACAAAACGTCTGATGTCAGAGGAGTTAACGGTCAGCCAACTCCTGCATATGCTGAAGGACAGGACTCTGAAGTGGGAAAAACTTGAACACGAACTTCAATATTCAAACGAAAGGGGTTCGGAGCTCTCAAAGGTTATTGGAAGAGCTGAGGTGGCAACACAGACTGAGATGACTGCAACAGAGCAGCCCTTGGATGCCAAAAGTGCGCTGACTCACGTCAACGTAGAACAACAGACCGCTGAAACAGAGGGATTGAATAGTCCGATCAATCAATCTCCAAAAGAAGTTGAAGTAGTAAAATCTCAAATGAGGTCATTAGTAAACGACTTGCTGAAAGCCCAGAAAAAGCTGGATGAAGAGGTACGCATGAAGAAGTCTCTTCAGGAAAGATGTCTGGACTTGGAACAAAAGCTGGCTAACGCCCAGCTGGGTATGGAGGAAATAGGCGACCCTCTCGCTGGCCTAGATCAGGACGACACCGAATATTACTATGTCCTGTCCTGCCCAACTTGTAACTTCGACTCCCACCATACAGAAATCATGGAGGAGCACCGAAAGTCTACGGAACATCGGGAGAAGGTGGCTCTACTACGGAAAAAGGAGGGAGAGAAGGAGGAACTGCGCATGCAGCTGGCAGCTGACAGTGGAGCCCAGAGAGTCTCCAAGAAGCAGAAAAGGAAAAGTCGAAACAGAAGATGACCCATCTGAACCATTATTACCTCTACCAGATCACACACGTGGTCCCTCCGAACGGAGCCAATTCAGTTCGGAAGTTCAAACTGTTAAATCCATGGAAGGACTATTGAATGAGTCACTCCAGCAACGTGAACCGACTCCACCACAGAGATTGAACCTGTGAACTGTTTTCCGCAGAGACTGAATCTGTGATCTGTTTTGACATGAAGTTATCTATGTATCTATGTTATTCTGTTATGTAAACCTGAAGTTATATATGTATATATGTTATTACGTTATGTTAAATGGGGAGATGACTGTAAAGCTAGGAAGGGAGGAATGTTGTGTATGTAATATGTGTGCTACTTTGAACCTATGGACAGGACTGCACTACTTGTTGGGCGTAGTGATACGCAGTACCACTCCTGGCCATAGGGGTATAAATAGTACTGTGGGTACTGATCTCCCCTCAGTTCCCGCCTGTGGGCATGAAGTAAAGACCTATGTATAGTCCCTACCTCCAACCAGTAAAGACCTGTTTGAGTTATACGTTTAAGTCTTTGTGTTAATTGTTCAATACAATACACATACTTAACAGGAATACCTGATAGTTTTGCAGTGACAGAACACTGCTGCCCAAAGCCAAACAGTTTTATACATTTCAAGATGACCATGATATCTATGTATTGTTACACATAAGACTGAAATATTCTCATGGGTAACTGAAACAATGCTTTTATTCCACTCATGAGGAAGACTTTGTGAGTGACAAATTTGTCAATTGACAATTATGGTCCTTCACGCTCATTCCACATCTTTCTTTTATGGCCCCTTTATATAATAGCTCGACCGCTCACTGAAACCTTGACTGGTGTGGCAGCCCTGCACTGCTGGAGCAGCAGCAAACCACCTCAAGGTGCAGTTTTCTGGGCTCCTTTGAAAGTAGCATGACCAGCAGTGTCAAATCTAAACACTGTCCCCAGGCACCCATTTTTCTCACCATGGACAGGTTGAGCATGGACATTTCCAGGCCATCAGGGAAAGTCTACAGTGTGGAATGAAAGCTGCAATTCTGGATTTTAACACCCATTGGTGGGCACCTGCCACCACCAATGCTGTGCAACATAGCTGTAGGAGATAACTTCCTGATATCAGTCTTAAATTTACCTTTTATTAGATTGAATCCGTGTTCTCTTGTAATAATATTTCTAATTTACCTTTTCCATACCCCTATCTGTATACCTCTATACGATCATCTCTCAGATGCCTCCTTCCTAAGATGAAAAACTCAAGTCGTTCCTCATAACTCAGACCCCTGACACTAGTAATTAGCCTTGTGACACTTCTCTGCACTGTCTCAGTGCTTGGATATCTCCATTGAGTCTTTGTGCCCATTTCTGGTCACCGTGGGGTAAATTTTCATCTTCACTGCATAGGTAGTAATCTGGCGAAGCAGATCACCTGCTCATTATATAGCTTGCTGATTCCAGATACATAGGGCAGGATTTTCATTGGGCCGTGGAATCGGGATTGGAGGCGTACGGGGGGTTAAAATCCTGAAATCAGGGGTCCCGACCCCATCCCGCACCCAAACCCACCTCCATGCCAGTTTCAAAGGAGGCGGGTACCCGCCCCGCACTAGGACCCACCTACCCGAGGCACGAAGGGATTAGTGCCAATTAACTGCCTGTTAACAGGTAGTTGACAGGCAGTTTTTAGCCTAATCCCTATTTTTAAGGTTGAAGTGTGGGATTCCCGACGGCTCCAAACCACGCCAAGTTAGAGGAGGCAGGCCGTTGGGTTGAAGGACTTGGAGGGGTCGAGATGTCGGTGTTCAGGTGAGTGATGTGTGCATGAGTGCAAAGGTAAGTGTGTTTGGTGTGTCTAAAGCGATTAAATAAGTTTTACATACCTTTTCAGCCTTCCTTCCTTTAAGTCTCGGGAGTCCCTCAACTCACCGGCACAGAAAGCAGAATGGCTGCGAATTGTCAAAAGTGACAGCCTGCAGCTTTCTGTGCAGGAGAGATTTCTAACTGAGTCTGTGGAGAAGGATTTATGTTAGAAGTAAGACTGTCAGTGTTTGACAGCTTCAAACAGCTGTGAAACACTGATATTTCATCTGTCAAAACCTCTTGACAGATGAAATTTCAGTCTGTGACATCACCTGTTGCCGGGTGGCCCTTAATTGGCCTATCAAGTTAAAATCATGTGGATTGGCCGCATCTCGGTGGAGGCGGGACTACAACCCCGAAAGTTGTAGTCCCGCCTCCAACCCGACTCCTGAATGAAAATCCTGCCCATATTGTCTTATTTGTTCTCAGAGCATGGGTAATGCTGTCAATTCTGCATTTATTGCCCGTCCATAGAGGCCCTGAGAAGGTGGTGGTGGACCTTTTCCTTTAACTGCTGAAGTCCTTGTGGTTAGGTAAGGAATTCCAGGATTATGGCTCAGTAACGATGAACAAATGACTGTATATGACCAAGTCAGAATGGTATGTAACTAGGAGGGGAACATGCAGGTGATGGTATTCCCTTGACATTACTGCTTTCGTCCATCTGCATAGTAGAAGTTGCATGACTAGAAGGTGCTGTCAAAGTAAGCTTGGCAAGTTGTTGCAGCTCATCCAGTAGATAGTACATACTGCAGCCACAGTGCACCAGTGGTGAAGGGGTGGATATTGAGCTCAATGGCAGGAATGCTGATCAAGTGGACTGCTTTTCCTGGATAGTGTTGAGCTTCTTGAGTGTTGCTCCAGCATCACCCATCCAAGTGAGTGGTGCATGTTTCATCAACTCCTGACTTAAACCTTGTAGATGATGGAAAACTTACTGCGTCAGTAAGTGAGCCACTCATCTCAGCCTATGCCCTGCTCTTGGAGCCAGGGAGTTGCTATGGCTGGTCTGGTAAAGCTTGTGGTCATTGGTAACCTTCAGGATGTTGCTGGTGGGTAATGGGGAACTGACAGGATCGGATTGTGCGTCGGTTCTACACCCCGCCTCATTTTTACTTTCCATTGATTGCAATAGAATGTAAAACAGGCGCCTGATCCACTCTGACCCTGTCAGATTCCCACTGGGCAGGATGGGTTAAATTTCCCCCTATAAATTCTAGATTCTGGGAATTGGAAAAAGGGTGCCATTTTTTATTTTTATTGTCCAGTAACTCCTTTCGTGTTATGAATCTTCCAGAAATCATACACAAGATTCCATTTCTTTTCTGATACAATTTCTTTTGCTATTCACACTTTCTACTCTGTGCATCTTCCTCAGCCAATCGATGTCAAAGTTCAAATCTTTCATTTTTCTGCCTCATACTGCTGCAGTTTCAAATAAAGTCTTTCTGGATATTCGCCAGCAGCTTTTTCAAAGATGTGGTAGACATTTATTTCAGTAATTACTTTCCTCATGTTCTATGCTGTATGACAGTCATTCTTGGCTTCAACTCTTTTCAGACCCAGGAACCCATTTATAGCTTTGGGTGAAAATTGATATGGACTCAGCAAATTCTGAATATTTTGATTTTTTTTTAAATTGAGAAACAGAGGTAAGGGCTCGAGATCCATCGAGTACCATACCATAATGGTTGTAAAGAGAAGCAGAGAAGGTTAGTTAAATCAAAGAATCATGGTTAGGTGACAGCAAGTTTGTTTTGTTTAGCCTTGCAATTATGGGAGACAGAAAAGGAATTCTACAGTTTTAACATTCTGGGAATGATTGAATTAGTAGGAGAGTATAAGAATCTTTTTTCTTGTATACCTCTATAAGATCACAAATCCAGACATCTCCTTTCAAGGCTCAAGAGCTCAGGTTTCTCCAACCTGTCCTCACAACTGCAACCTCTAATACTGGGGATCAACCTTGTGGCTCCTCACTGTACTGCCAGCAGTGGTTGTATGCCTCCATTGTATCTTGCTGAACAGTAATGGACACAATAGGCTGAATTTTTACTTTGAAGAGTGTGTGGGTTTGTGAGTGGGTGGGCAGTTCAAAGCGCTGAAATTGACAGCGCAGCGGGAAGCTGGCTTCAACCCTACGGCTTCTGCCTTTAACTTGGGCGCGTTAGGCAGCGCGCCAGAGACCCCCTCAGGAGAGGTGGGTGACCTAATTAAAGCAGTTGAGAGCTCGTTAAGAGGCTATTAACATCCTTTTTTGCCTGATGTTGCAACTTTTACTGGCTGTCCACGGGATTCCCGGGCTTGCTGAATCTCACCAGTGAAAGTAAGGCGAGAGCACAGCGGCAATTGTGGGAGCTGAACGAATGAAAGTTAAAAAGTCCCATAAATACTCAGACCTCACACCTGCTTCCTTGCCTAAGGGAAAGGCGCTTGCTGACACCATTTGTGTGAGTTTGATTTCAGGGGCTTGCAGGTGATTTCTACAACTTTGGAGTCACTCTCACTACATTGGAGGATTGTGCCTCTGATCTCCACTTTACATCTGTCATATATCAGATCAGCATGGGTGCCGTTATCCTGTTTCATCTTGGACCTCAGATGAGGACCAGCAGCAACAACACCAGCAACACCAACAGGAGCAGCAGCAGCCTTCTCCTCACTGACCTGCCTCTCTGCAGGAGAGGGGGGATGAGCACAGGGGTGCACCTTGCAGGAGGCGATACCCCCAACACAGGGTATATAGGCAGAGGATCAGCTTCCTGGACATGACTGAACATCAGTGCCTCAGGAGGCTCAGGCTATCGTGTCAGGTCATGGCAGACATTTGCAGCCTGCTGGAAGAAGACCTGCTGCCAAGTGGACCTGGTGGACATGCATTACCAGTGGCTGTCAAAGTCACCACTTCTTCACCTCAGGCTCCTTCCAGGGATCTGCAGGAGGTATTTGCAGGATCTCGCAGTCAGCAATGCATCACCCAGGTGACCGATGCCATGTTTGACAAGACAGGCACTTATGTACACTTTGCCACTGACGAAGCCAGTCAGGCTGAGCGGGCGCTGGGCTTTGCGGCTCTGGCTGGCTTCCCACAGGTGTAGGGCGTCATCGATTGCACACGTGGCCATCAAGGCACTCCCAGATCACCCAGGAGTGTTCGTGAACCGGAAATGCTTCCACTCCATCAGTCTGCAGCTCATCTGCAACCACAAAAAGATCATCATGCATGTGTGTGCCATATTCCCAGGGAGCTGTCATGATTCATTCATCCTGCACCAGTCCACCCTCCCTCAGCTCTTTGCGCCACCGACCAGACTTGCTGGCTGGCTGCTTGGAGACAAGGGGTATCCACTGAAAATGTGGCTGATGACACCCTTGAGGAGGCCAAGCAATGAGGCCAAATAACACTACAATCAAAGCCAAATGACGACAAGATGTGTAGTAGAGCAAGCAATCGGGATGCTGAAGATGCGCTTCAGATGCCTGGACACATCTGGAGGATCCCTTCAATACGCACCAGCCAGGGTCTACAGAATGATCGTGGTGTGTTGCACTCTACACAACATAGCGCAGCAAAGAGGATTGGAGCTGCTGGAGGAGCAAGGCGCAGAGCACAGAGCCTCTTCGGAGGAGGCTGAGGATGAGAAAGAGGAGGAGGAGGGGGAGGAGGATGAGGAACCTGAAGTGGACATGGCACCAGAAGCGGCACACATTGGTGCGCAGGAGGCCCAGGATGGCCTCATAATGGCGCGATTTAGTTAGGTTGCAGCACTGCACCCATATTGCACCCAGATGCTGAAGCAACTCCCCCCCACCCCCCCCGACCCCCACCACCACAAAGCAGTCCTAAAATGACCAAATCATTCCTATCACACACCCACTGCTCCAAGTTAAGGAATGTCTTACCATTCACTCCAACTGACAAGGCCACTCTCCAGGCAGCAGGCAAAACTGGACAAGATGGGAAAGTGGTGCAAATAAATAATTGTATGTGACTCAAAAATTCAACAGAAACTTAACCATCTAACATTTTATAACACACCCATGTGCATTTAAAATTGTGTCATTTTTCCTCTTCCTACAACTCCTACGTTGTGCAACCTCTGTGGCTTCAGCAGAGGTAGAGGCAAGCTGCTCACTTCCCTACTCTGACTGCTTAGATACTTTTGGTGGACGTCCTGTGGGTTTTGGAGCCTGTGAGGGCCCCGCCAAAGACTGCTCCTCCTGCAACTGTGCAGGGGCAGACTTGGCCATTGAGGCAGTATGTGGGGCTCTGACTGAGGGGAAGGGGGGTCAACGGGGGAGAAGTGGGAGCACTTTGAGCAGAGTCCCCACTTCCATGCGCCCTTTTACCATTATCCTCTCATGGCCCACCCGCACTTCCCTGCTAGCAAGGAGTTGGAGAGAACCTTGTTGCACATTAGTGGGGTGATGAACGCCCAAGTCTATATTGGTATCCCTCCTAGAGAGGAGGTCAATGAGAGTCTGCAATCTGTTGTTCACAGTAAGCATATACTCGCTTGACTGGCGCATTTGCTGCTCCATGCAGGTGGCCATCCTTTCCATGGAACAGCACAATGTCGCCATCGACTGCGAGATGGTGGTGCTCATGTTGGAGATGGACTCCTCCATTCTTTGTACAGTCGCACACATTGCAGCTACAAAAGCTGCCAGAGCCTCACACAATTGTTGCTGCTCCTCCAACGTCACCCTCTTTCTCGATGGCCCCCGAGGTTCAGCATCTGCAAGTAGCTCAGCAGAGCTGGGTGCGTCCTGTGCCCTCCGGCGAGGAGTCTCCATTGCTGTCCCTGTCTCCACCGTCTTCTCTTGCTCACATGTGATCTGTGAGACACCAGGTGACAACACTATCTTCTCTCTTAGTGAACCCACCGAGGTGCGTGTATCTGCGCTGGTGTTTGGTCATGGGTCGTGTGACGGTGCACCCTCAGAGTCCACGACCTCCTCTAAGGAGTCGACTTCCTCCACTGGCTGGACAATGAGGGGGACACTTGATGGGCCTGTGGGAGACGGTTATGATAAGAATGTTTTAAGTTACCATTATGCACATGATCATATTTCACTGGCTGCTGACATCAAGTCAAAATGAGTGACTGTTGTATGCCTATGGCTGTATGGTATTTAATTCTGTCACCAGGTAACTGGGATGTCCCCCTCTCTCCATCTCCCACCGCCAGCAGCTCCGCAACTTGGCTCAACTCCAGGGTCTCCTCCTCTGCTGAAGTCAGCAGTGTCATGACTGGAGGGCCCCCACTAGTTAACTGCCTCGCCCGGGCGTTCTGTGCTCTCTTCTCCTGCAAGGAGGGAAACAAGAGACCTTTGAGTGAGAGTCATGGAATGAGTGGAAGGGATGGATGGGCAACATCTGTTGAGAGTGACTATGAGGAAGAGGTGTAACGTTGCATTAAGATGAGGGTGTGTCAGTGGTGGATAGTCAGGTGGGGATGTGAGTAAGTGCATAGACAGTGAGGGATGGGTGCACCTGCAAGGTAGGTTGTTGTGAGGAGTGATGTGCAGGAGTAGGCTTGGGAAGGCAGACTGAGGGGGTTGGGGAGACACGCACATCAGGATGCAGGGCAATGTGGCATTGTACTCACCTTTCCTGGCCTCATGAGGTTGTTAAAGCGTTTTCAACACTGGATCCAGGTCCTGCCACAACACCCCTAAACATAAGAACATAAGAAATAGGAGCAGGAATAGGCCACTTGGCCCCTCGAGCCTGCTCCGCCATTCAATAAGATCATGGCTGATCTTGGGCTCAAAGCCACTTCCCCGCCCGCTCCCCATAACCCTTCACTCCCTTATCTTGCAAAAATTTGTCTATCTCCACTTTAAATATATTTAATGACCCAGCCTCCACCGCTCTCTGGGGCAGAGAATTCCACAGATTTACGACCCTCTGAGAGAAGAAATTCCTCCTCATCTCAGTTCTAAAAGGGCGACCCTTTATTCTAAAACTGTGCCCCCGCGTTCTAGATTTCCCCACGAGGGGAAACATCCTCTCTACTTCCACCTTGTCATGCCCCCTCAGTATCTTATATGTTTCGATAAGATCACCTCTCATTCTTCTAAATTCCAATGAGTATAGGCCCAACCTGCTCAACCTTTCTTTATAAGTCAACCCCCTCATCTCTGGAATTAACCTCGTGAATCGTCTCTGAACTGCCTCCAATGCAAGTATATCCCTCCTTAAATAAGGAGACCAAAACTGTACGCAGTACTCAAGGTGTGGTCTCACCAATACCTTGTACAGTTGCAGCAGGACTTCCCTGCTTTTATACTCCAACCCCTTTGAAATAAAGGCCAACATTCCATTTGCCTTTTTGATTACTTGCTGTACCTGCATGCTAACTTTTTGTGTTGCATGCACAAGGACCCCCAGGTCCCTCTGAACTGTAGCATTTTGTAATCTCTCTCCATTTAAATAATAATTTGCTTTTTTATTTTTCCTGCCGAAGTGTATAACCTCGCACTTTCCCACATTATACTCCATCTGCCAAATGTTTGCCCACTCACTTAGCCTTTCTATATCCCTTTGCAGGTTCTTTGAGTCCTCTGCACAACTCCTGCTGCTCACTTTGTCAGCAATCTCCAGCCATGCATTCTTCGTCTGACCAGCTGCCTCTTCCTCCCATCAGCTGGGAAGAGGATGTCCCTGCGGCACTGACTCCTTGGAGTAATATCTCCAAGGAGGCATCACTGAATCTTGGGGCTGTTTTCTGTCTTTGAGCCTGTATATTTAAGGTTAGAGGTTTATCAAATTGTTACAACACAACTCACTATTCACACAACCTGGCTTCCACCTCCACCAGCCTTCAAGTGATATCTGTCCATTGCTCCTTTAAATAGCTCAGTTGAAGTCGAGTCATCCGTGACATCATCGCACCCTGTCCACTTAATTGGTCAGGAAATCCAGAAGTCTGATTTAATTGCAGTGGCTTCGTTAAAAAGCCACTGCAAAACGCACCTCTCCAACTTCCGGGTTCCTGATGCGAAACATGCCCCTCCACCGCCCCTGTCCCCCACCACTGCCATTGACACTCAAAGGTAAAAATTCAGCCCAATATGCAAGGTCTGGTCTGACGAGGGCACCACATAGATTAATTGTGACTTCTTCGGACTGCTGTTCTATTGTTTGTCCCAGAATGAGAGGATTCAGGTGAGGTTTAATGTTAAAAATACAATTGCCAGTTCTGTCTTCATTATTCTGCTAGCACTGCCAAGATGTACTTCTGGTTTGACTAATTATTAGTACGCCATAGTGTAGTTACTTTCTTTTTCTTCCTTCACTGTTATAGGCTTATGCATTTTTGGAAGTTAAAGAGCTTTTATGAGATTGCTCTTACTTAAAATTCATATGTACTTCATTCAATACAAATCAACAGTATTTAAAAAAAAATACAGTCACTGCACAAAAATAATGGGGTTGATATTAACCCCCCAATGACAGACGGGAGAGGGTCAGTGGATGGGGTTAAAAATCTAAAATCACGTACCACGACCCCCACCCGTCGTGTACGCGCCTGCCGCCATTTGTACAGCGGCAGGTTGCGTGGCATGTCGGTGTCCCGCTCTCGAGAAGTGGGAGAGTTCATTATAATATTTAAATCAGGCTCCCACAGTGCAGTTGCCGAACACCTCCCCCCCCCCCCCCCCCACAACAAAAAATTGCATTTATATGGCGCCTCTAACATAGGAACATGTCCCAAGGCTCTTCTCAGGAGCGATTATCAGACAAAGTTTGACATGGAGGCACATAAGGAGATATTAGGACAGATGACCAAAAGTTTGGTCAAAGAGGTAGATTTTAAGTAGCGATTTTAAGGAGGAGAGAGAGGTAGAGACAGAGATTTAGGGAGAGAATTCCAGAGTTTAGGGCCTAGGCAGCTGAAAGTACTGCCGCCCATGATGGAGCGATTAAAATCGGGAATGCACAAGAGGCCAGAATTGGAGGAGCGCCGATATCGCAGAGAGTTGTAGGGCTGGAGGAGGTTACAGAGATAGGGAGGGGCAAGGCCATGGAGGGATTTGAATACTAGGATGAGAATTTTAAAAATGAGACGTTGCCGGACCAGGAGCCAATGTAGGTCAGCGAGCACAGGGGTGATGGGTGAGTTAGCATACGGGCAGCAGAGGTTTGGATGAGCTTGAGTTTACGAAGGGTGGTAGATGGGAGGCCGGCCAGAAGAGCATTAGAATATTCAAGTCTAGAGGTAACAAAGGCATGGATGAGGGTTTCAGCAGCAGATGAGCTGAGGCAGGGG
The DNA here is from genome assembly GCF_052327205.1 of Somniosus microcephalus. Classification (NCBI taxonomy): domain Eukaryota; kingdom Metazoa; phylum Chordata; class Chondrichthyes; order Squaliformes; family Somniosidae; genus Somniosus; species Somniosus microcephalus. The sequence goes on from NC_140987.1 coordinate 212,855,950, forward strand.
CGGAGTCGGTCAACATTACAGAGGTGGAAATAGGCGGTCTTGATGATGGCGCAGATATGTGGTCGGAAGCTCATATGACACCAAGGTTGCGCACAGTCTGGTTCAGCCTCAGACAGTTTCCAGGGAGAGGGGTGGAGTCGGTGGGTAGGGAATGGAGTTTATGGTGGGGACTGAAGACAATGACTTCAGTCTTCCCAATATTTAGTTGGAGGAAATTTTTGCTCATCCAGTAGTGGATGTTGGACAAGCAGTGTGACAATTTAGAGACAGTGGCGGGGTTGAGAGAGGTGAAGGTGAGGTAGAGCTGGGTATCATCAGCGTACGTGTGGAATCTGACGTCGTGTTTTCGGATGGTGTTGCCAAGGGGCAGCATGTAGATGAGAAATAGGAGGGGGCAAAGGATAGATCCTTGAGGGACACCAGAGGTAACGATGCGGGAGCGGGAAGAGAAGCCATTGCAGGTGATTCTCTGGCTACGACTGGATAGATAGGATTGGAACCAGACGAGTTCAGTCCCACTGAGCTGCACAATGGATGAGAGGCATTGGAGAAGGATGGTGTAGTCAACCATGGGAAAGGCTACAGGGAGATTGAGGGGGATGAGCAGGGAAAATGTATCACAGCCACAGTCACAGACGATTTCATTTGTGACTTTGATTCAGGCTGTTTTAGTGCTGTGGCAGGGCGGAAACCTGATTGGAGGGATTCAAACATGGATTTTGGGAAAGATGGGCATGGATTTGGGAGGCAACAACACTTTCAAGGACTTTGGAGAGAAAAGAGAGATTGGAGATGGGACAGTAGTTTCCCTGCCTGAAATTGCTGAAAGACATGGGGTCAGCTTGCAGATGTAAGCTGATGACACCCAGCTCTACCTCTCCATCACCTCTCGACCCCTCCACTGCCTCTGTGCTGTCAAACTACTTGTCCAACATTCAGTCTTAGATGAGAACAGTTTTCTCCAGTTAAACATCAGGAAGACCAAAACCATCATCTTTGGCCCCCACGACAAACTTTGTACCCTTGCCACTGGTTCCATCTCCCTCCCCAGCCACTGTCCCAACGTGAATCAGACTGTTCACACACTCGGCGTCCTATTCGAACGCAAGCTGAGCCTCTGGCCCCATATTTTCTCCATCACAAAGATCACCTACTTCCACCTCCATAACAATGCCCACCTCCCACCCTGCCTCATCCCTTTTGTTGCTGAAACTCTCATCCATGCCATTGTCACCTCCAGATTTCACTATTCCAATGATTGCCCATCCTCAATACTCTGTAAACTTCGGCTCATCAAAAACTGTGCTGATAGTATCCTATCCCATCCCACACCAAGTCCTGTTCATCCATCACTCCTGTCTATGCTGACCTACATTAACTCCTGATCCTCTAATTTAAAATTCTCATCCTTGTTTTTAAATCCCTTAAGTCTCTCTATCTCTATAACCTCATACAGCCTTACTCACCCCTCTCAGAACTCTCCATTCCTCCAACTCTGGCCTCTTGTGCATCCCTCCTTTCCTTCACCTCACCATTGACGGTCATGTCTTCAACCACCTAGGCCCCACAGTCTGGAATTTCTTACAACAACCCCTCTGCCTTTCCATTTCCCTTCCCTCTTTTAAGGCCCTCCTTAAAAGCCACCTCTTTGATCGAGCTTTAGAACACCCCTCCTAATATCTCCTACTTTGGTTTGGCATCCATTTTTGACTGATTATGCATTTGGATTTTCCAGGCCCTCCTTCCTCTATCGAGCCTAGCCCATTACCTGCACTATTTTACATCCTTCCAACCATTACATCTGATGTATTGTAGGCTGTATTTACAGTGATCATGTGGGAGCCACTCATTGGACATTCGAGGACTCTGTACCTTACCATAAGTTGGTCTCAATGGCAATGTCAGGATTCATGGAGCAAAAACAGGGAACATTCTGAAATGAATCAATACTGTCACAGTAAAGGCAAACAAAGCAAATTGAAATCAGAAATCAGAAAAGAAAGGATTTTTAAATTTTCCAGAAAATGCTGAAAATACACACCAGGTCAGTCAGCATCTTTAAAGGGTAAAGGCTGATTAACATGAGTATAACCGTCATCAGAAATTAATTTTAATTCCACCTTTTCTAGCTACTTTTGGTCTTCCATCTATCTATCTATATATATTATATATATATAAAAGGATCCGTCCGTCTGTCTGTCTGTGTGTCTGTCTGTCTGTGTGTATGTCCGCTATACACTCAAAAGTTATAGAGCGTACCTACACATATGTTATATCAAAAGAAAGCTTATGATTAGGGGAGTGTCATAGGCATATTTACTTTTTGGTCAGACAAAAATTGTTCGGACAGTATAAAAAAAACAAAACCTGATGGTTGACCAATCCTACGGGGGAATCCGCTCATTAGCATTGATTGACTTGATGGTTGACCAATCCTACGGGGTGGGCAGGGCCTAAACCTTCAAACTGCCATTTTACAAAAAAGCCTTGGCAACGCCGGGCCCCCAGCTAGTGCTATATAAAGTGATTACAAAATATAACTCATTGTGCTGAAGACACATCTTGTGTTTTCACAACATTTAAATGTTTCTAACACCTTTACTAGGTTTCATTATTTCATTGTATTTGTAATATTCTCCTGAATAGCTGTGACTTTATAATCATTTACTCTTTGAAAATGCTTATACCTTTCAGGCTTTGTTCAGAATCTCAGCAAAGAAGTTATTTAGTAAATCTAACCTGCATAGAGTTTTGATGAAGGGTCTCATCCTGATACATTAACCTGCATTTTCTCTTTATGGACATGCTGTATATTTCCAACATTTTCTGGGTTTTTTTCAATCCATCATTTGTCAGTCCTTTCATCTGTTACGATTCCTTCTACATTATGTGTAACTGGGCCTTTCACTTTAAAGCCACGGGATCTAATTGGTGCAGTGTGTGTGTGGCACAGGTAAGACCTTTTCTGTGTTGAATGCACTGTGAGGAAAGGACTTGCATTTATATTACAATCCTGGGCCAGAAAGGTGGCAGATTATGACCTCATGCATGGGCCTCCTTCCAAATACAAGGATATTGGTAAGCCTGCTGGTTGCATTGTAGATATTTATACTCTAAGACCACATGCTTGACTTTAATTGCTGTTCAAAAGAGATGGGCCACTGTAGAAATCTAATGTGCATCATGTTGTGTAGAGAGGCCCGGAAATATATTAAAAGAATGCAAAGTAATTTACTCCCACTGCTCGCCAAAGAATCCAAATACAGTAGAGACTCTTATTTGTGCGCAAGGGGACAAGAATCCTGTCAATAATTGACAAATAAAATGTGAATATATGACACAATTTCAGCATGACTGTCATTGGAGGAAGTTAAAACAATGTCTATTATGATTTGTCTTTTTAAACCACCGTTTTTCCTTTCAACGGTTTCATAGCAGTTTCTGTGAACGGAACTTCTCCCCCATAATCCAGTATTGGTTTGCCTGCCCTCGCAGGCACTACGTGATCCAATTATTATAAGTGCAATAAATTACATAATGGAATTGCCATAGGCCTAATTTTGAATAGACGGAATATGAAAATACAGGTTATAACTTGTACAAGCTAAAACCACTACTGTATTCATTTACAAATAAAAATACAATGCAGAACTAAAAGTCCTTCAGAGTGCATTCACAGCTCTTCTGCAGTAGAGAAAGAATAGAAACTCAGAATGAATTAAAACTGACTAATGGCAAAGCTAAATGTAATGATATAGAATTTCCACATCATTTTCAGTATAATTTAAGTGTAAAATTGGGGCAAGTAAACCTTTTTTGGCAGAAAAATGCCATTTATGCCAGTTTTCCACCCAAAATAAAGCCCCGCTCCCCCCTGAATTCCCTTGTACTATTGGCACTGCTGCATTGGGCCTGTCAAGTCCTGAGTGACCTCCTTTAGATATTACTAGTAGGGAAGCCCCGCGTTGCAGGGCAATTTTGGGGCTGGTGGATGTAGTGGGCGGGGAGTCTGGGACTGGATTTGGTTGTCGGCAGTTTCCAGGGCTTTTTTGGGCCTGGTGGATGTGTGGGCCGGGAGCCTGGGACTGGATTTGGGCTGTCAGCAGTTGGAGAAGCCTAGGCCATTTTGCACTGTTTTTTAACCTAAACATTTCTAGCTTTTAATACCTTCAAAGATGAAAGTTAAAGTACTTATAAAACATTTTTGGTAAATCTTATTTTTTTAAAAAAGAAACTGACCTGGATTACCAAGTTTTTAGCTGCCCCTGGCTGCTGTATAATGGCTGACAGATCCCTGAGATGAAAACGATTAGTCCCGCCCACACACACACCGATTGGTCAACCATCAGGTGACTGAACTGTAGGATTGGTCAATCATGACGGCACAGGATTGGTCGACCTTGACGTCAGTCAATGCTAATGAGTGGATAATGAGTGGAATTTTGAAGGTTATTTGTATAATGTGCGAACAATTTTTGTTCCGACCAAAAGTAAATACGCTTATGACCGTTCCGGAATCGTAAGCTTTCTTTCGACGTAACACACGTGTAGGTACGCTCTATAACTTGAGAGTGTATAGCCGGACAGACAGACAGACAGAAGGACAGAAGTACCGCTTTTATATATAGACTAGCTGGAGTGCGCCCGGCGGTGCCGAGGCTTTTTTGAGGGCATGTTGTTGTTGGAAGAGAGAGAGAGAGACCGACTGGGGGGGAAGGAGAGAGCGAGAGAGCGACTGGGGGGAAGGAGAGAGCGAGAAAGTGACTGGGGGGAGAAGGATGAGAGCGAGAGAGAGACTGGGGGGAAGGAGAGAGCGAGAGAGAGACTGGGGGGAAGGAGAGAGCGAGAGAGAGACTGGGGGGGAAGGAAGAGAGCGAGAGAGAGACTGGGGGGGAAGGAGAGAGCGAGAGAGAGACTGGGGGGGAAGGAGAGGAGAGAGCGAGAGAGAGACTGGGGGGGAAGGAGAGAGCGAGAGAGAGAGACTGGGGGGAAGGAGAGAGCGAGAGAGACTGGGGGAAGGAGAGAGCGAGAGAGACTGGGGGGAAGGAGAGAGCGAGAGAGAGAGACTGGGGGGGAAGGAAGAGAGCGAGAGAGAGAGGACTGGGGGGAAGGAGAGAGAGAGGGGGGAAGGAGAGAAAGAGAGGGAAGGAGAGAGAGACTAGAGAGAGAGGAAGGTGAGAGTGAGGGAAGGGACTGGACTCAGAGCCGGTGGGTGAAGGGGCGGCCGCCATTTTGTGAGGTCGGCGGGACGGTTGAGACCGCGGGGAAGGGCTTGGACTTAGAGCCCAGCCGCGGTGACCGTGGGTTATATTGCGATGAACTGTGTTATAGGACAATGAAGCCAGCTACCCTCTGACCAGAGGAATCAGGAGCCCACTTTCTTAAGGCTTTTAATCTGCGATTTAATAATTTCAAAATACTGTTACTTGTTCCACATTTAAATTTTATGTAGTTTAAAATACTTCTAACATTGAATATAATTCTGGTTAATATTTGGGATCCAGGGTGTAGTTAGTAATGCTTGAAGTCTTATGTTGCAGCTTCTGACCGCCTGTGTGAAGCAGAAACTCAGACATAGTTTGATGCTGAATCTTTGCTGGTTGTTCGAATGATGCCAATAAATCTGGTATCCGTTTCTGTGACTTTTTCTTAATTAGGAAATGCCCCTAATTGATTAAACCCCTCCTCCTCCCCCCACTTCCCCACTCCTCCCTCTTTCCCTCCTCGCTCCCCTCACCTCCCCCCCTCCCTCCCCTTCCCCCCTCCCCTCCTCCCTCCCCCCTTCCTCCCTCTCCCCCCTCTCCCCTCCTCCCTCCCTCCTCCCTTCCTCTCCCCCTCCCCTCCCTCCTCCCTCTCCCCTGCCCGACCCCTCATCCCCCGCTCCAATCCCTCTTTCCGCCCAGGGCCCGGGCCTCGGCACCTGGATGAACGCGTTCCCTTGGACGCTTTTGGCGGCCTCGGCCGTCACCTTGATGCCGTTGGCTGAGGCGAACACCCGCACTGACATGGACCAGCCGAGTCCAGCGCCCCAGTCAGCTCGAGCTCCGCAGCCGCCGTTGGGCCGCAGGCCACAAAGCACCCAAGCCCGGCGCGGCGATGGCTCCGTGGAGCTCCGTGCCGCCCCACGCACTGACAGGGCCCCGCCCTCCCGAGCTGGCTTCAAGTCCGCCGATTGCGGCTGTGAGAGACGGCCGGCGGGCCCGGTTGCCGGGGGTAACCCTTCACGCTCTCTGAGCCCCGCCCCCCCCCCCCGTCCGAGCTGGCTTCAAGACCGCTGAGCAGGGAAGAGAGAGAGACGCCGCATCTGACCTGCTGGCTTTCCGCGCTCTGTGCGTCGCCTGCTGCGCGCGCACCCTGTGCCTGTCCCGTTGCCCCACGCGGCCGACGCCGTTGCCCCGGGTAACGTGACGGGGGCGGGAGGAGCTTACCACAAGCCGTGGGACAATTACCTAGCTCGGGCGTGGCTGGGCAGGAGAGGCCCAGGCTTTGAGGCCTAGGCTTTGAGGCCTTAGAAAAACGGGGAAAGGTAGGAAAATGAATCATCAGGTTAGAGAAAATATTTACAAATGAATTAACTTTTTTTAAAACAATCTAATAAAAGCAATTATTTTTGCTGGAAATGTAGATAGGAAAAGAAACACGCAGAAAGCAGGAAAAAGAAATCAACAGTTTGGAATCAAGATGGCGGCCGCTCACCTCGGTTCAGAACGATAAGGCCCGCCCACACATGCACCGATTGGACGACCGTCAGGTCACCGAAGTGTAGGACTGGTCAATTGTCCTGTCGCTCAACTCTAGGAGGCCCGCTTGCACGACGAACCTGCCCCCCGCCATGCAGCGATTGGTCGACCATCGGGTCGCTCGACCGTACGATTGGTTGACATTCTATGCTAATGAG